>NC_143559.1:1702500-2030000 GCF_054136105.1 Typopeltis vanoorti
CTGCGAGATCATCACAAGTAGGAAGTTGTCCAGCTGAGTAACAGCACGGATTTTAAGTATGACGTACGTCGCCTGCTTGGAATACACGATTTTTCGTGTCGGCAGAATGTGAATATGACGAAGGCATTTCAAACAACGAAACGGGAACTGAGTTTCAAAGAGTGTGCTCTTGCAAATCGTCTTCCTTCTAAAATACCCAGTTGGATTAATTCGATATAACAGCGCTAGCAAATGCTTTAAAAATGAACTTACTTTTTTCAAACTATTAAGCAAAGGGCATCCTTTCTTTCCATTTGATATGCACATAACACGCGACGAATCGAGTCGAGATTTTTTAACACCGATTCAATAAAGTGAACTGTTTGCTTTATGCAATGAATTATTCTGCCGGTGCACACTCGCTGGGTGGGCTTAAATTAAATGAGGTGCATCAAAACTGGGCGACTGTCCCGGCACGAGCACTCGAACTAAGCCCGTTATCCTTTCTCTCTAAACGAAGGACATTGGGAATTACTGACACGAACTTTCATGCCGATAAAAGAAAAGCAAGAAACAGAAATCGGCGATTTTTAAAGTTATCACATGAGTCTAACATTATCTACTAGGAAAATGTACGAACTTCATGGAAATCAACTGCTCTCTATACATTCGGTGGCATTTGGGTAAAATAAGTACGTCTAAATCAGTTTACTTCCATTAAGAAGTTGTTTTACAATATTACAGTTGACATCGTTAAGTTCACATCAGACCAGTGTAAAAGGCTATTCTCGAAATAATTCTCATATCTTATTTTGTAACTTGAATGAGTTTGTCTCCTAATAATTTAATTCGGTGCAAAAAGCAATCATGAGAAAGGATAACTGGTTTTGTCTCTGTCTACCAAATTCGCTGTTGACTTTCATCATCAATAATAATAATAATAAACAAGTAGCATACGAGTACAACAAACAGACTGATTCGAGACTTGAAGACAAACGCTTTAAAACCAAGCAAATGAGAACGGTTTGTTGACATACAACCTCGGATAAAATGATTTTAACTTAAACTTACATATCGGTTTAAATTTAAAATATTCCTGAATAATTAAAACTGAGATATTAAAAACATGTTACCTCAACTAATATTTAAAATAACTGTTCAGAATCACGCTTAAAATATAATCACTATGCATTCAAATAAAAAAAAAAAGGAGACTTAATTTTCAAGGTATTTCAAAAGTTTACATGGCCGATGGCAGAAAACGGATCTGGTCCAATGCATCCTCATCAGAATGAAGAGCAACTGACTGCGGAAGGTGGATTAAGGCTAGTTGGAAATAGCGTTGGAGCTATTAAGGCCGTGAGGTGATTCAACCTATCCATGATCGTTCAAAGAGCCATCACTCTCATATCGAAGAGAATTCCACTGGATATCTAATAACTCGCCGTTTCCAGTTAATATTTGAGTTCTATGCCAAACTACAGAATAGCACGCTTTTTTTTCTGCACGCCAGTTGGTTTAAGAAGCAGTACAATCAAGAATCATCTGATACAAGAATTAATCTGATATGTATTCGAGTTTAGCATAAGTTACAGAATCGATGCAACTGAGCTCAAGGTGCCAATAAATGAAAATCGAAAGCTGAATGTGATTGGAGTTTAGATGAGAGGGAGCAGAGTAGTGGAAATAACTCCAATTATTATTTATTTATTTTGAAAACTTCAAAAGTGAATCTACTGTATAGAAAAACGTCAGTATCATTTGCTGCATAAACAGCTGGCGGATGATTTTCGTCGCCCCGTGTGAGACCACCGCTATACTTAATAGAGGCCACGAGTGGCTTGAAAAGAAGAGAATATCGAAAACAACATTAAATAATTTGGAAGCTCCAGAACAGAGCTTCCAAATTATTTATCTTCAACTCACTCGTGGTAAGTAACGATGAGGCATGGGTAGATTGTTTCAATGTTTTTTTTAATTTTTTATTTCTCGCTGTCATCCTTGCTGATTGCACACATAATTGCCACTGCTTCATGATCCTGAATTTTCTTATTCTGTGATATGCACTGATGGATAAAGCGGGAGCAGTTATGTATCAAAGAGGGGTCAAGCGCATTTCTTACTTTTGCGAACACTCGAGTTCGCTGTTACATGTTTGCGTTTTCATTCTTACCCCGCCTGCAGTATTATTAATATACACAGACAGTAGTATTTCCCCCCTTTCCCTAATGCATTGGTTATAACACAACGGAAAACAATCATATAAAAGGGTTATTTTCAGAATAGCTTAAAAGATATTCCCAAAAGAGTTTGTTCTATATCCACACGATATGAATGTAGAAAGCATTAGATGCAAATATTAAATTAAGAAGCATCGCTGTGCATATTCGATATGAATAACAAGCGACAATTGCTTGAAGAATTATAGATTGTGTGTGTGTGTGTGTGTGTGTGTGTGTGTGTGTGTGTGTGTGTGTGTGTGTGTGTGTGTGTGTGTGTGATTTGAATAATCGCAATTTTCATTGTTTAGAAAGGGATTTATATTTCTCGTATACCTTTCCATATATATAGAGAGATTTTTTTCCTTCGGCTTCTAAGTTCATAAGATTTAATCTATTCAAATTATTTAGAACTTGGTTGTTCAAGCACTGAAAATTACATTTAGAAAATCACCAAGCTTTTAAATAATTATAAATCGGAGTAAAAGAGATGCCGACATTCCGTACTTCCTGTCAGACAGAAGTTTTCCATGACAAAATATTTCCGCTTTTCAAGATGGAGAAAGTGATACTTGTGATACTTCTAATGCGAGTTTGAAAGAAGCTGCTTTCATCTGGCTTTCTTCTCAATGGCCGAGTGAAGAGCGTCTCTGTTTTTCCAACTAACACAGCGTGAGTTCAAATCCCACAAATCCCGATGATGTCTGTGAATGTCTTCGGAGGGTAGACGATTTTCTCGGCATGTGTTTTGCTCCTTTCATGGGTAGATTTCATATAAAAAAGGAACAAGAAAAGGAATGAGATATCTTTTCATTGTTCTCAACATATAAGAGTCGATTATCTATGTCTCCAATCTCATCAAAACTGGTTGTAGAAGTGGTAATAATTGCTTTACTCGAATATTTCAATCACAAAATCTCCTTGGAATTAAAAATTAAAATTTCAGTACAGGGA
The DNA here is from genome assembly GCF_054136105.1 of Typopeltis vanoorti. Classification (NCBI taxonomy): domain Eukaryota; kingdom Metazoa; phylum Arthropoda; class Arachnida; order Uropygi; family Thelyphonidae; genus Typopeltis; species Typopeltis vanoorti. The sequence goes on from NC_143559.1 coordinate 1,705,653, forward strand.
AACATATTATGCTCATCCTAATTCTTGAGTCATTTTTCTTAGCATATTAGTGAACTATTGCAAGAAAATAGCTAATTAACCAAAAGCAAAGACCAAAGAATCAGAAAAAATGTGGCAAAAGCTTTGCATTGGTAATGTTTGCAAATGTTTTTATAAGTTAGCAAACGCATTTCAGAGAAAAGATCACGCATTATTATTAGTATAATCCCATTCTATAATGCTCGTGATCTAGTCATCCTTTCTTTCAACCAAGATACCCTCTCAAATTCAAAAATGACTTCAAGGAAACAGCCATTTGCGTAATTCTTCATGACGCACACTGACTCGTTTCACACAATTTCGTTTTTGCATTTTAACAAATACTTTAACATTTAATTTCCAATTTCTACACAGGAATATCGGCTAGCAATAAAAGCTTTCAACAAATTTAAAGAAAATTCTTATTAGCGATTGACGTCAATGAGAGCCAACTGTTTTTTCGAACAGATGCCTTTCTACCAGCCAATTTATGTATTGCAATCTTCGAACGTTTGAGAAACGAAATATGTTTTTAAATAAAAATAAAAGGTTGCAACTCTTTATGTACTTTATAAAATAGTGATCCACGTGTAGACAAAATCACCAGATGATATCCCCTTTAAATGCATCTATTGTTGTGCAAAAGGATGAAGCTCTTATGCAATGCAGCATTTAAATTATTAGCTGCATCATTGACATCACTGACGGTTGAAGCTAAGTCTCCAGAGAGAGAAAGAAATAAGTCAAACTTCGTAACGGAAAAGTATGTTACTGAAATTTTATTTCAGTAAAATACTTTCTAGCTCATAATTTGGCTCATAATGACTATTTCCGAAAAATCAAATTATAAAATTGAAATAAATAAATAAAATACTGAAACAAATGTCAAATGATCGATTAAATATGTTGTAATTGCATATAGTTAACTAATGGCTGTTATAAAGTAAAGTAAACACGCCTGGAGCGAAAGAGAAAATAATTTCTTTGATGCTCAAGAGGGAGGCGATATTTGTAACATATTACGGTAATCCTATACTCGGAAAGTTGTTTCCTACAGCACATTAGTAACGTGCATGAGCATAAGTTGCGAAGAACGAAAAAACTTGTTACCATTCAATTTGAAGACCTACTGATTGTAATCTTTAGAAAATACTTAAGATGAAAGACTGTTCCAAAGGACACCAATGGAAGGAAGGAAGGAAGAATTTCTTTTCTGTGAGTTCAGAGTTAACTATGGAGGAGTGTTAAATAGTTGCTGAACGAGTTTTAACAGATTTAGAGGAGGGCGAGCAATTCCTGATGTCAGTTATGATTCAGCATAAAAATATTTCGCAAATGCAAGCACCAGAAACTAAGCGTTTATGCGTAAGAGAGGGGTGCAGCGGAGTGAATGATGATGATTGCAAAGATAGAGAGGTGAGTTTATTAATCAACTGGATTGTTTTCTCTTCTGTGGTGAGTCAAGTATTTTTAGGGCGCTCTTAAAGGCATCGCCCAGATGTGAGAACAATATTCGGTGGTTGGACGGATTTGGATTCGAAAGGATTTAACAGCTGTTCAGAGGTAAAATAACTCCTTGAGAGAATGAGAAAACTTAATTTCTTAGATGCTGAGGGACAATATTCGTAATATATTCATCATGCCAAATAAGACTCGATGTAAGAGTTGTCCCAAGAAGAGAAATCAAATGATGTCCAGTGTTTCGGTATTGGCCAAAATAAGACTGGCAGAAAGGGATTATCTTTTTCCATTCTTTTGGGACGAAATAAGGTACAATTGAATTTTGTTAACACTGAAAGTAACTGGTTTAACAGAAACTTAGTAAAGAATGGTTTGGAGAGCACAATGAAGGGGTGCTGATGTAGTACAATGTACTGTCGTGAGAAAACTGATTGGATTCACAGTTATCTTGTCGCAGGTTTTATGTTCACCAACAACTCAAGATCCCAGGTGGAACGTCTAGGATATGCATACTGAAAGACTGAGATTTACTTGAGAGAAATATAAGTGGTGCATATCTATCTTTCGTGATCGCCAGAAAGCTTTCTGGGTTTTTTTTTCTTGTAAATCAGTCTTTCTTACTTAAAGACGAACTGTCGTGCTGAAAACCTTTTCCTGATCTTCTAATGAGACTGTTATCATTGGAAATATGTATCCTTTATGCCAGTTGGCCATGTTGATGATATTAAAATTTGAGGTTTCTTCGTAAAATAAATATATCATGAGAAAGGAATGGCAATATCGAGAATTTCAAATCCGCAGAACTATTCTTGGATCTACAAATAACTGTGCACATAAAATATTGCCGATTACACTAGTGAATAGGATAGGAGAGAAACAGTCAGATCATAATTGTTGCAGGTTAAAAAATAATTACCTCGAATTTGTTGGTTGACTCAATGGATATTATGATTTCGACTAATTTTAAGCATAAATTTACCCGAACCAAAACGGGAAAAAATGTATCGGAAATTTATGGAAATGGACATCTGGATATCCTCCAAATTTTTCAGAGCCCTATTTTAGAGAATAACAGAGGCTGTCCATTATAAAAATCAGCTGAGAAATTTTAACAGGCAAATCAAGTTATATGTGCAATATTTCATTGAAAATAAACTTCCCTTCACTCGCATTTCTTTCCCGTTCCTGTTTGGAAAAGTGAAGAAACAGAACGGGTTGCGTGGTTGTTTAAGGGTGGAGCAGCAAACGATGCGAGGTAATTGCATATTTTATGTCAACTGTGTGCGTGCGATTGTTCTTCTAATGACCTTCTCTTTTTCTGGGGGTAAAAACTCGGGACGAGGAAGAATTTTTACTGCCTTCGACTAACACCTGACACGGCTGAACAGAGGAAGAGTTTTTATCGCAGTTTATGTGCGAATGGAAAAGCACAGCATCGAGAGAAGACCAAAATATGTCAGGCCAGCCTATTGCTAAATGTTGATTAGAGGGTAGCCAGATTGTTTTAAACGAAAACCAACTGCTAAAGAAAATAAATATGCATTAATATACACTATTGCCTATTATTGTTCAATGTTCACACCGATATTCAAATTCTCAAAAACTTAGAAGCTATTAAAAGATCTAGCGGTTACATTGAACATAAAACACGTTTCAATTTTTCTCAACATCTAAAGCAATTCTCCTTCATTGCTGACGGGCAAAATAACTAAAACGTTTACTGATCTTTAATGATGCTCGGTTAGGTCTCAGCATTATTGTTCGCAATAATGAAAGAACCTTACACTTTTATACGTAAGATTTCTTTTTCGTGAATGAAGTAGTCACTTCCTGTGAAAGGACTTCACTCCTCCCTCTGAAGATGAGAGGGAGGGGCGAGGATAAAGGAATGAATATCATGTAGATTAAAAGATTCATTAACCTCATCAGTGCCGAAGGAATTTTTTAGACTATTTTCTAGTTAGGCAACAACACATCGGAAGTTTATTTCTAAACCTGTGGGAAAAATGCTAAAGAAATGTAATGTGCCTAATTTCCAACAATCGAAAGTCCGCTTTCTGTATATGTATGTATATGTATATATATGTATGACGATTCATTGACTCGGTTGAAATACATATTATAAAATATGAATGACTTAAACCGAGATTTAAGTAAAAAGGTTTTAATATAAAAACACTACTAGTTTCGGACTGTAATAGCCTTCTTCAGGTGACATTATAAAAGAAAAAACACTAAACATTGAGGGTTAAAAGACTATGAACAACACAGACAGTCTTTATACATAATTAGCATGAAAACGTTGTAGTTGTATTTGAAGCTGTTTTTTCGTTTGTTGCATTGTTGGGAGAGGGCGTGCTTGCAGCATCACGTGAACGCCAATACATGATTACAGCTGAATGACTATCCGGGAGGTTGTAGCTCAAGTTATTATTTAGATGTTCAGGGTTGAGGATGATTTCCCTAGATTCTACGATTTTTCTCTCCAATTCATCATGACAACGAAGGATGTTAGTAGATCTGTCCCAGCGGACTGTATGACTTGTAGGATCAACCGAGAAAAGGATATGGCTTGATAAGGCACTGGCTCGCTGTCTCTTGTAAGCAATGTCCATCATGTGTTCCTCAATACGTAATTCAATAGATTTGTCTGTCTGGCCATAATAAGGAATATCACAATCACATCATATTTTGTACACACCAGGATATTTAAGATGATGATGACGACAAGGTTTTTGGGTGGCTTATTAAGGAGCGCATTTTTGGAAGTGGAGTGAACCAAGTTCTGATATTGTATTTTCTTAGATAAATGTATTTATTTCTTCTGTGTGATGACTAGGAGGATTAAGAAGGAATTTTTCAATAATTCTTTCAGAATATCCATTAAGTAAGAAAGTAGTTTTGAGATAGTTGATTTCTTTTTGAAGTTTATTTGGGTCATCAAGAAAAGAGCAAGCTCTATGTCCCAAGGTAGAAATTATTCCAAGTTTTGGGGGATGGAAGCGATGGGACTGACTATGAAGATATCTGTTGGTATGTGTAGGCTTTCTATACATCGAAATTTTAAACTTACCAGAAGAGCGGGTCAGTTTTACATCTAGAAAAGCCAGGGAACTATCAGTTTCAAGCTCTGCTGTGAACTTTATACTTGGATGTCGACTATTGAGATGTTCCACGAAATCCATTAGGGAATCACCTCTATAGCTCCAAATGAGGAAAATGTCATCCACATGAAGTTTCTAAACTTTAGGTGTTAAAGCAAAGGAAGAGATAGCCTTGGCTTCAAAATCCTCCAAGTAAATATTTACAAGAACAGGGGATAAAGGATTACCCATGGCCAGACCATGATTTTGCTTGTATCTTGGAATCTAAAGTAACCGGATTTGATGTAATGGGTAAGTAAGTAAAACTAGTAAAACTAGGCCTGATTTTAAGACATGTCTGTTTTTTGCAGAGTACATTATGGTTGAAGTTGTAATGGTACGCTAGGCCTGATTTGTGTTCTCTTTTTTTTTCGCACGTCTTTTTTGATGTTCGTTCATGCGAATTTACCCTGATCTTCCCGTCATGCCTACGTAGCAGATGCCACAGGAACAATGAATTTTATAATTCATTGAGGTTTTGGGGGATGTAGAAATCTTGAAATTTTTTCCAGAGGTAGAAAAGCAACCTTGATGTTATGTTTGTTTAGTAATTTGGTCATTTTGTCTGTAACATTCTTGATGTATTGAAGCGCGATTGCGTTCTTGAAATCTTGCTTTTGTGAGATGCTTGTAGGAGGTGTGTTGAGGATTCTTTTTATTGTCTTAGCTTCATAACCATTTTTTTTTTTTTTTTGAGGAAATGTGTTAAATATTGAAATTCTTCATTTCTCTGTTTTTCTGTGCTGGAAATATTAATAGCTCTGTCCCTCAAAGTTTTAATTAACCTTTTTTTTTGCGAGGGGTGGTGGAGTGAGGCCACATTAAGAAATCTTCCTGTGTTGGTGGGTTTTCTATAGATGGAGAAGGATAATTTATTGTATTTTTCATTAACTTCTATTAGGATATCAAGAAAGGGAAGATTTTTATGTTCTTCTTGTTCCAAAGTAAAGTTTATGTTATTGTGTGTATTATTCAGGTAATCTTTGAAAGCAGTTAGTTCTTCTGTTGTTCCTGGCCATATGATGAAAATATCGTCTACATAGCGTAGCCAAATTTTCGGTTTTTTATTTTCAAAATGTTCCATATATAGGTTAGCTATATATAAAATTCTATATAAAATTCTATATAAAAGAATCCTAAAAATGCGAGCTGAGCATTGCTTTAAACCAAAAGTAGTTAACATTCTACTTCATAGAAACGAGCGAACTTAATTTATACTTGAGAGATGGATTGAGATTTGAGCACGAATCTGCTTTATTAACGAGGCGGAAATTAATTTTTAAGATTTGTTTAATTTTTATGATTTCCTTCTCTTCCTTTCTTCTTCTTCGACTTAACAACTAAACTGCACGTGTGATCAGCTTTGAAAACATTAAGTAACATCTCCGAAACACACTTCGAGTTACTCGATGCGTTCATAGAGCACCAATCGAGTCGCAACGAACCGTGGGCGTTCCGCCTACTATGCGGCTGACAAAAGCAGGCAGACGCATTATTATGTCTCATTACATTCAAAATGGTAGGGTGCACAAAAAGGCCATCGCTGCTTTCCATTACTCCACCAAACCCATTCCGAGATTGTCGATTATATGTTTTAAAAATTGTTATTCGTTACATCTCGGGCTTTACTCATTCCGGTGGAATTTAAAAATGTCGCCTTTGTTGGCCGACATCACAGGTGCGGGTGATTATTCTCGGGTTTCTTCTCTGCTCGAGGGAAACTTGGTGACGAGAGACCGAGGTCAGAAACGAATCACAGGAGATAAAATAATGGTGGTATTCACAGTTACGGGGCGTTCACTCCTTTCTTCCTGTTTGTTTAAAATTACTGAAGCGACAGACAGCAAGGAACACTAATAATTATGAAATAATCTGTTATCATCGCAGCAAGGCACTTTCCTAAACCTTTTAACATTCGTCAGTTCTGCTAATTAAATTGCTTGAATAATCTTCAATAAATCATGAATGGAAGTGAATCATCTTAATGTTATTACAATTGACTGGTGAGCTTAAATTTCTCTCAGAAAGGGAACAAATGCTTATCTTCCTTGAGAAAGTTCTGCGGTACATGTAAGAGGTGACACTTGAAACCAGTGACAAGAATTGATTACTCTGTTTGAGCATCACCGAAATCTATCCCTGGAAGGAAAGCAATTGTATCGCTGTACAAAGATTCTCACGGTTCTCAACCTAATCGATCACTAGGATGACAGAACGAAAGATTCCATTCGCTTTAATGATATATTGGATTGCTCTTCTTATTCAGAACACACGCTATCATGTTAATTAAAACGTGCAAAGCAAGTTCTGTGTGATCTGGTTTTGATTCTATCACGCACGCTAACATTTCGTACAAAGTTAAAGTTTTGTCCTTTTTTTTTAATCAATCTACTCACTACGGTTTAGAGTACCAAGAGAGAGGGAATCTATAAATATTCTTTTTGAACAGCTGGAGGTTGTAGGTCTTGGAGAACAATAGGCTGTTTTGGAGAACAAAGCCCGATAAAGCAGGCTAGGTGGATTAGCAGTTAAACTATGAATGCATACAGACCAGCTGTTGCTATGTTAATACTGTATACTTATTGAAAAGGATGAGGGGGGGGGAGAATGGATGATTGTTCTATGGAACAGCACTCATGGAAACGGCCTGCTAAAGGTAAACAGCAGAAACAGCTGTGCATGGGGGGGGGGGGGAGACGGAGCGTGAGAGTGTAAATTTTCCAAAATGATGTCGTTTGGACATCATCAAAAATTTTTAAGGAGGTAATATTCTAAAACTGGACGAGTTGTGGTTTGTACAGAGTTAGTGGCTGAACTGATGAACGTCCTGAACGGGAGAGAACGTCTAGTTTTTTTGGAGCCTGAAAAACATAAAGACGTGATGTGTTTATGCAGAAAAGTCAAGAGTAAATGTCGGCCAAATAAGAGAAATTTGGTCTCGCCTGACGAACTGCGTATTATGAAAGGTAATGTGATGTAAACTAAAATCTTTTTTTTCGAGAGAAAAAATAATACTTATTAGTACTGAAAGAAATCGGATGTGTGATCGCGCCACTGTAAAATGATGTGAGTAGTAGTTTCTAAGGCACTGATTATAAATCTTGAAGTGTGGAACGTTTGGACACTATAAGGTTTGCAAGATGTCTAAGTAACCGAACAGTCTGAGGCGCTCCTCCTTCATCGAGAGAGGAATACGAAGCGGGACAGCTGTCTACATAGAGAGAGAGAGCTACTCAATGGCAGCTATAGCTTAAACTATGCTATAACAATTTGCTGTTTCGAATAAGTTTTCTGTGTTGCCTTTCCATGGCAGCAAGGAAGAGTTGTTTGCAATACGCTTTATTTATCTCAGTATGGCCTTCATTAGTTCAATGAACTTCAGTTGCTCATTATCCATCTCTAGGATTAGACGACAATGAAGATCCCTGAATAATAACAAAATCGGGAAAAGATGCATTTATGTGTGCATGAAAAATGTATTAATTCGAGTGGTCATATAGGCATTTTGGCAAAGATATATTCTTTTAATTTAAATCACACTTGGCACTCTGAGATAATATTCAGAGAGAAAATGTTCGTCTAATTAACATGTGCCAACATAATAATTAGCACTCATATATAACAAACAACCTGGTAACTGCAACCGTGATTTTAATTGCATTCAATGAGGATTTGCGCATGTACTGACAATCATGAAGATAAAAATGCATTCGACATGCTTTGCCTTGAACAACAACTTGACGGTAAATCCGATAGAGGCCAAAATCCCGATACAGTATTCTCTGTCACCGGAGAAACAATAGGCTGATATTTGATCTTTAATGGCACCCTCCCTGATTTATTATCTCTGCTGCAGGCCCACAGAAAACTGTAAAGAAAGTACAGTGGAAAGAGACAAGGGGGGGGGGGGGGTACTGAAGTGACGCATGCGTCAGTTGGGTTGTCACCAAGGAAACGGATCTGTCGGCACTCATCGCCCAAGGCATCGTCCCGCACCTCTCCGGGTATGCCCGAAGATAAGCGGACAAGTGGGCCTCTTTATCGGTGATTGTGATCGCCTGCTGGTGACAAGGATATTATGTGCAAATGCTGCCACGGATGAGGATGTCTCTTCTTCCTGTCTTACTCGAATCTCTATTTTGCCGGAAGTAGGTGGCGCTCTTGTTTGCATTCATTTACGACCTTTCAGCGTAACACGAAACCTGCCGCCATATCAGGTTGAGTAGCGGTCTTTTCTTAATGGCGAAGTGGTTTCCGTTCTCCTCAGAGTAGAAATAGATGCACGCATCAGGTGAAGTACTTGGGGGGGGGGGGGGTCATCAGTGCAGACGAATGGTCCGAGCAGATAAACAATGAATTCTAGAGGATGAGAATTTCGCCTTTTGCACGTCGTCTTAAGTGATCGACGGTGCTGTTCAATAGCAAATTCGCGTAATAATGGGGCGTATCGTATAGGGACCTGATCATACTGCAATATCGACACTCACGACTACACAAAACAAAAATTTGCATTGAACATTATGTACGTACATTCCAAACCACGATTAACCTTTGGATCCTTGCGATAACTTTTAAGAGTGTACTTTGAAACACACTCGCATCATTAGAAAGAACACAACACAATAGAGAAAGTTAAATTCCGAGCAAATCATGGTTTTGTAGAGCGCATAAAATTGAGCAGAGCACGACAAAACTCTCATAATAATAATAATTCTGCATCTCAAATGGGTAGTCCTAATTTTCAGCTGAATGCGCTTGCGTCTACGTGACTATTGATTCTAAAAAGCGCAGTCGCTTTTAATTATAGACGAGGGAATGTGCAACTGACAGGCTTTCACCTCGTAGCATTTTTATTCAAGGACAGCAAAACCTGAACTATCGGAGGTTATGACCTAGTGTTGAGCAGCATAAATTGGTGTTCAGATGAAATAACCAACCAACATGCTTAAGAAGGCATCTCTGCAATGGAGAATGCACGTGGTCTAGGAGAGGGATCCGGATGATTTGCATTTTTCGTGTATATGCAAATTGTGCAATTTCGAAGAAACAGTGAAGAAAGGAAATACGACGAAATTTCTGACCCCAATCAAAAGGGGTGAGTGCACTACAAGGGTGACATTTTCTTTCACCAGTTTAAGTAAGGTGTCGTTTTCCCCAATAGCAACAGTTCGAATGCATAATCATTAATACCCACATAATTATACAAACATAATTATATGTTTCCATGTAATATTTGTAAATATTTTAAACTATGTAAATGATTATTTACAAGTAAAATACAGTTACATTATGTCTACAGAAATAAAAATAAATTATACTAATACGCTGTGAAGTCTATTTCAACTATATACAATATAACATATGATACTATGAGAGGACCGCATGAATAATTATTACTAGTAAACATTTTTATCCCAATTAATGGGATTAATATGTCACGACTTCAATTTTAAATCAAATCTTACATTCCCGTCTTCTGAGGCATCAATCACCTCTCCTTTGGTCCTCCTCTAGGTCTTTTCCTACCATCATATGACATTGACTCTGCTAACTTTTCCATTCCGCTGAGGTGTCACCGAAGACTAGCTTTGCTCGCACATTCTTGAGCGCTAATGTCCAAACATTAATGGTATGTGATTATGCCAATGACGCCATCTGCTTACTTCTCTTAATTAATCTCCAATCTGCGGTCTTTGATCTATCAACCGCTTTATTTTTAACACACTTAGCAGATCCATAAGTTAAAACTGGTTTGAACACCGTTTTGCATATACTGCTACTTTACTGTGTTTGTCTAATTTCTCTCTTATTCCATATAAATGAATTCAACTAGCCATCGTCACAGTAGCTTGCACGTGTTTATTTCACTACCGATTTCCAAATGTAATTTGCTATCTTCACTAAAAATATTATCTAGATAGCTAAAGTTTTTCTTTTAGTCTCGTCATCGAGAATATATTTGATGTATTGAATGTTCCAGCCTATTTTTAGACTTCTTGCCTTTTATGGTTTGATTGCTCGCCTTCATGCCAAACTGTTTCCTCAGTTAGTCTGTTTTTTTTAAAAGAATAATGTATAATTGTACTGTATTTATTTGGAGTATAACATCACTGCATTAATTTCTCAGATTTTGATGTCGGGTTAAATGCCACTTTTCTGCATAACATGATTCACTGCATTTCGTCCTCTCTCTCTCTCTCTCTCTCTCTCTGTGTGTGTGTGTGTGTGTGTGTGTGCATAAAAAAGTATGCGCATCCGGAAATGTATTTTATTAGAAGATATCACTGATATCATTAAATGCGTAAAAATTTAAATTGAAATTATTAAATATAAAATAATTTGCTATTTTAATAAATTTAACTGCAAGAACAGTGGAGTGTGTTATTTAAAAGTGAAAAAAAATTGATTCATTACTAAAAGACCCTTTTTTTTTATTAAATTAAATCCAGGCCTTGATTGACATATGATTAACACAAACACACACGCACGTGTAGCAATACTATGTGTTGCATCCTCCGCTCCCCACACCTTGTTGCTTTGACTGTCGTTCTGGTCTTGATAGGTATGTTATTTAATACTTTATTTTATTTCATTACTTGTACGTTTACTCTAATTAAAATCGCTCATGCGCACAGGTCCAATCACGAACTGATCGAAATTAAAAGGAGGACCTGAACTGTGTCTTGTATACAACGAATAACAGCTACCATGAGCCATAAAACATTTGAAAAGACTGAATTAAGTATTTTATTTTTAATTACTTGCTTTATACAAAAAGGAATTAATTTATATCTATAAAAACAAATATAAACATCGATTGCAGAACGTTTGGAAAGCATCATTACTTTATTCAGTAAAAGTTTTACAACAAATTACGTTTTTCCTTTCGTTATAATTTTACAAAGGTTTCCAAATGTAGAGGGAACGTTCTTAAATCTCAAAAGTGATAAACATTCATTTCATCCTTTTAAAGTTAACAAATATTGTTGAAAAGGTTTACGCAAAGTTGATGATAAAGTTGGCTGCAAAGAGTGAAAATAACAATTTGTGTTCACAGTGAAGTATTATAAAATTAAAAAAAAAGTAATATATTGATTAGATCAAATAAGCAAGTGAATCGCAGAGTTCTGGGCAAACTGAATGGGAAGAAAGTCTGTCATGTCTTTGTTTACCCCACCACTACATTGCATTACATGATCGTTCATTGGGATCTGTCGAGTAGCTAAGTGTCAGACTAATCAGACCAAACAAACCGACTAATAAATGTATTTTTGGCTACGGAAGGCTTCTGCTAACTTCGCGCACCAAATGTTGATGTAATCCCTCTCGTAATATCCTTCTGTTAAAAGTATTCTACTGTCGCTGATCCCTACATACCAGTCAACTGATCGCATCCTACTTCTCTTCGTGGTTCCCCTACGACACCACGAGTCCACGGTCATTACGACGCGATTTGGTAACTTTCTTCTTCTATACGTTATTTCTATGTTATTTCAAGTCAGCCTGACTTAGTGTCGATTTCAAAAAAGTTTACGCCACATCCACCTAAATCGGTTTTATTTAAAATCAAACTTTTCTATAATGGTCTGTAATGAACATTATATTCTTTGCCAACTGAAGGGGGTGGGGGGTTGGAATGAGCAGATGTGCAACTAGGATTCATCCCGTTAACATTAGTTAATAATAACAATAATACACTGTGACTGACATTAGTATTAAACAGAGCATTTCTTTAATTTAACGGTAACAAAGCATATTAAAGGAAAACGCAACATTTTCAGAGTAGACAAAATGAGTAGACGAACCGGAAAGTCGAAAAATAAAAATGTTCAATAAGCAGAATGAGAATAACCAAGACTAATTTAAATTAGTCTTCATAGAAACGTTTTTTTTTTTTTAAATTCTAACTTAAGTTATTTTGAATTTGGAAGTGATATTCCAACAAACTTCGGCGTAACAATGGTGAGGTCCAATTTTGAATGTACTGTACAAACACAAACAAAAAAACTCATTGCAAGTTTCTCACCCATTAGGCTTCTAAATTGTGCGTGTTTGCTAGAGATTGGTTTACCGATGCGCACCGGACCTAACAGATGATCCCCCACCTCATGAAGGTAAGCTTTTTATCTTGAGGGAACAGAAAACCTCGCATGATGGGTATTATTGTGGGATGTGTGTGTTTCGTGCCGACTTATATGCAGCCTCCCTCCCCCCCCTACTTCCCTATCGGGTAAATGTAGTCGTAGATATGTGCCATGCAATAACCTTAAACTAAAAATATGAATTATTTAAAGTTTAATCCTTTAGCTTTCAGTTACAATGACTGTTAATATCCAGAAAATAGTCAGATTATACAGGGTGTTCGGGATAAATTTGACAGTTTCGTAAGGAAAAAGAAAATCTTCTTTGTATCTATTAAATTTAATGAATTGACAAAAAAACATTACAGGCAGAGTTAATTACAATACTATCAACAAGATTTACTCAAAATAACCACCATTAGCATCGATCACAGCTTCAATTCTGCTTCGGAACCTCGAACAAGCTGATGCTACAGTCTCCCTGGGAAGGGCCGCAAAAACTGTTTTAATTTTATCCATTAACTGGGCTTTTGTATTACTGGAAGTGCGATTGGTGTCTTTTTCAACTGCGCCCCATACAAAATAATCCATGGGGTTAAGGTCTGGGGAGTTTGGAGGCCAAACATTTGGACTGGTGAAGTCGTAGAAATTTTCAGACAACCATTTTTGACTTTTCCCAGAGGTGTGGCAAGGGGCCGAATCCTGCTGCCATACATACGGCCTACCATTGGCTACCCTTGTTATCCAGGGCTTGACTACAGTTAGCAACTCCACGAACAAAGCCCGAATTCCAATGCCAGGGTTCTTCAACACCTGTTCCTGCAGATTTGCGAGGAATTCTGCTGTACGAACGCAATCAGATCGTCTGCTAGGGATCTTTCTTCTTGATACATCCTCGTAGTCACCATTGCAAGTCTCTAGTTCATGCCTGATTGTTTTTACTGTATTCAGGGAGCATTGGGCAGCAGTCGTAATATCCTTATTTTGATGGCGGGCACGAATCATCATGATACAAGTTATTCTCTTCCATGATTCAGGTGGGTTCCAGCTATCCATCCTTTCTGACATATTGTATATGAATGAAGAAGGGTCCAAACTTTTAAATGAAGAGAAGTGTGTGTTAATACATGTAACTTACGGAAAAATATAATTAATTATAAATATGTCAAATTTATCCCGAACACCCTGTATTTCGCTATAAAAATTCCTAAGATTTTTTTTGAAATAGAGTTCAGAAGTTGTTAACGCAACGATAATCAAGGCTTATACTATTGCTTTATAATTAATGCTAACTGAATGTAAAAAGCCTGTAATAACTGTACCGAATATACAGTACTGTACAATTATTCGAGCTAAACCAACGAAGCCATCACATTATACACTAGTATTTAACAACAGCACTAATAATTGCATTAGTGTTTAGGAAGCTCTTACCTGAAGACACTCGACACCAGATCAACACTGCACACCTTCATGACGAAGTTAAATCGACAGCCAAAACTGTTTTCAGCAAATTCAAATTAGCATCTATTTAAGGTCCATATTTTTCAAGAATAGGACTAAACTATTGGGCAATGCTGGAATTTAGAAATAGGACTTCTTCTGTTGCATAACATAAAAACAGAAATACAAAAATAAATAAATAAATAAAATAAAAATAATGTATTACTATAGAACAACAATATATATATATATATATATATATATATATATATATATTAAGGTGAACCGGATCCAGTCCACCTCAGTACTAACCTCCGTGACTGGTTACTTCTCAGCGATCCAACTTTGGCGTACACGAGATCATACCCACGTGAACATGCTCAACAATACTGTGGGATCCAGAACGCCTTCAAATGTCAGTAATATATATATATACATACATACTGTATTCATAACATAATTGGTGTAACATCACCGTCCACAGAACGTTGAGGTTTACTCACCACCATATAGGGATGTGATACCATACTTCTTGAACGTACTGTGGTATCAACTGTGAACAGAATTCTGTACAATCACTGAAAGCCGTATTTCTATGAACATGCAAGAAGTAAAGTAATGATTTCGAAGTAGTTTCACTAAAACCAATTCGAATAGTTTCGAACACGGAACAAAACAGAAGCGAACACAGTGTGCAGTTATAAAATTTTCATCTTCCTTTATGAATCATGGCCCAAAAACAAGGAAACCGGCTGGTTTCTGTGAAATCATCTTTTTCACAAATCATGAAAATATGATTTATATAAAAAAGACTTGAAATGTCAAGAATTTAAGGTCATCATAATATATTCAGCACACCTTTCTTCTTTCAACTTTAGGTTATGCAACTATTGGAATTAGCGATTTGTGAAAATTATAATTATTGGTTGGGTTGAGTTTTACATATATAATTTGAGTGCCGAAACGCCGAAGGTTATGGCGCCAGTGTCTCTTTCTTAACTGTGCGTACCGTAGCTCTTCCAGTCAGCTTTTCTGTTTCCTGGATGAAAAACTCTGCCTCATATTCAGATGAAAAAAATAAATAAACTTATGAAAAGATATTCAGGATAATTATTGGTAAGAATTAAAAAAATGCGGTTTACAGAGGCTCGGTGAGATGTCTGCGAAAAGAGGAGGAGAGAAGAGAAAAAATAAATCGCTTGTGAGCAATGCAATCATAATTCACACTGCCATTCATTAGGGAAACGTCTGTCCCTCTAATTGTGCCTCCTAAGTTCTGAGGTTTTATTTAACTGTTAACAAGCGAATGAAGCGCAGGCCCATTCGCCATTCAGCAGAATTGTTAGTGATATCGAAATGTTTCTCTGCGGTTGTCAAGAGATGTAATGCATAAGTGTGAAGAACAAATAACGCTAGAACGAGGGAGGAAAGATGTCAGGCATAATGATTGATCTCTGAGCTCCAGAGAAGAAAACGCAAGTGAATGACCCCTCCGCAAGTTGATCTGGTGCAACACAGAGTGCGATTTTAGCATCCCTTTTCACGTACACTGCAAAGAATGGTCAACTCTTCATTGACTTAGGTTCTCTGATGCCACTCGTCTCGTGCATACAAACATACTTCTGCCAATGAAAAGTAACTGGCGCAACAATTAAATGATTTTTTTAAACATAATTTTTATGACAGTTATGCAATTTGACAATTGCAAATTTATCTATTTACACTGCTCCCTAAAAGTAGGCGAGGCTAAAATTGCCTCGCCTACTCTCTATAGGGAAAAAAAAAAAAAAAGGCTTTAGCGGATTTGTCTTCAAATTACTGCAGACTACGACGCTGAAGAATTACCATGCACAACTCTAAGCAAGTAAAATGTTTTAAATTTTCTAAAATTATTTTATTTCCACTTCGAATTTCTAAAATATTTTAATAAATAATTTGCAGAGGTTGGTGATAAAAAGAATATTTTCAGGAAAGTATTTAATGCAGTGGAAATAAGCAGTCAAATAATAATAAAATATATACTTTTTTTATTTTATTTTTTTAGAAAAATTGAAACGTTTTCTCCCTGCATAATGTTGTGCATTAATTCTTTAATTAATTAATTATCGTCCGTTGCTAGCAGTTTAGAATAAAAGTTGAAAATAGATTTGGTATTTTTATTTTTACGACAAAAAAAAGGAAAGAGAAAATGAAATGAAAAATATGTTTTTTAAAAAAAGGGAAAAAAAATATTCACGGGTAATTTTGTATTTATTCTCCCGAAAGAAAACTTCAGAAATTCAAATTCACATTAGCAAGGAAATTAAGTGTGAGGCATAACATCGAATATTTCTTAAAGAGAACGGGTCCTAATCCTTACTGGCATTCCAAACTAGTCCAACAAGGGTTTTGTTTGCAACAACATTACCACTAGGATAAGTTATCGGCGTTGTTGGTAGTTAGTAACTGTTGTCGCGCGTTCTCGCCCTTCTTGTTAGGCTGATAAGAAGTGCGTAGTGGCGTGCTTGTTCGGTAGACTGTCAAGAGACCAAGGCGCCTGACTGTCTGTCGTGGTGCCGCTCTTAACTGTCCCGACAGGCCAAAGGATTTACAAGGATAATTGGAAATCAAGACGGTCGTTTGAACAATCCAAAGAACGATTAGCTTCGTCACGCTGACACTCATTGCTATTCCCTATTAGTAAGAGATAAGGTAATACTAAGGAGAAAAAAGACCCAAATAAAAAGAAATGCCAACCACCGACAGTTCGAATGAATATCCCGTGAAACAGAAGGAAATTTCGAATCGGATGTTTTTTTAATAATATATATATTATATTGTTGTAATTAGGATCGACTCGGGATGTTTACATTTATAAAATTAAAATTTAACTGACTAGAACCAGAGAAAGTATAACAAAACCTTTAATAAATCACCACTAGTTTCATCGGTGTTCCGACTTCTTCAGGTGAGTAAGAGATAACATAATATTTATAAAACTAACAAGGTAAAAAACATGGACTTTCCAGCTTAATAAAAAGAAGCAGAATAGTAACAGTCATATTTGAATAGGTGACCGCGTGCTACTGTTGGCATGAGTTGAATGAGTGTGACAGCTAATTTTAGAGCGCCACTATTGGATTACTGCGCTATGGGAATCAGGCGAATTGTAGCTTAGATTGTTGTTCAAGTGTGAAGGGTCCAGAACTATTTCTTTTGATTCTATAATTCGTCTTTCAAATTCATCCTTGCATATATATAAATTGGTTAACCGTGCGGTCCCAATCAACCTGGTGTGGCCGTTCTTCGAGATTAGAGTTTGCGGAGAAGAGAACATGACTGGAAAGGGCGCTCGCTCGTGTTCTACTGTAGGAGATGTCACGTCTATGTTCCTCAAGACGAAGGGAAACAGATTTATCTGTCTGGCTAATATAAGGTCGACCACAGTCGCACATAACTTTATAAACACCAGGAAAATGCAGTTGGTTGTGTTTGAAAGAAGAATTATAGAATCAAAAGAAATAGTACTGGACCCTTCACACTTGAACAACAATCTAAGCTACAATTTGCCTGATTCCCATAGCGCAGTAATCCAATACTGGCGCTCTAAAATTAGCTGTCACACAGATTCAACTCATTCTGCTTCTTTTTATTAAGCTGGAAAGTCCATGTTTTTTACCTTGTTATTTTTATGTCTTATGTTATCTCTTACTTACCTGAAGAAGTCGGAACACCGATGAAACTAGTGGTGATTTATTAAAGGTTTTTGTTATACTTTCTCGGGTTCTAGTCAGTTAAATTTTAATTATCTATATATATATATATATATATATATATATATATATATATATACACACATACCTATTCAAATATGACTGTTACTATTCTACTTCTTTTCATTAAGCTGGAAAGTCCATGTTTTTTACCTTGTTATTTTCATAAGTCTTATGTTTTTTCTTTCTCACCTGAAGAAGTCGGAGCACCGATGAAACTAATCGTGATTTATTAAAGGTTTTTGTTATATTTTCTAGTCAGTTAAATTAATTTTATAAATAAATATATATATGAAAGAATGATCATTAACTCGGTTAACATACATATTTTTATAAAAAATTGAATGACTAGAACCGAGATTTAAGTTAAAAGGTTTTAATATAAAAACACAACTAGTTTCGGCTTGTAACAGCCGTCATCAGGTGACATTATAAAAGAAAGAAAGAAAGAAAAAACACTAAACACTGAAGGTTAAAAGATTATGAACAACATAATAATATACATAATTGTATAGAGACTCTCTATGTTGTTCATAGTCTTTTAACCTTCAGTGTTTAGTGTTTTTTCTTTCTTTCTTTCTTTTATAATGTCACCTGATGACGGCTATTACAAGCCGTCATCAGGTGTATATATATGTGTGTGTGTGTGTGTGTGTGTGTGTGTGTGTGTGTGTGTAGAAAGTATTTTACCTTGGGTATAATAAATGTTAAAGATACCAAGCTATTTTAAACCTGGTTTTACTCCATTTCTCAAGTAAGCAAACAGACAAACAATTCAAGTTTGCGCCTGCAAGTGTTGCAAGTCTAGCTGACCCTGCACGTAGTGCAAGACCAAGGCAACTCACGGTAAAAGTAGAATTAAGCTATGATCACTAATCTTAATATTTACCCTTAATGCAAAGCACATCTCCTCGAGGAGATGTAAGATGCTTTGTATTAAAGGCAAGGGGCCACTACTCAGCCCGGTTTCGACCTTTATTGAGGTCTCATCAGTGGGAGCCAGGCTAGAAATACCAAGATTTTAGTAATACACAGCTTATAAGTATTTTACCAGAACAAGTTACCATAAGGTGCTTTGACCATATTTTTATAAAGTTCGATATATATATATATATATATATATCGAACACAGGAGAACAAATTGAACCAAAATTCGTTATCTGTTTGTCTACGCATCGCCTGCTTCGTTATTGCGCTGGGGTCTGCAGATATTACGTTCAGAAACGGGTTGTCTGTGTGGTTTTTTCGATGATATTGCCTCTGGCTAAGTAGTAAGAGATCAAATCCCATGTGTGAGATAAAATGTTTTCAATGCAAAATGTTTTCCAGATTAGCATGTTTAAGTTATTCGATCTAAGGCAAAAGCGGAATAGTTTCTTTCTCATAAACACTGCGATGACTTGAGACTAGAAGACGAAATACGCAGCAAAATTGATATAAAAATAAAAAGTGGTATTTTTGGCAGCATTACTCAGACGAAATATCAAATAAAATAAAAATAGCCAAGCGTATTGATGAGGTAATATTTCTCTGGTTGAGTTTTACTGTCCCTTTCCTGCTTAAATAAATAAAGAAAAATGTTTTCATATATGTAAGAGTCCTCTAATTATCGAGGCAGACGTTTTTTTTTTAAATGCAGCATTCAATAAAATAATGGATTATTGATAAAATCGATTTTAACGAACAATCTATTTTATTTTTAGAGAATGATGAAATTTCTGTATATTGAAAAATAGGAATTGTACTTTGCTTCATGAAAGTAATCAATAATTGTCTTTAGAAAAATAATCGGTTTTGATTTTCTTCACCGCAGCTTGCTGTAATAATCTGATTATCTATCGCAGGAACATGTGAAATGTTATTATGAATTCTTTTAAATAGAATCTGTATTTATCCGTATTTTAGCTGAAGCCATCATGCTACTTAGAATTATTATCTTCCACTGCCTCTTACTGCTGTTTTTCTCGATATATTTTGTTCTGTATCATTCATAATTTTTATCAGCCATTCACGCTGCGATTGTACATACTTGACTGGTATACTGAAGAAACAAAACAAAAAACAGCATAATTTAAAAATCTGTCTTAAATTTTGGAAGTTAGTAAATAAATAATAAGTTGCCCCTGAATTAAATTCGTTGACATATTTATGAATAAATATGAATTATTAACTTCGGTACTAGTAATATTTTAAGATGGCTGCGTTAGCATCATTTTCTGCGTGCAATTTCTGATATGTATCCTTAGGAGAGATACTGTGTCAATACTACATGATAAGTTTACAGTATTACTTAGGATTATCAACTTCCTGTTGATAAATTTTCCTCTAAATTACTCCGGTACGGTCACATCCAATATTTCGTTCTTCTAAGGCATTTCTAACTGCATCACTAAAACTAAATCTTGACCTTCCACTGGGTCTTTTCCTGCCATCGAACTCCTGTTTTGCTAAGCCATTTATAAGCAGATTAGCTGTGCTTACACATTCCTGAATGCTAACTGTCAACTTCCTTTCTAATGCTTTCATTTTAACTGCCGCTGATGCCATCTGTTCACTCTTAATTTTTTTCAGAATTGTTACGTTTGGTGTGGTCTTTGGTGAATTGTTTTATTTCTAACTCAACTCTCAGCACCATCAGTTAAAAACGGTTCGAATACTGTTGCGTAGTTGTAGTTTAGTGTTTGGCTAATTTCTCCTTATGCCACATAAATTTATTCAACTCGCTGCCCGTCACACTGTCTTTATTTATTCGCTTCATCTATTTCCAAATTTAATTTGCCTTTGATTAAAACTGTGCCTAAAAAGCTGAAGTATTTTACTTGTTTTATAGCTTCTCCATTGAGAATGGGTTTAAAGTGTCCCATGTTCCTACCGGTTTTTACAATTTGAGTTTATTTACTATTAATTTTTATTCCAAATTTATTACAGCAGTTATTCAGCTTATCCAGTATTGAATTTAATTAGGAGCAAATTTGTATATAATGATCATCATGCGGATACTATCCGCTTATGCCGCTTTCACACTTTTGATGGGAAAAATCCTGTAATGTCGTTCTAAGAAATGATATTTAAATAGGTTTGTAAATGCTTCTGTTTCACGTGGTTAATAGAGATGAGTCAGTCCTTTACAGTAGCATTTAATCGGTATTCCGGATGGTTTTGTTATCCAAAAACATGACGACCACTGCTTGCTGCATTATTTTTTTCTGCGGTGTACCGTACCTGTATCAGAAATGTTTCTTGAAAATGACTAACTCTAATTTCAATCAAAATACGGACGTCTCGTGATATAAATATTGTTTTAACCATAGTGAGTAAAACGTTTTAGGTGCACCTGCCAAAATTATGAGATGATACGTTTACACGCTTTCGAACTCCCTGAATAGACGTTCGTCTTTATAGTTGTTTCTGTTTATGAATTCTGCTTCTTCAAAAGAGTATGGAACCAGTTTCAATTATAAAGCGTGCCAATTAGGATTCAAAATGTTTCGCCAGCCGAATATAAATTTGGTTTCTCGTCTTTCCTTCTCCACGGAAGAGGCTACTGAGCGAAGCAGGCAAGACTATCGCACTGAACCCGATATACAACAGGAGTAAGGGAACTTTGACAATAAGTTGGCCAAGTTGTTAATGGATTAATTTCGTTGGTTAAAGAATAAAAAAGAGAAATACATTTCATGTTAGACTTTCATATCACGTTTGAAATGTTTCATTTAAAATGCAATTTAAATTTTCAATTTAAAATGAGTTCAATTGTTAACAATGTGCTTAACTGGTTTTTTTATGTGATTAACAATACTGTTAACTATTTAATGGGTTAATGTTATTGTTAAATGGTTAACAGATAAGTCACTTCCAGAAGGCACAATTATATTTAGCTGATGGGCCACAGATAACTACGGCAGTGATATTTAATTGCGAATTAAATATCAATAGAACAGAAAATTATTCGATTATATATATATATTATGCATACCCACAAAAGATTTATGTGAAACCTTTCGTGGGTGAGAGAGAATTTTTATTTCTTTGAGTCAGAAATGAATTTGGACAGGAAATTCAATTCCTATAATTTAATACAGATAAAATCATTTAATCCTACGCAAATCGAGTTGGAAACAGAATCAGTTATAAATCATTTTCAGAATCCGTTTGACTCTGTCCTGCTCTTTTTTTTTTTTACATTTTTTTTTAAAATCGTTAACGCTTAATAATAAGCCATAATTCCTCTTGAGGCCACTTAAATGATCTTCATTATCCACTCGAAGATGGTAAATATCAGCGGCACCATAAACCGACAAAGAATCAACGATCACAACTCAGTCACGCTGATTTCATGTAGGAGTGCAGAGGCAAAGTTCGATGACTAAAGCCCAATACACTCTCCCTCCTATTTACCAATTGTGACGGCCCAGCATATCAAGTGGCCATCGTTCACCTCAGTGCACACACAGATAAAGCAGTCTGGCAAATAAAAATAAATAATGGACCTTCCAGACATCTCCGTTCACATTTCAAACACTGAAAAGATGAACCAAGCAGCACATAATGTATAGGATGCAAAAATTATTTATAATAGCATTAAGAATACACACCAAAAAAGCACCAGAGAAGAAACAATCAGTCAATCAATACACTGTAACTACATGGGCTGGAAGACGATTATTTTCTACTTAACTATTTTTGTATACAGAAAAAAAAATGAAACTTGGTTGTTCCGATTTTAGGGCATACCACAAACACAAGCCAAGCAAGTAACGCTTGATGTGTATATATATATATATATATATACCCACACACACAGCCATTAAAAGACACATTTCTTTAACTGCTTTTACCAGTTATACGTGTATCAAATTACGCTAAGTGCTATCGAAAAAAAAAAAAATCTTCTAAAATATATTTATAAGAAATAATATATTCATTCATATATAAATTTATAAATAAATATATAAATAAATTTATATAAATTTATAAATATATATATTTCATAAGAAAATGCATATATATATATATATATATACATGGAGAATAAAACACTGAAAATAATTCTTAAAGAGCACACAAAAACTTCGATATTTGATCGTAATGCACAAGTACGAAAATTCTTGTTGATGAATGCAAATATGTAAATAAAAAGAATTCACAATCGTTTTACGAAATAGCGCGTGGCGTGTTACCTTAGCAGCAGACAAACTGGAGGTTCTTCGTTAACTACTTCTATGGAAGTTAATGAAGAAATGAATTTTCTTTAAATGTTCGTTGCTTTCTGACGTAATCACTTACGTCATTACTTGAGAGCCATGTCGATATTTTACTCCTCCCCTGCAGAAAATGTGACCGTATATCTGTTCGACCCGAGCACTGCAATGTGAAACTGTAATATTTTACAACCCATTTTATAATACAATTCAAAACAAATACAAAATGCAGTCAAGTTTGACAGTATGTACGCCAAGTATATCAATGTCATCAAGAGTCCCCCCCCTTCCTCAACATTCTGCCAGTCCACGATACTAATACGCTACAAGTAGAATAACCTTTCGTGCATGATATTTGCATAAAGTAACTCAATGTAGCAACTTTCAAAAGGGGAATACGAGGATTGATTAAAACGATGTTATTTGAAGCAAAATTGAAAGCAATCAATACTCATCCTGCTAAGATTAAGATTTGGAATTAAAGGTCCATGCACGCATGTTCCTAGAGAGGTAGGAAAACGAATTTTCCTACCTCTCAGCTACTATTCTGTACATTCCTTTATCGATTCTCTCAAGTAGATTGGCATAAAATAATAAGAGGTCATTACTCAGTTATATTTTTTCGGTTTGATTAACTGGTTATGCTTTACAACTCTGCATGCAAATATTATTCTCTACTGAAAGTAATCAGAACAATCCTTTTTCTTCCCCTTCTCATGGTAACTAATAATTTACTCAAAGAATTTCTTTATTTTGAACCATGGAGCTTCTTACGGAGGAAGAACCATGGAAGAAGAAGAATATTACGTAAATAGTGTGTATACCTCGCTGTCGGAAGATTAGGACACTTTATCGTGGTCATCCTGCCGAACCATTTTTGCTGGTAGTTAATAGCATACCGGAATTTGTGTGTGTGTGTGTGTGTGAGAGAGAGAGAGAGAGAGAGAGAGAGAAAGAAAGAAGATAATTACTTTTCTTACAATAAACAAATAATAAATGACTCGTTATTTGAACTAAGAATCAGGAACACATTTCAGTACGCATTTTAAACTTCAGGAAATAAAGTTTTACGGTATCTTTGGTTATTACGAACGCACTTCTCATACTGATCGAATTGATTCTTCAGATTCCTAAATCAAAAGGAACGTATTCTAGAGGACACATTAATATATAAAGCAGTAATACAAAGTTTGCTAAATCGCAATATTAAACCATTCAAATTATAGCAAAAACTTTTTTATTATTATTACGCAGGGTCATGACGAAATGTTTTTCAAGCATAGCTTGTTAGACGACAGGCAATTAATTTAAACGTAAGTAAGAATGTCTTGAAGTCGTTCTCCTATCTTCCAGTTTTAGGTATTTTTTTTCTGTTCAGTTTTAGTCATAGGTTGCTCGAGTTTAGAAAATGTTCAAATAAAGAGAATGCATATATATTTAACTATTTGACACAAGACATATGCTATTCGACTATTATGTCTCTCCTAGCATATTACGGTGGTTTTCTGCATGATATTCGCGTCTCGTAAAAAAAAATATATATATATATACATTATATCACTCCATGAACAAATGTCTGTGTGTATGTATATACAGTCATTGCTCATAGGGCAGATCTGCTTATGTATAATTTAATATATTACCTTACCTATCCTCTTCGCTCCCTGCGGATCATAGGGCCTCAAAATTTAATATATTAGTTGTTACACATTATTTGTTGCGACAGCATTTATATGCAAGAAGTTATATTTCGAAAAGTGGGATAGGAATAAATCAAAAATAAACTTCAAAACTGCATATGGACCAAGATATTGAAACATTACAAGAATATGTATAATATATTTTTTTTAGATTTACAAACCCATATTCAGATTATTATTATTATTATTATTATTATTATTATTATTATATTCTTTCAAGTTTTTTTTTGTTGATGTTGTTATCACTGGGTGCTGCAAAACAACAATACATAATGTTAGGTCTATTCTAGTACAGAATAGACCTAATATTCAGAATGTACGGAATAATAAAATCCCAGAGAATTTTGCCAGTTTCATTTTCCAATACTGTTTCAATTTTATACTTCCGACACTTATCAAATGTATGAAAGCCGTATTTTTGCATAAATATGTGCAAATCGCCTTGGCCACATGATCACGGCACTATTTGCAATCGGTCGGATCAATTTACAATTAGCAGCCCTAGTTGGCTGGGTGGACAGCATACCCGCTCTCCAACTAACAGGTTGTGGGTTCGAATCCTACCTTGGACTTGGGCATGGATGTTTGTAAAAGTCTGCTCTAGACGAGTACGACAGCTCTTTGAGTTTATAGGGTTTGTCTTGATTGTTAAAAAATCCTGCAGACACTAATCAGACTGCCTTCTTGATATAGCTGTACTGTAATCATTTGTCTTTGTCCTGTCAATTTTTTCTTCGGTGTCTAGCAAATATTGGCCACGTAAATATTTATTTTTCCTGCGCTTAAATAAATTATTTTGTTATTCTTTCTTATAATCGATTTTGTTTTCTATTTCTTTTAGAAAACCTTTTAGAATGTGTTTATATGTGAAGCCTGGAGCACTTCCTCAGTGCTATTATCGATTTAATTTTATAAACCAATTTATTTTTCTTCAACAGTTGGTCTCTCTCTCTCTCAACATCACTCCGTGGATATAATGTATTTTGCAGAGTCATTAATTTTCCAGTTTTACAGTCCAATATATCCAAGTCTTCTTTTGTCCAACTACTATGCCAGAGATAACTGGTACGGCCCAAGGTTCATTGTTCGAATTTTGTTCAGTCCATTAAGTTTTATCGTCATAATATCCCAATTCTTTTGATGTGTTCAGCCGCTGCTTGTTGTTTAATTCTCAAGTGCAGAATATCGCTGATTTCTAATATTCCTGGGTATTTATAATATTCTTCTGTTCATTTTTTATGTGGCTCCGACTCATGAAAGGTTTTGTAAACTTATACTATCTTCGTAGGGTGGGTGCATTAAGATTTTGTTTCTTGTTTTTATTAATTTTATATATTTTTTACCTTTTCCGGAAACCCTGCTCTAGAGACCCCACATGGAACTTTTTCAAGCCATTTCAGACTTCCAAGTTTATCATATGGAAGCGAAAGGTGGACCATAAAAAAGAAGAATGAAAAACGGATTCCAACAGCAGAAAAACGTCTGAAATTTCTCAAAAAAACATCTGGATATACAAAGTGGGACTATGAAACAAATGAAGAAATTTTACAATCCCCGAATATAAAGTCAATTAACCACTACATAAGTCAATGTCAACAAAAATAGAACGTCTAAATCGAATAGAAGAAAATAAATAGCAGACTGCCAAAATTACTATACAGATATAAAATAAATGGAAAAAGAAGCATTGGAAGTCCAAGAAAGCGATGGCATGAGATCGAAATAAGCCATTTGGCCTGAAATCCATGATAAGAAGAAGAAGAAGAAGAAGAAGAAGGAATATAATTAAGAATACAAGTCAATACTTGAGGTAGAAAAAAACCATAAAAAACTAAAATGTGGAAAGGCAGCTTAATTAGAAAATATTCGATAAAAAAATTCTCAAATATTAGGTATAAAAGTTTTAAATTAGCTATATTGATGCTGCATAATTCAGAAGGCCTGTGCAGAGGGTCGAATTCCAGATAATACGAATCACTCTCATAGTAGCCCTCTATGAAAAGGGAAATAAAATTGAATTTGAAAATTACAGAGGAACTATCCTACTGAGTGTTCCAGGTAAGATTTATGCAAATTATATTTGAAAAAAGGGCTAAGAACAATTATGGAAGGAACTTGGAGAAGAATAAGATTAGTTCGGGTCATATAAAGATTGTCAGGATTAGATATCAGTATCCAATCATGGGAATATAACAAGGAGTATATGTAAGTTTTGTAGATCTGAAAAAGGCATATGAAATGGTGCCAAAAGAAAAACTGTTCAAAACGCTAGATTTAATGGTGTAAATGAGGCATTATATCAACCAATACTCAGTCTATATGAGCTGTAAATCAGTATTTAGAATTAAAGTAGGTACAGGAAGATGGTTTGAGGTAAAACCAGGTGTGTGCGACAAAGGTATATATATTATCTCCACGATTATTCATCATCTATATGGATCAAATTATGAAGAAAATTATAACCTGATGTTAAAATTGAAGATGTCAATCTCAGTTCTTGACTTTATGCAGATGATGTTATAGTCCTAAAGAAATCGAGTACAAGTCTTCTGCATTCCCTAACTAAAATGAACAACTTCTATAATAAATTTGATGTTAAAATCAGCAATGAAGGACAGCGACAGTGAAAATGTGCAGAAACATTGAAAATATCAACTGCATTCTGAACAGAGAATCTTTAGAACAAGTAAAACATTTCGGCTATTTTAGACGCATGTTTTTTTAAATGAAGTTAGTAAATTAAATATGGAAACGAACAGAGTTAGCAATTAATCAAAATACTAAATCAGCTGCATACAATACGGTGGTCAAATCAATTGTCATTTATGGATTTGCGAGCAGGGTTAGAAATAAAACATTTGATCAAAGACTGGAGACCTCAAAGACTCCTCTACTCGTTTTGAAAAGGAGTAGAGGAATGAACAGACAGCATCAATGGCAATATCATATTAAAAATGAGGACATTAGGGAAAAAATGGCATTGTTAGCATTCAACAAAATGTTAGCAGAACTTATCTCAGGTGGCGTGGTCACTTACACATAAAGGAAAAGGAAAGATTAGCAAAACAAGCGTTTTTTGCCAGGATGGCAGGGAAAAGACCAAGGTTTATATGGATTGATACAATAAGAAGACCGAAATATAAGATCTGATAATATGAAAGTCCTAAATAGATAACAGATTAATTTATCTGTTATCTATTTAGAGGGTATATAGAGAGAGATATAGAGAAAAATGTTCCTTTATATATATTTAGAGAAAAACTGTCCATGAAATGATGTAACTTACTGTAGTACAGTGATGATATCTTATACATTTCCTCCCTGCGGGTACGTATCAGGAATTCAATTATGATGATGATGAGAAATGTGACGTTATTAGCATTCAGGAATGTGTAAACAGAACTAATCTTAAGTGGCCTGGTCACTTCAACAGAACAGGAGAGAGAGAGAAGGTTAGCAAAACAGGTGTCTAATGCCAAGATGAAAGAAAAGAGATCCAGAGGTAGACCAAGATCTAAGTGGAATAATGTCAGGAAGTGTCCTAGATGATAAAAATATAACAACTGACAATACAACAATATTGGAGTGCTGACAAGTGGCAGTGAATGTGGTGGAAAATTGTTGACAGGAGACTAGTAATAGTTTACATTTAATCATGTAGCACTTGTCATGGAATCCTCTACATCCCCTGAGGGTACATATCAGAACGTTGATGATGATAGTGTTGATAATAAGTAAAATAGAAATACAAAAACTGCACGATTGTCGTTTTTTATTAAACTCCATAAAATAGGTTTCAAAAAATCAATCTTATCAAGAAAAAAAGCTATCTGCGTACATGGTAAACTTCTTAATTTGAAACACACGCACACTCGACAATTCTAAAGTTGAATATTAAACCAATTAAAGGATAAATCTTATGTCAATTTATTAAGGGTTCTAATCGTATTCAAATGCTATAATTAGCATGACAAAACAACATTAAGTATTAGAACATTAATGGAGATTTCAAGACTTTTTCTTTTTACTTTCAAAAACTCGTTGTTTTTATTTTTTTATACCACAAAACACGAAACCAGATTGGTTAACATCTTACAGATGATTTCATCGTCCAGTGTAAGACCAACATTCTGATAATTAGAGGTCTGAAATGGCTTAAAAAGTTTGCGTTCTAATGCAGTATTTAGGAGGGGGAGTTGAGTTCCCGACCTACAAAAAAGGTTGGCCATAACTGACGTGGAGTATACAAGAACTTCCCTCTCCAAAAAAACCTAATAAATATAATATTATTACAGTCACTTCATTTATTACATTGATTATATTTAAGTAGACTACACGATCCACTATGGGATGGACTGTGTTGTGTAGAGTGGCCTTCCAAGATAAGTCAGTGGATTCCAGAAGTGGCACGTAATAAACACAATATGGACGCCTCGATACGAACAAAAACGTATTTCAGATTTATCTAATATTTTTGTGCTGGATTATTTGTTTTCTTACGTTCAAGGTAAATTATAATCACGTGTGCTTTCTAAAAAAACATATTCTTTATAGAAATAGCCAATTTCTGCAATTTTCAACACCAATGTAACTGGCAGGACAACGGCTAAAAGAGTATTTCGTTATGCAAATTCCACAAGTTAGCCAATTAAACGAAGAAGACGGGGGGAACAGCTACGAAATCTGACTCGAAAAGATTCGCACAGACATCTGGAAACCCAGATGTCTGTGCGAATTTCTCGACAACATATTTTCATATAAAACAAATAACGTCTTCGGATCACAGGGCGAGTGGGGAAAGGAGAATTTACTGCGTGTACGTTAATGATGGTGGTGAAGTCTACAGCTACTTGTTTCAGTGACAAATGGTACTGAGTGCTAATGAAGACCTCCATTACTAGGTCGTTAACGGGGCTGCACAAATGCAATAAACAAGGATTCCGATTAGATTCCAGCTTGGGAAAAAGAGAGAGAGCTTCAAATTTCCAACATTCTGTGAGATTGTAATAAAGTATGTTATTAATGAAGAACAAATGATTTGAAAAAATCGTTTACTCTAAATTTTGGTTAGAAGCGGTACACCGTGCTTTGCAGTTAAGAGAAGTAAGCATTAAAATACAACAAAGCAACAAAATTGACAGTGAATCAAATAGTCAGTAGTATTAAAAGTGTAATACAGTATTAGAATATCCTTTCTTTAAAAAAAAAAAAAAATATGAATTCCAAACAAGAAAGACCATTAGCGTATAATAAATGAACATGCATACAGCTGGTGGACAAGCGATTCGATAAGCTCTAGAGACTAAACATAGAATTTTTTCGAGTCTCTTAGAAATTTCTTCCTAACCATTCAGAACGCTACTGCACAGCAAGATCCTGGTTTAACGATGATGAAAATAACAATGGCTTTTCACCTTTTTTTTTAATGTCGAGTGTCCAATGTGCAGAGAGCTGTTTCTGAAACTTATTCTGAAAAGTGTTGAAGAAATTTGATCTAGATTAATTCATGTAATCATTCATCAATAGGTCACAGCCAAATCAGATTGACTAACTCATCATCGACTGATTTTATTTCGTATGCTGATTCAACGGCCGTGAGTCCCTTTTACGGGGGGGGTACAGCACCATCTCAGTTCCCCCTTTCCGGGCTCGGGACCGACATAGCTGACGAATCAGACCTATGGCTGGAGGGACCGTCTTAAATACAGTATTCCTGACTGTAATCCGTGTGTTTTCACGGGGCAGGTTTGCCTGTTCTCGGGGACGAAAAACCTGATCTTCCGAGTAAAAAAAAACACCTACCTCCTCCGTATGAGACTGGTTAACTCACCTTTCGTCGAAAGAGACCAGATAAAGGTTCCTCACGTCACTGACGGGAATTGAACCCAGGTCTTTCCAACCAAAGGGCTTCGTTTATACCGACTGAGCCACGGAGGCTTAACTGATAACGAGGCCTTAAATGCTCCAAGAGTCCAAGACGACAGGAACCCTAGAAAAGGAAACCGCACAAATCAGATCAGGGCTTCAGGAGTCGTGTGTTTTATCTGTGCCTAAGACAGGTCTTTGCAAATCGCTTGCCTCTGTGTGTGTGTGTGTGTGTGTGTGTGTGTGTGCGCGTGCGTGCGTGTGTGCGTGCATGCGTGCGTGGTGGGTTTTGAAAGCTCTTTTGAAATATTTTAATTTTCCTCCTTTTCAAACTGAAATTTGCCATCTAATATTGATCTTAGCATTCGTTTCAAAGTAAACGCTGAAGAGAAAATATTACTAATTCAAAAAAACTCTCATCTTAGTTTAACTCAACGTTGATAATACTACTCTGCATAATTAAAAGGAAATGTTAAATAACAAGCATTACCAAGTACTATTCTCGTTAGGAAACATTTAAATTCAGATTCTTTCATAATATCAACAGAGAGTTCCCCCCCCCCCCTACATACAGTTGGGAGTAATATTGGTCAGTTGGGAGTAATATTGTTCACTTTGTAAAAAGGCGCTTAAATGGCTGGGGACGATTATAACGAACCAAACACCGCTCCTCATACGTCAGTCATTTCTAGGACCATGTTTTGTCTGTTGATGCGTCCATCACAACAGCAGCATTCGCTCTGTTTAGAGTAATCTAAACACAGTGCAAAAGACGTGATGTGTATTGCTTTTTTTTTTTTTTTTTTTGTGAATAAGCTGATGACTAAAAGGAATGCTCAACGAAACGAAAGATACACACGGGTCTGGAAAGTAATTTTGATTTGTATCCTAATTTAATATGTGTGAAATAAATTTGTTATTTGTAGTTTGAAACAGCATCGAATATACTCCAGAATTCTAAACTATCTGACTCCATAAGGAATCACTCTGTCTCGTGTCGAGAACAGTTCTGGAAATGCAATGATGCATATTTGCATAAATCTTTGGATGAAACTGTGCGTCCAAGCAATTAGTAAATGAAAGCCTGATCAAAGCGTGTGGCCAGTTTTCATTGGATGTGTGCAAGTTTTCGTTCGACTCAAATCTGAATATGCTTCGAGCGCGAATTATAATGCAGTGGAAGCAAATCATCTGATGATTCCAAAGATGGGAATTCATTTCGCATTGATCTCCGTGAAATGATAAAGAAAAATAGCATGAAAGTCTTGACTGTCTTGTGAAAAGGCGCACCTTTCTCACCTTAGTACTTCCCTCAGGCCGCAGGAATTTTACAGCGTTGTCTATAGCAGCGTGACTCCAGTGGTCACATTAGGGTTTCCGCACGATGTGCCAAGGCCGACAACTGGTCGGGGAGTGGCGAGAACCGGCACGCATCAATTTCCATGTGCAAATTGCCGCCACACACACAGTACACCTATCAACTACATTCCTAAACTTGTTAAACAGGAGGTGTACGTTCGCTACTTTCTGATTGGACGAGATTGGAAAGGGACGTGACAGGCCTCGAGACCTGACGGGATGTATGGAGTTATGATTTGTTGTCCTTCATCCCAGCCGCCGTACATGACACGGTAAGCAATCTTGCGCGTGATGAATGTTGAGATAACAGCTTTTTCTCTCCCCGCTCCCCCGGAATGGCGAACCGACTGAGAGATTTCTCTGGCCGAGTGTCATTTTTCTCAATAAACTCCTGACTTATGACTACTGATGAAAGGTTTTGTGGACATTTATTTTCACCTTTACTAGAAAGTCTTTCGATGAAAGCCAAATTGGTAGTCGTCGTTCGCGGCCTTCGAACAGGGAGGCTTCGGTGGATTCGCACACAATTAGCGAATTACGTGCCTTATTTAATGGAAATAACAGAGCGCAAACATCGACACAGTTTACAGGAAGTGAGAATTTGAGAAATATTTCTCATTTATACTAAGTGATGGAAGGGACGGATAAAGCGGCGGCAGTAAATAATTACTTCGGACAATGACGAAACTAATCAGCAATGCTGCACTAAAACGGAAACACCACCCGCAGCCTATTTACGTATGAAACACATGCGAGAAAATTCGTTGCGATGGCACTTGAATTCAGAAATGAATTCAGCAGAAACTAAACGACACCTTGGAAAAAACAGCGACAAGAAGGATTTCTTGGGATTGGCCGGTTGATTGTTTAGAACGGCGTTCTGAACCGGCATACCCCTTTTAAAATTTTAGTAACACCAGTGTCCCCCCCCCCCTCGAGACAAGGGAATTTGGGAGAAGTTATAATAATATTTCCTTCAAACATGAATAATTATAAAGCATTTAATTTTTAGCGTCGGCGCATTAATTCCATTCCAAATATTTGATCCTGAAACACCAACGTGTTTTTTCTCACAATTCCCACAATTAGTTTCATTTCCTTCATTAATTTCTATTGTGCGTTTTAAACATCTTGTGCTTAATCAGTAAACCATATTAAATAGTTTAAGAAATACAAAAGAGAAATATTAATTATGATTAGACTGCACTTCAAAATTGTTAATAACCAACAACATACGTGCCAAAAGAGA
Organism: Typopeltis vanoorti; assembly: GCF_054136105.1. Classification (NCBI taxonomy): domain Eukaryota; kingdom Metazoa; phylum Arthropoda; class Arachnida; order Uropygi; family Thelyphonidae; genus Typopeltis; species Typopeltis vanoorti. The sequence continues at coordinate 1,738,925 of NC_143559.1, forward strand.
AAGAGAATTATTGACGCGCGTATAACACTTTCGTCACAATCTGCAACACAAACAAGACCAAATATGTAGAGATGCGCCCACGAGTGGTGAAATAGCCTCTGAAGATCGTTACAATTTAAGATACGAATGATTTCGAAATTCAACGGAGAGTTCCGACAGTACAAGTGTTTGAATTTAAACTTGTGACACAAACACTTCGAACCACGCGGATGGAACGCGATCGTGCCGGCAACCAGATGCAGTTCTCAACGAGGTCAGTCAATGCATAACAAACACATTTTGTTTAAAACTTCTTTTTAGATTTTTATTTATGAAAAAATTAATTATAGGATAGACATACATTTATCTGCGACAATACAGCAATAAAAATGTAAAATTAAAAAAAAAAAAAAAAAAGACAGCACACAGACAATAGGTATCGGTGAATTTTTTCGATTAATTATTCCGGCATGTTTTGAGGGAAGAAACTAATCGCCTCGATCTAAAACTTTTTTTAATGTAAATACCACTCAAGAAAGCTTGCCAACCTATCGTATCTTAAGCAGTACCGTGGGAAGGCTAAGAGTTATGTAATCTAGAAACACTACTCTTAGATTTATCTTGGAATTTTTAATCCACTTCAGGCCTCCAGATAACATGGTGAAAGTATCAGACCAGGCGATGAAAGAAATCATCTACATCCTGAAGACTTTTATAAACATCCATGTTTCTGCTTTCATGTTTCTGTGCTGGCACACGCAGATCGAAGCGTGTTCCTTAAAAACGGCTGCAGCAGTCACACATTTTATTCAGTCTTGAACTTGTGTAGCGTTCAGAAACGTCATTGAAAAAAAACCATAATAATCTACATCGTACTCAAAAAACCACCTCAGTATCCATTTCCATGTGTTATGAGACGTTTTTCCTGTTCCAAATATGGAAAATTAACCAAGATTTAATTTTTCCAAAGTCGCAAATACCCATAAACATAGCAGTGCCATGTGTGTGTGTGCAACGGATCACAGAGAAACAACGAATATGTTAATACGGTTCTTGAACACCTAGTAGTTGTGGTCTGATTTGAAGAAAATACCTAAAGATTTCGTAGAAGAACGAATTACAAGATTACCTATTCAACCTTTATTGGGACAAAAACCATAACTGAAAACAAAAGTATATATCTGATTTACAAACCTGTGACATACTTTATAACTTTAAAAACATCTGTCGTGCAGTGCAGAAAAACACTATATTAAAACTGCAAATAAAAAAAATATTATTAGACCTCCAGGGAGTCAAGGGCTCGTTAAAGAAGCCATACACCACCCACGCCATCTCTCGTGCCTTTTCTTAAACTCATTCACACTGGATGCACTCACTCCTTCAACAGGCAAGCTGTTCCACTCGCTCACTGCTCTACGAGAGAAAAATCCTGCTAACTGCAAACAAATTTGCAGTTAGCAGGACCCCACCTTCCTTATAATTGCAAACAAATTTGCAATTATAAGGAAGGTGAGGAAATGACAGCGGTGGGGAGATATCCGTAGAATAAATTTTTTTTTCCTAAATAATTTGACAAATGGTCAGACAAAAACAAAAAAGTGATATTATAAATAAAATCTTCAAACAAACAGCAATGCGTGTCTTGTGCTTGCAGGTTGTACGTATGCCACGTTCGATGAAACGTTTCCATAGAAATGTATGCATTTCAGTTGGTTATATAGCATAGCGTATGTTAAAAAACGTTTAATTTTCTTGACCAAAAAGCTCTGGAAAAACTTTTATTGGGATTATTGATCAAGTGTATATAATAAACAACTAAGTTATACCAACTAGTTTCACCAACTAAGGCTGTTGGCATCTTCAGGGTACATAACTGATGTAAGGCACTAAAAAGTAAAAAACTGTTGCAAACTAAAATCAACCGATTCCAATTATATTAAACAAAGAACAGAGCGCGTACAATACATTCATAGAGCGTGGATGATCTCACGTGTTGTTATTTAGGAACGTTCTATAGTTGGCACTATAACTAGTTGTATAACTTAGTTGTTTATTATATACACTTGATCAATATAATCCCAATAAAAGTTTTTCCATAGCATAGCGTAGCTAGATTCTACATTCAAATAAATTATGTGTATTGTGTAATACTGTATTTTTATTGGCTGTTGTTTTGCGATACAATCAGTGTTTGACACACACACGCACAAAATGATGATAGCGTGTGTGTGTGTGTGTGTGTGTTATCTTTCTCTCGTTTAGGTGCATTCACTAAAATGAAGGCCTACTTCAAGTCCCCGGTATAACAAGTCTTCAGAAAATTTCCACTTTCTTAAGCGAATCTCCTCCTACTAAAAATAACCTACGGAATACATTATTTCATTACTTTCCTTAAAATTTTTGCAGCTACTTTTAAACGAAAAATAACAAAAAAAATATTATGCCCACAGTCCAAATAGCAACTATGCTCCTCATTTAAAATGTAAAATGTAAAATTTTTAATTATTTCATTTTACGTGAATATGGCTTTATATTTTAAAAATAACTAATAAACAGCAATTTCAATTTTAATAAAAAGTAATTAACAAGCGGTAATTTCATAATATCCGCGCGGTTAGCCTAGTGGCTTTGTGCATCGCAACTATATGACTGGGGAAGGAGTGTCCCAGGTTCGCCTCCCGTCGAAGACGTGAGGAATTTGAGGATCTGCCATAGCCAAGTTAGCCGGTCTTGGGTGAAGGCAGTAGGGTTTTTACCGCCAGTTTATCTGGCGTTTTTCATCAGCAAGCAGTCAAGCCGGCCCCGTGAACATACACCACTACAGCCAAAAATATTTCCCCTCCCCAGCGGCAGGCTAGGCGACAGGTCGGTTGGGAGTGGTACTAACAAGAAGTCGCATCTGAGTAACACGCGGACCCTGCATAGGAAGCGGGAATAACGCGTAGTGAAAGAAGAATTTAAAAATAACAAACATTTCTCTTTTTAAAAAAAAAAAAAAAAAAATTATTGTGATACAACCCAGACTTTGCTAAGCACTGAGTGAGTTTCCCACACGGTTTTCCCTGGATTCAATTCTGTTTATCCTTAAAATGAATGCTTTGCTATTTATCAAGAACCTATTCGCGAGTCTTAACTGTATAGTGATTGCAGCGATAAAATTTTATACACAGAAAACGATCGGTGTTTATAATCTACATACTCTCATTCCTTTACTCATAATCGTATGGTATAGCAAATACTTGTATACGGTCATTTAGATAGCAATGAGCTCCGGATGTATAACAGAACAGATGTCCAAACGCCATCATAGCGAAGATACACAAGGTGAAGGACGATGTAATGGAAGAGCTGACGAACGAGCACTTATTTGCCTGGTTTGCTGTTTGACTTTCAAACAGCATGTGCGTTGCTGTTGAGCTCCAAAGGCAGATAAAGCGAGTGTGTCATGTCTGGTTGAGTGTGTTCTTCGACAGGTATTTCCTGTTTCGCAAGGATGGAGAACCAGAATTTCTGGAAGAAGTCCACTCCAACGCGGGAGAAGATGGCTAACTCACCTTAATTGGGAAACGGCCTGTGAGTCCGTATAACGATGTATTTTCTCCTGGGTTTACTTGTTTTGCTGAAAAGCCGACTTTTCAGGGGGCCTCCCCACCTCCCGAGTGAGACTTGCTACTACTTTTAGTCGAAAAGCCCTTATTCATGTTAACAGCGTTCCAAACAATAATCAAACCCAATTCTTTCTCAAAGGCGAAATAGAAATGGGCATTGTGGATTTTGAATACATAGAATAACAAAGCTGCGTTCAATTGAGTGAGTTGCTTTTTTGACTCGTTTTTGGGTAACAGTATATGAGGAGACGGTAATGTGGTTTCAAGGATGAAGACGAACACAGTTTGTAAATAACAACACCGCTGTGTGCAACGTAGTTACAAAACATAATATAGTAACGCATAAATACACGATATGTTAAACGCTACTTCAGTGCTACCTACAGAATAACCCATATCACATGTGAAACAACAGGACCTCGGGGGGGGGGGAACTACTGCGCCACTTTTAATGATGCAAACTGAACTTGCTTGCAACCTTCAATATAGAGAAATTTATGCATGAAAAAAAAAAAGGAAATCTGTGCATCCAGCTCGAGAGATCAAACATGGCACTTTTCTCAAGTCACTTTAGACCCTCTAGTAAGAAGGGTGATGGTCTCACACCAGGCGATGATGTTCATCTAAACATTGACAACTATCCGTTCCCACGATGGGATTCGAACCAACACCCTCTTAGTTGGAGAGCAAGACGCTAACTACGACGCTCTCTGGTGGCCAGGCCAGCAAGACAAATGAACTGAATAACTGGTTAAATTGCATAGGAAAAATTCGACCAGCCAACGGTAGTAGAAAATGGGTTGAGTGGAGAAACAACTGGAATCATTCATCACTCATTAACCATAATAAAGATACCGCAGAGAAAATATTCTAAATTAGGCTGTTAAAAGAGTGACATTTGGAAGTATTTCGTTTCTGTGATTTTCTTATATGATAGCCACTTTCTTATTTGAGTAAAATCAGTTTATCGTACTTATCAAAAAATGCAAAAGTCTGGTACTATATATACATTTCTGCTATATTCGTTACAGGAAATATTACAGCGTATAATGTGTATACTATAAATGCAAAAAAAAAAATCAATAAAATTATTTACTTGGAAATATGTACAACGCTGGCGAAAATACAAGTATGTTCATTAAGGATAACTACACGGTAGCTGCATAAACATTTCGGCTTACTCAATGCAAATAGAAAACCTTTTTTGTACATTTTCAATATTCAATTAATAAATATCTTTCTCAGCCAAAGTCTGTGTGCCTTGATGGCTACAACAAAACAAGAAGTAGGTGTTTGCTTCCTAGAAGAAAAGCTGAAAAGCGTGTGTGCACATACACCCTGCGTGTAGTGGGGGTAGAGGTGCAAGGATAATCTCTGTGTCGCGACTGCTATGATAATTACAGTAATCATCGGAGGCCATAAGGAAAACATTTGTTACTGCACTGAATTATAATGGGTGCCTTTTTTTTTTTTTTTTTTTTTTCCCTCACCAATTAGGGTCGACAAAAGGAACGATTCCCTTTATGGATTTTGTGCAGTGTGATTATTTCGGGTGTGGCCTCCTTTGCAACTTGACAATAAAACCTGATTAAGCAAAAGAGAAAAAAAATGTATCGGATAATATTTTCAAAATGAAAGAGTTCTCGATTCGGGACTTACAAAACCAGAACAAAAATTCTAAAAAAATTTACAAAAATATTAAATATTCTAAACACTTTATCTATCTATCTATTCACCTCGTTTTAGCAAAATAATTGTATTTCGGCAAGGGATATTTAATGCAATAATGAATAGAATCACTTGCACTTTAATTTCCACTGCATTTCGTTATATGTAGAAGAATTCATTCTCGATTTTGCCTTGTAAAGCTTTACAAATATTTATTTATTTGCCAGTGAGGAACAATGAAGAATTTTCCGAATAATGAAGAATACTCGGAAGAATTTAGAAAGAATAACGATAGGGGTCGTTATTCTTTCTAAAGCGCTTTTACTTACTATTGACCCTGATCTACACGAGGTTGGGTTCTCTCGTGTATGAGAATGATATAATATTAAAATCCACTCGCCTTTGGCGAGTAGCTGAATAAATTGAATTATTTTTAATTTAATAAAACTTTTTTAAATCTCTTTTTACCTTTAAAAACAAAGATACAGCACCACGGATCCGTTTATAAAACTCTTGCTCTTTTTGGACATATTAAATAACGGGGGGGGGGGGTCTTACGTGAATACTTTTTTTTTTTTTTTTTTGCTTGGTGAGTGGGATTGTACATAATTTATCGAGAGCTATATATATATCCACGAAATTAGAAATTTATGAACCCTGTAAATAATTTGAGCCTATAATAAGATCTTTAAACGCGAAGTAGTCAGCGTCTCTCTATATCAATGTTTCTCAAACTTCAGATATCCGCGTACCCCGTCTTAAATTTTTATTATTACCAAGTACCCTCTGATTAATTAATTAAAAAATAAATTCATTAATTGATTAAAAATAAATTAATTTAAAATATCAATTAAAATTAAATATCTATTTTATTTGAATTTATATGTTCATGTAAACAAAAAATATGATTTATTTTTAAATTTTGGTTCTCACGACATGAAATTTTGGTTCTCACGAGATGTCACACGACACATCCTTATCAATTTCATTTGATCCAGATGCAATATCAACGTTTTCTTGTTGCTTACAGCTACTTGTATTTGCTATATTGCTCTCTATTGGGAGTTTTATAAATCCAATCTTTAACGAATGATCCGAATACGTAAGAATTTGAAAGCTAAAAAAAAATACTGTATTTACTCGAATATAACTGTAACTTTTTTCCCAAAATTAAAGCTAAAAAATCGTGTTGCGAGATGCGTGCGGGAATTTTCTTAAACTAAAGTTTTCAGGAAAAAAATGAAAATGGTGCGACTTACCATCACTACTTTTGGCATCGAGAACAGTTTCTTTGTGTGCTTCGTCAAAGTCATCTACCCAAATAGCGTCATCTTCTTTCCCATTATTTCAAGCAAAAATTGCCAGTAATTTTCAAGACTTGAGATTTACAAGACTTGTAGAACAGCGAAGAACTGCATATGACTGGTGCGGTATTAACAAAAGATCGCGCGAACCGAAGACAAATTAGCATTTCAACAGTTGAGTTGAAATGCTAATTCCCTTCAGCCGAATTCCATAATATCTGAAATACATTCACTGTATATTTCTTAGTTTTAACACGTTAACGACGGGGGTGGTGTCAAGCAAAACCATATGTTCCACCGGCAATATATGGTTTTGCTTGAGCAGTTTCTGCTGGAGGGGGAGGATGCAATTCATTAGTTAGTGCCGTTTAATCCCAGTTTTGTCTCTAATTGCACTGTTTGTTGAAGAATATAATGACGCCTTTAATTATGCATAGCCGAAAATTGCCACGTACCCCCTAACGACCTTTCGCGTACCCCCGGGGTTACGCGTACGAAACTTTGAGAAACACTGCTCTATATCATGCAAGAACAAGCAAAACTTCTACCTTAACTTTATCGCAACAGATTGAACCGCGACTTTTGCAAATACATCCTGCACTACTAGCTTGGTTGGTGCATATTTCACTAACAAATTAGGAAAGTTAAGGGAGCCATTGGGGAAGCTACAATGTAGAAAGTTAAGATTTAATGATGGCAAGAGGGAATAAATTTCAAAAAGATTTGCGAAATGAGAAGACTGATAGAAACAGCTAACTAATTCTTAGATAAGGTTTATCTGTCTATTTTTTTTAAATAATAATAGTATATAATTCATGATGGTGCAATTTTTGAAATATAATATAATAGCAAACGAATTTGCAGATATCATATATCACCTTTAAGGAGAAAAATAAATAAATGAAGTAATATATATATATATATATATATATATATATATATATTATTATTATTATTTAAAAATTGCAGAAAATATGAAACATGCACAAAAAATGTAAGCAGAATTTAATAGAATATTAAATCGGAATGGACTTCATAGAAGTTGCAACTGCAGCTGCATATATGTGTCTATGGAGTGTAAGTTTCCTGATACTTCCATGGCTAATATTATTTAACTTCTTTTAATTTGTAAACGTGTGAAGTTCTTCTCGAGACTCGTGCATATCACAGCAAAAGGACTTCTTTCCCTAAGGCCTAAGCCGTATGCACCACATCAAGGCAAAAAATGATTAGTCACTCGTCCGCGCAACCTTCCCTCGACAGGAAGCGAGGGGATTGCGAAATGAATTCTGAATTGAAACATCTGCGTTAGGAAGAATTCAAGCGAAATCACTTTTGAACAGTTCTAACGTCATCAGTGGTTGGAGAAATGAAAATGATTATGCTTCAGATTTGGGTTATACCGATTTCTACAAATAAATTATTTAAAAAATAATAAAAAAATAAAATAAAATAAAATGAATTCACGGAGGCCTACTTGTGATTCCGCATTCACTTAACAATCCAATCTAGCCTCCTTGCATTAGATAAAAGCAAATGCAGTTTTTTCCTTACCTTTACCGTCGCTTACCATTGCAAAGCTCTTTTAATACAAAATGTTCGACAACAGTACAGTCTAAAGAGTGTTTTTTTTTTTTTTTTTTTAAGGGAAAAAATATCTATTAACATCTCTGGTTTGGTCTTCAATGTATTTTAAATGTTATACCGATTATACACTTTTCTTTTAAACGTAAAAAGGAAGTAGGGGGGGGGGGAACTTCAAAGTTTATAAACAATTTCATTAATACTAAGAATTGAAAACATCGAGTAGCTCCGTCGAGATTATTTTGGCCCTAGCAGCAAAGAGACAGAGAGATTTAGTAAATGTTATTGGTGTTGCTGTTCGTGAAATTCAGAATCATAAACGTGCACTTCTTGAGTCTCTTGGGAAATCCCAGCTGAACTGATGCGGATTTTCCTTTGATCCCAAACCACAAAACATTAGATACGTAGTATTCCCGATTTCCCAAACATGTCAGTCTTCTCTCATTTTATTTCGTTACAAAAATAAAAATAAATAATAATAATAATAATAATAAAATAAAAGAAAAAAGATAACTGGAAAGTAAATCTCAAAATATTGTATATTTAGCGTATATTTTTTAAAACATCGCTTAAATATAAAAAGATACACATTAGCTTTCCACAGATTAAGATATCTGCAGGGAAGAAAACTGAAATTATAGCATGCTTGTATCCATGGTTATGGTCCCGTATGGAGCCACCACCCAGGATCCGATCCCCAATTCGAAGGGTGCCTGAAAGTAAAAACATTTGTTATAATTTATTGTTGAAGAAGATATTTTCATATTTTAGGAGGAGTCCTAAAAATTTGCTCCCATGAAACGTTGTAGATGCTGCTGCCTATGTATGACATAATTCCATAACCGAATGTCTTAAAACTGCACCTGTAAAGACATGCATATTACGTTGCGAAATGTGCATATAGTGTATTTTCTTTTCTCTCTCTCTTCCTAGTGCAATACAAACGATAATACAAGTCCTTTGTCTAATAAAAATTGGCAGCAAATAACTCTTTAAAAATCGGTACTTTAGAAACTATTTGATATCTGAGAGAGCATAATCTGACATCTCTTACGAAGATTTTAAGAAATCTCTTCTAATAATTGAGAACGCAGTCAATATTCATAAACTATTCCTATGCGCATTTTTTTCTTCCAGTACGCCACAGGTATTGAAGAATAAATTTGTGGTTGGAGGTTAAGCATTTGTTTCACATTAATTACATTTCTGTCCAAACGTCGGTTTTATAAGCGCGGATTTGAGTGTTAATAAAAAGTAGGTTTTAAAAATAGGCAACTGCGAAGGGTTTCTCTTCTGACGTGTGTGTGTGCGTGCGTCCACGGTTTAATTTTGAATATGATTTAGGTGCAATTCAGATCGATTAATTTAATAAACGGATTAAATCGATTAATCAGTTTATTATTCAATATTTCCTACCTGTCAATGTCTGCGGGAATATCCTGGAAGAAATGCTGGAATCTGCTGGTATGACACCAAGCTATCTGGGCGATTAAGAAGTTCGCACCACGTAACTGGCATTATTAATTAATAATATTGGGCACGAATGCGAACTGATTTCTTAAAGTTCGTTTAAGAACAAAAAATACGTATTTAATTTCAGTTCAAAAATTCGTGAAGGAAAAAAAACATAGACGATTATGGCGTCATATTTAATATAATAAATATGGATATTCCGGTTTATCAAGTAAAAACTAACTAAAAAGTAAAAACCCTTTCTGTATTCATCATCAAAGCGCAAAAGGGAAAAAAACGTGTTTCGTATTTAACAAGTGCAAGTTATTGAAAAAAAAAAAAAAAGTCAGTGCGTTCTTTCGACAATGTGGTGGTTGTTATCTGCGTGGTTGTTAAAATAATTCAGTTTCCACTGTGTAGCGAAATATCTGCGGTAAATATATCAGGAAGACGAAAAATGGTTCCGTAAGCGTGCCGAGCAAACTCCCTGTTAGAGGCTAGAAGGCCACCAAGGTGTATTCTACTCGGTGGCCCATCCTAACAGGACGTTTTAAAGGCGCTTGTTTGTCCTTTACGCAGCCACCACACAGAGATCTAGTTATTTAGGAGGGACAAGTATATAATTTACTCCCATTAACACAAGCTAGCCTTCTCCGTAGGTGCCGCAGATAGCACCGCTATCGAAACTCCCTCGGGGTTTTCATTTCATCTCAACCCCATCCCCCCCCCCACCCGCGGACTAGCCCTCCATCGTAGTTGGAAGTGTAAATTACACGCTATGCGTACAGCCGACTTCCCTTCCCTCTTGGCCGTGCTTCCCCTCCGCTCTTCTGGAGGCGGAGGTCTCTCGGCACGTGAACCTCGATCGAGGTGCCGGCGGCTCGATGGCGGGAAGGTTTCTAAGGAACGCGTAATTTTGGCGTGCAGTCTTATAGAAAGCCAGTACGTAAGAATGAGTGGACGGTATGCGATAACATAGAGAGAGAGAGAGCGGAATGGATGTAATGCAACGAGATTTGATATTGCAACATAAAGACGCCTCTTAGAAGGTATATTTAATATGCAGGTTGAGGAAGAAAAGGAGTGGTTGGTCCATTTCGGTGGATAAAAATGTACTTTATATGTTATCAAAGAGATCAACATTATGTTTAGAATGGCTTGATTGTGAACAATTACAAAAAAAAAAAAAAAAAAAGGCGAAACATAATATCGTTGCTAATAGCGCCGCTCCACAAGTTGCTATTAACTCTGTGGAAAGTCCGTCACAGGCAAATTTCGTTTGCAGGTAATTGAACAATGATTAATAACACAATTCATCACATCTGTCAGACACTAAACGCCTTTCATTGGTTCCACGTACTATAAAGAATCATCGATTAGTAACATTATTACAGCATTTTAAAGAACACAACATTTGCTTTGCGAGTAACGTCACGTTCTCGGCTAAATTGTTAACTATCCATCAGGTCCCTTCAGTCAACTTTTTTCTCTTTTTAATACGTGCTTCGGCATTATTGCTGAAACATGCGGCATTTGAAAATCACAACGAACAACAAAAATTCCGTTGGAAATAACGCATGACTGCTGTTAATTCACACAAGAAAGTTGACTTTCTTCGTACTAAATATGAAATAGGACGAGAAACTTCAAAGAAAATTAAAAGTAATTATTATAATTAATAATATAATAATTTGTAAATACCAAAACGCATTTACAAAGACAATAAATTTGTAACAAGACAAAATACAAAATGAATTGTTAAGAAATGTGGAAAAAAGAGAAATATTTCAAAATATGAGATGAATTTCATTTCATTGCCCAATGAACCCGGCTTATGAAAGAGTTCCTTGTTTGGTCTGTAGAGCGAGGTTTCCGGACTATGCAGAAACAAATTAAAAATACAGAAATATATATATAAAACTGATAAAATAGAAAAAAAGTATTTAGCCCATTCACTGTACGAAATTTTTAACCTCTGGTACAATAGTCTGCAAATAACCTTCGTGGGTGGGAGGAACATAAAAAAAAAATTAAACTAGGCGTTTTTTACTAAAAAAAATTTTTTTCAGTACCCTATGCATGGAGCAAAATAATATGGTGTCATTTTTTACATAAAGGAATGAAACGGATCCAAAGAAGTATAGAGAGCCTAATCCCCTATCAACTACCATGAAAATCTGTACAAAACGTATTCAAGGAATATCTGATAATTAAGTGAGAAGAGTTTTAGATCTGAAAACCATGTACTAATGTAATATTTGCAACAAAACAGCTAATAGAAGCATGAATTTTTTCCTCTTTTTAATTTCTTTTGAATTACTTCTCATTTTTGTATTTTACGGATTCACATTTGATAGAATAAAATTACAAAATATTGTGAATATATTTCTGAAAAGAAAAAAAAAGCAAATAGTAAAGCCTCCTCAATGAAATTTAAAGATAATAAATCTACAATAATGAGAGAAAATGAACTCGACAGAATAGTTAGTAAAGTTCGTATTTTCAGTACTCTTTTTGAAGACACCAATAAAATTGGTATCTTCAATACTCTAGTGCAGTGCTTCCCAAACTTCTGGATGTCAGGTCCCCTTTGCAAAATTTAAAATGTTTCACGGCCCCCCCTCGAAAAAAAATCGTAATAGAGAGATATATTATTATAATATTTATTGTATTATTTATATTCGATACAAAACATACACAGCGAATATTGCAAAAATCAAATGCATATATTACATTTTTTGCCTCTTGGCGTTTGGTTCTGGAGACGATGCGGGCTGTTCTGGTAAAATATGAAATACTGTCCTTTTTTTTGAGTCTGTTTCTGCTTCTTCTGATTGTTCGCGGTAATTTTTTTTATTTTTTATCAGCCACTTATCCATCTCAGGGTTAATTTTTTTAACGTAGAATAGATCAAATAATAGCACCACTTACCGATACTGGCACACCACAGAACTAACAACATGAAATTAGTGAATATTACCTGAATAAGGGAATCCCCAGACCAGGAACATTTTTCTCTTTTGTGACTTTTCTCCCTTTGCAGTAATTAAGCCTAACGCGAAACAGACAGCAAAGGCGGGTTATTAAAACGTGCATATGATTGGTGCGGTATTAACAAAAGATCGCGCAACCGAAAGACAAAAGCATAGCTGACAATTGAGTTGAAATGTTAACTCTCTTCAACCGAATTCCATACGTGAAACTGCCATAACATTCATATATATATATGAATATATATATATATATATATATATATATATATATATATATATATATATATATATATATATATATATATATATATATATTACTTAGTTTTAACACTTTTAAGAATTTTAACACGTTCAGTTGAATTTTATTGCTGCCTTGGGAAATCGAACTCACACACATCTAATCATTAACAATAGTCTTTAGTTAGATTCTGTGTTTGCCCATGCAACATATGGTTTTGTTTCAGTCTATACAGCATAGTTTCTGTATGAGGGGACATGTGATTCATTAATTAGTGTGTTTTTATCCCAGTTGTCTCTAATTGCACTATTTGTTGAGAAATATATTACACAGACTCCTCATACCTTATTCACTGGCATAAAAAAGTACTTGTTTTTATTGCCTCTGCAGTATAGTGGCTGTTAAGGAGGGCGTGTTATTTACCACTCCAAGCGGGTTACTATCTCCCCACATGAACTTGTTTAAGCTTTTTTTTCATGTATGAAGTATATGCGAAACTTTTATTGGTAACAGAAAACTAGCTCGGATGACAGTGATAATATAAAACGAGTTTTGATATGTATATAAAGTCAATATCAACAGTCTCTGATTACGAACGGGTGACGAAAGGGATAGGAAGATTTGGAGCTTCCCTGGAGAGCATTCGAAGTAAATGCAATTAACCACTGCTTTGAAATGAAACATAGGAATAAGCAATATTTACTAATATTCATTAAGCGCCGAAATACGCAGGAAGCAAAGTTTGTGAACCGACACCAATGTGTGAATTTTTCCATTAAAATATAAAAAATAACAAAAAAGAAATAATAAATAATAAAAGTTAAATACGTTTCTTTTAAAATAAAAAATCTATTTAGTCTTAAAACATTTTAAATTTGTTTTCATTATTTCACGCCCCCCCCCCCCTCAACAAAACCTACGGGGCCCCCAAGAGGGGACGCAGCCCACAGTTTGGGAAGCGCTGCTTTAGTGCAGTGGTTCGTAACCTTTTCAAGGTCGCGGAACACTTTTGATTATAAGAAAAATTTGGGAACACACCAAAAGCATTAGGGTCATAAAACTAACAATAAACATATCATAGACTTGCCTTTCATAAAAATGGCACTTATTTTAATGCGATACTTGAGCTTGTCGGCTTTCACAGATTTCAGCAATATCAGGTCTAATATGTGATATAGCTACCCTCATCTCTTTGTCTATATTAGTAAGTCTTTCACGCTTTTGTTTCTTATTTGGGTTAATATTGAGAAACCGAGCTCACACAAATATGATGTCGAAAACTGTAACTAAATTTTCAGTGCTCTTGTGGAGAGCTGGGTATTCGGCTTGGACAAAATTCCTCAAGAGTTATTTCAGAGAATTTCATTTTTAGTGTACGATCCGTTGACAAGGTAACTAATTGTTCTTCTTGTAACGAAAATTCCCAACTCGATGAATTAACTGTGGCCAATGGATTTCGTATCTAGTCATAATTGTGTGTATATAAAGAAGGAAAGTAACTTGAAATCTTTTCTTCCAATAAATATTGTTAAATGTTCTGTTATAACGGAAATAATTCCCTGGACATTTTTATTCAGAGTAGCCAATTACACTCAGAACTGTGTCATGTGACATCTTTCACCGGCGGAATACTTGTAACCAGTTCGCGGAACACCGGTTAAGAACCACTGCTCTAGTGGATGAAAGAATAAAAATCGAAACATAAGAAGTTAAAATAAATGAATCTGACAATAATATAGTAAATTTGAACAGAAAAATTGAATGGTGATTAAAGGCAACCAATCACGCGCAAGTTAGAAATAAACACTGTACTAACAGGAAGAACGAGGAAATTTTGAAAAGTATGGACTCGGATTAATTCAGAAATAGCAGACGGGAAGTTAAACGCACGCATAAGTAAAAAGATTTTTCGAGGTTTAAACAGAAAACATGGAACAATAAGACTTTAAATATTGCAACTATGGCGAGTAGTAGAAAAAAGTGTGCAAAGGCTGGTTTTAATTGACTGCATATAAAACGATTAAGATCAAAGATCAAGTGAACATCAATACAGGAATGAAAACGCTCAGCTGGAAAATCAGAATTTTAGAAGATCAGAAAAGAAACACCAAAATGCGTTTAAAAGTAGGAAATGAATGAATGGCAAAGGGAGGAGGGGGGGGGGAATCATGACAAAAATATGTTCAGCGAACACAAAAGGAGAGAATAATACAAACAGAGAGCGCAAGAAGACTAAGGAAACGGTATAAATGCAGATTCTAATAAATATTGTCACCTGTAGGAGTCTAACAGAAAATTAATCAATTTAAAAACTATTTCACATTTTGTGTTACAGACATAACACATTTTGTGTTATGCCGTTTTCCTCATATCCTTGATTACTTCGAAGACAATAAAAATGTTTTTGTTTTTTTTATGTGACTTTCCTCCACTAAAGCAATCATGAATCTATAGTATATTAATACCGCAAGCGCGCTAAGGATTTTTTCTATTTTTATATTAATTGTTTTTATACTTTCTATTCATTCTTATCTGTCAGAAAACGCTGCTCTAGATATCAAACATGGAACTTTTTCAAGCCACTTCAGGCCTCCAATAAACGGGCCGTGGTCTCGCAGTAGACGATGAAATCCAACTCCTACTTAAAGGCAATCGCTTCCATGCCCACCGCGAGATTCAAGCCTGTTGTTTGGAGAGCTGATAGGCTAATCACTCGGCCAACCAGACTGGCAATTAGTTTATTAATAATGGAAGACGTAGTGATTCATTTAATGAATTCAGTTTTACACGAATTAGTTCTGATAACACGAAGCTTTTTTTTTATTGTAAATGGAAAATATTTACAAATTGCACGACAGTCTTTATTTTCTACAATACGAAACAATTTATTGGTCATAAAATATTTTCTGCAATATGAAAAGCATGCATATCATTTTAAAACAAATTATTTCCATAGTCTCACCTTATTTATAATTTAAATCCATTTCCGTCTCATATCCAATATTTATAATCAATATACCATCCAGGGTATAGCAAATGCAAGAAACTATGTCAGTTTTGAAAGCTGTTCAGTCCATGCTTCGACATCACGCAAAATGTAATTTTTTCTATTATTTTATTCGAAAATAGTGATGCTGTCCTGAAATCTGAAAAAATTATATTCAATCAAATCAAAAATCAAATCAAAATCATATGATAAGATCATATTCGCTAAAAAAAAAAGTAGATTAATTAAATAGCCATTTCAACAGATCAAGTGGCACAGCAACACCGACTGCTCTGCGCAGACTTTAAAATAAGATCGAAGATAAGAACCTCTGGAAGCCACAGGATGAAGACAATTAAGTAGTTTCGCTTAAAAGAAGAGAGTATGAGGAATCGTTTTAGGGAGACGGTGTTAAAGAGGATTTAGGATGGACCGGAAAGTGTACAACATTGGTGGAAACATAATTCAGAAGTAATCCTGAGCTGTGCAATCGAGGTGCTTGGTGAGACATCTGGAAAGATTAGAGAGCAGAAGGAGGGTTGGTGGTGGAATAATAATGTACAAGAAGCAGTGACAGCTAAGAGGAAGACAAAGCAGAAGTGGGATGAGTCAAGAGTGGAAGAGGACAGAGAGGTGTACAGAGAGAGAAAGCAAGAAGCCAAGAGAGTTGTGGCACAGGCTAAGGCCATGGCATATCAAGATCTGTATGATCAATTAGAAACAAAGGAAGGACAGAGAAAAATTTACCAACTAGCAAAATGTAGAAATAAAGCAGCAAAGGACATCTTACATGTGAGGCAGATCAAAGATGCTGAAGGAAGAGTATTATGGAAGATTGTGGACATAAGAAACAGATGGAGAATATACTTTGAGGGACATTTCAATGAGAAAAATGCGAGGACTCACAGAGAAGATGGGTAGCCTTCTGAGGGGATGGTGCAGAACATCAGTAGAGTGGAAGTGAAGAAGGCCATGAAGAGGATGAAGAATGGAAAATCTGTGGGCCCAGACAGGATCCCAGTGGAGGTATGGAAGGTACTGGGGGAAGAGGAAATTGACCTGCTGTGAGACCTGTTCATGAAAGTTTGCCAACAGGAAAATATACCCGAGGAATGGTGGGCAAGTACTCTTGTCCCCATCTACAAGGGTAAAGGGGATGCACAAGACTGTAAGAATTACAGAGGAATAAAGTTGATATCCCACACAATGAAAATTCTAGAAACGGTTCTGGATGAAAGATTGAGAAAGGAGGTGGAGATTGCAAAGAAACAATTTGGCTTACGTAGATACGTAGATCAACGACAGATGCTATCTTTGGGTTACGGCAGATGATGGAAAAGTTTCGAGAGAAACAACGGGAGCTACATCTGGTGTTTATTGATCTGAAGAAAGCATACGATAGAGTGCCAAAGCAAGAAGTCTGGAGGTGTCTGAGGGAGAAGAAGGTGCCGGAGAAATACGTCAGGTTCGTGCAGGAGATGTACAGAAATGTGAAGACAAGAGTTCGGACCTGTCTGGGACAGACAGAAAGTTTTCAAGTAACAGTTGGCTTGCAACAAGGGTCAGCATTAAGTCCGTTTCTGTTTAATATTGTGATGGAAGTGGCAACAGAGGAGGTGAGAGAAGATGCGCCTTGGACAATGTTGTATGCGGATGACATCTTGCTGTGTGCAGATTCAAGAGAAGAAGCGGGAACTAAACTGGAAAGATTGAAAAAAGTACTGGAAGAGAGAGGTATGAGACTGAGCAGAAGTAAGACAGAGTATATTTGGTGCACAGTGGGCGGCGGACAGGAGATACATCTGGAGCTGGAAAGAAATGTCATCAGGAAGGTAAG
This sequence comes from Typopeltis vanoorti, assembly GCF_054136105.1. Lineage (NCBI taxonomy): Eukaryota > Metazoa > Arthropoda > Arachnida > Uropygi > Thelyphonidae > Typopeltis > Typopeltis vanoorti. The sequence goes on from NC_143559.1 coordinate 1,756,577, forward strand.
AGACTTTAAATACTTAGGTTCAACAGTGGAAGAAGATGGAGGAGCTGAGAAGGAAGTGGAATGCAGGATACAAGCGGGTTGGATGAACTGGAGAGAGATGGCTGGAGTGCTATGCGATAAGTGGGTGCCGATCAATCTCGAGTTCTATGAAAACTATATTTTCCTGAGGAAAAATGACATCAGCAAGACGGAGGTAGCAGAGATGAGAATTCTTAGGTGGATGTGCGGTGTGACCAGAAAGGATCGTCTGAGAAATTACTATGTGACGGGAACAGTGAAAGTTACGAACTTAGGAGCGAAGATACAGGAGGCAAGGTTGAGATGGTTTGGTCATGTGATGAGGAGGGAGGACGAATATGTGGGAAGAAAGGTCATGCAGATGGATATGCAAGAAAGGAGGAAGCGTGGGCGGCCAAAGAAGAGATGGAGGGAGCTGGTAGAAGAGGACTTGAGGATGAAGAACTTGAATGTGGTGACAGCCCAAGACAGGAAGGTGTGGAGGAGACTAATCATTCCCAGCGACCCCACTTAAGTGGGACAAGCTGCAGAAGAAGAAGATAGCAAAGTTCTAATATCTTCTATAATTAAGTAGTTGGGATTAAAATGTAATTCGAATCCCAAAATGAAAGATGAAAATTTTAATTTCATTAAATTTTTAATATTTAATATTTAATATTTAATTTCATTAAATTTTTAATATTTAATGACCTTTAATTATAACATTTAATAACAAATGTTTATTTGATGTTAACAAAGCTGACTTTGGTGCAATGGAGATACGTCAATGCTAGAAATTAAAATCTTATTTAATTTCCAAAATCCATTATATTGGAGTTTTTATTGGACCATGATTTTGATAAACATATAGATAATCGTCGACATGTTTATCAAAATCATGGTCCAATAAAAAATCCAATATAATGTATCATATTTAGTAAAAAAGGTCCAAATATTAATTATCAAAATAACATCTTATTTATTAAATAGCAACAGCAATTGTTTACAATTACTGAATTTTACGTGCAATACTATATATATATTTGATAATTTTGTTATGTTGTAACTATGGAGTTGAGATCAAGTAACACATTGGTGACGAAGTACATGTTACCAACCAAGAGGGTTTAGTGCCATTCACGTTCTGTATAATGCAATATAAGTCTGTTAGTCAGAAATGGACAAGATTTTTTTTTTCATTCATATATTAATAAATGAAGGGAAAAAAACCTTTTAATTCCAGCATCAGAGTAAGATAATAATTTTCTGGATCTGGAGAGATTTGGAAACGAATGTGTATTATTCATTTGCTCACATAAAGAAAATTTATAAATAAGTAGCTTCTATCGATTATGATATTACAGACCAGACCAGACCAGAGCTTCGTTTCCGTTCTAGGCAAAATTCTAGTCCATAACCTGAACTACTGCCTACCGTTTAACTTCATTTCATATAATGTACACAATACGTTTCCAATAGCGATATCGATTTTTTGGAGTCTGTTTTAATAAGAAGAAAGGAGGTAGAGGCATATTCTTGAGAATATGCCTCCACCCCAAATACCGATACTGTTGGTTTTTAGGGTTGGTTCGATTAGTGTTCGGGGTTTCCCCTCAAAAAGCATGAATGAAGTCCAACTAGGAACTTAAACTAATTACGAGTTAATGCCGCAGCCACTCCAGGTAGACGACTAAATCTCCTGGTAGAAGACTAAATTAATAATAAAAATGAAATAATAATAATAAAGTAGCATATCAAACTGAAACGATCCCTTCCGATGGATGAATCGTAGTGATCTTTTTAATTGTAATTAATTTTAGGACATATGATATATGCTATGAAATCAGAAAATATATTCTATTATTTATTTTATTATATTATATTATTAGAAGTACTTGAAATATAATTACATGCACTACTTAAGAAAAACTAATAAATATGCATTGTTATGATATTTTATGCTAAGTACGTGCGCTTTAAACAAAGCATTTCGGAAGCACGCGAAGTCTCTCGTGCACACGTTATCTACATTTTTTTCGTTAATCGACAAAAGGAACTTGACGTCTGATAAGTGTAACTTTCAAACAGGAAGTCGAAACACGTCTCATGCCAGTGAAACCATTCCCGAAAGCTAATTAAAACGGAAATGTAAGCAAATTTCGTGTCTTCGACACGAATCGCCAAGCAGTACCAAAGAAGGTCATGCTGAAAGTTATCAAATATGCGCTTTTGAAACTTTTAAAGTTTTTTTTTTTTTAAGGGCGGTAGCGACAAACACTTTCATTCACTCGAAATAATTAAAAAAAAAGATAACACTGAATATTCAGGATTTTCTGAAATCTAGACGTAGCTCCTGATATTAAGAGAAAATAGCAGGGCCCTGTATTTCGACACTGTATTGCTCTGCATTCCAACATGTAGGCTAAAATTAATCGCCTAATGACTAATTGCAAGTAATAAAGTATGCCTGTTATTCTTCCCGATTCCAAATTTGAAGTTTTTATGGAATTTTTTTTTTAAATTAAAAGCTTATAACTTTATTAACCCGAGAAAATAACTTTGAAAGTAATTGTGAATACCGAACAACAGTCGTTCACCGAAACCGATTCCCGAATAAAAATAACACACATGGGAAATAAAAAGTAGGAGAGGAAAAAAAAGATCGCTTGAAAATAAGAAGCAAAAAAAAAACTTCTTCGAAAGTGTTTGAATCGCATTCCCTTAATGATTCACGAGCAGTAGTCATTATCGCCACTCGCTGATTATAGCTCCCTTCATCAGCTTCGCTTCGATACGTTAAGTGCCTTCGCTCTCTCTCTCTCTCTCTCTCTCTCTCTCTCTCTCTCACTTGATTTCAGTGACGATCCGACAGGTGGCAGCTCAAAGGCGGAGATTCTCAGGCTATCAACTATCGAGCCTCTGGTGGGGGCGGTAGCGACTATGAACAGACACGGTGCTTGAGGCGGCACCCAGTAATTTATTACTCTTCTGCAAGCGGAAGCCGGACATGATATTCCTGGCGGGCCTCCCGCAGAGAGCGGAGAATCAGTTGCTGCTGCGCGTCCTTGCGCAAATGTCCCCATGTAAGCTTAGCACAAACGCGGTAGGGGTGCAGCAGACAACTCACGTCATCCCTTTGGTCACCAGCTCTTCCAAAAGGAGGGGAAGAGAAAAGAAGAACGTATCTGTTGTTAACACCGTGCAGACCTCGCTCTGCTAAGAGATGATAGCCGGTGCTCCATTATACAGAGAGCTATTCATCTCCCTGCATTTCTTGGCTGAAGTGTGGTACAGTAAGGCGATGGCAGAGGAATGTGCGGGGGTAGTTTATTTTCCTTTTCCGTCTCTCCGCTGCTCATTCGTAACCTCCCTTCACTGCACTGCTCCCCCCCCCCCCTTCAGGTAACCTTTCCTGGTGAAGCCGGTCCTTGAACGGTCCCATTCAGTAAGGAAGACACCCAAATCAGTAGGGTGCCCCTGACACAGGAATATATCCCTCGGGTCATGTCACCTGCTGACCTGAGACAGGCAGCACCTTTCGGAGCCCCCATAAATTACTATGGTATTTGGCCACCAGTGACGATCCTCTGGGGAGACGCTGAGCATTTTTCGGCGTTACACAGCCTCTGTTCTCTTTCTTCTTGCCTACTGGTCAATGGTACTGCTAGTGAGATGCCTTTCTTTTGTAGAGACCTTGTCGACAGACCTCTGACCCCGTTTACGACAAGCACGACTACCATGATGATCAAAGAAACAAAGGCAGGAGTTTTACGACGTGTAATTCTTTTTCGTGTATGCCGAAATTCGAGCAGAATTTAAAGCAATAACCGATTTAGTGTGTCAAGCTGCCGTAAACTAGCGCATCAATAAAGCCCCTCAATATCTTCTTAAAGTGTGCATGAAGGGCAACTCTTCATTGCATTGTTTTCGTTGCATTTTAAATATGGATCGGATATCATTCCGTAAAACATAACAGAAGAAAATTTGAAAGCATCAATTTACATTTTTTCAAATGTAAATCAGCTGTATATTGTATGAAGATTATAATACAAATTATAATAACGAGCAATTGTATAAAAAGAGCAAAAATGTAATCCGATGTGGAAAAATATAATTTATGACTGTTGGCACTTGCAATACTAAACGTGCAATAACACAATCAAAGAATAAGCAATGACACCATTCTGTGTCGAATGCATAAAAAGGTAGCATGCAGCATCGTCTACTATACGTGTCCAAATTTCCCATTAAAGAATAACCTTATATGTTGGTAAGAAAAGCTGAATTCTGTTGCAGGCGTCTAGTTCAGGTCTCCGAAATTTCAAGTTGTGCTCAATCAGAAGCTGAAGTGTTGATGAACTCTAATCCGAAAGACTATTGAGATTTCAAAAGGAAATTTAGGATTTCCAAAATTTCAAAATATCATAAAAATGAGTACGGGAACTATTTTTATACACAACATTTGTATAATTACACGAATAAGCTGAAAAAATCTGCCTTTTATTCAGATATAAAATAAATGATAATATTATCGGGATACATACATAGATACAACGTACAAGTTCCACAAACAACTAACATTTATAGAGGACTGACTAGACTGAACAACTCCCTACGACAGATGTGTCCATATGGAGCGTTTATTGCTGCTTTATGCAATGAACAAAGAAGCAAAGTTCATTGCTCCTACCTCTTTTTTAACACCTCCTGGATCAATATTAGTTACACAACTAATAAGATGACTGAAGTAAGACTCTTCCTCTATAGCACGCCCTCTGTCTTTAAGAAAGACAGACGACTCATCTTTATCACCGGTTTTCATCACTTTTTTCTCAATATGAATAATGAAACCTAATTTGACTTCAGGCGTCATCAGATGCAACAATAAAAGCATTCATTTCTCCCACAGTGTTTGTGAACAAGGCTAAACCCACCACTATAATCCAGATCGGATACTCTAAGATTCTTAGACCACTTTAATCCCCAATTCTTCCTTGCAGAATCTTGTTCATAACGAAATCAATTACCAGACTAAATAGAAGCGGTAACAGCACACACACGCACCAAGCACGCACGCACGCACGCACGCGCACACACACACACACACACACACACACACACACACACACACACACACACACACACACACACACACACCTCTCTTACTCCAATTGTTATTTTAAACCATTCGCTGTATGATTTTTAAGGATGCTCGTGCCATGGCTGTTAAAACTAATCGTGTTATTTTACACGAAAACAAGGATAACGATGAATAAAGTTAATAACCAGATATTTCAGCCTAAAAACTATAGGTCATCATCGGTGGCATATATGCCAGTGAAGTACACTATTACCCAATAATTGTCCGGAATCTTTAGTAATTTACAATTGATATCAGCGGGTGAACCCTAATATCGGGTATGCCCACCTTTTGCGTTGATCACCTCCTGTACCCTTTGAGAGAGGTTTTCCACCAATGTGCGACAGATATCAAGTAGAGTTTGTTTCCATTCCTCCATCAAAGAGGCACTGAGTTTGGCGATAGATCGAGGACGTGCTGCTCTGGACCTCAACCGCAGCTCCAATTCGTTCCACAAGCGTTCGAGGGGGTTGAGGTCAAACCTCTGCGCAAGCAAGGGCAGTCGTTTAACACCCATCTCTTCATACCATTCCATAACAGCTACAGTTTGTGGCATGGGGCATTGTTGTCTTGATAGTAACACGGGTCCGCGCTATAAAAATTCCACACCATAGACATCACCACCTGATTATCCAGAATATCAAGGTACTGAGCTGCCTTCATGGAACCACGGACAGCAACCAGTGGTCCCACTCCAAACCACCTGAATGCACCCCACACCGTTACTCCTCCACCACCAAACTTCACTGTGGTTACTGCACACAGTGGTAACAAGCGTTAACCAGTCTGCCTTCACACCCTGCCATCTGACTGGAAATAGGTCAACCTTGATTCATCGCTCCAGAGTATCGTGTTCAACTGGTCATTTGTTCAGTTCACACGCTCTTTGCATCCGTCCAGGCGAGCCGCCTTGTTTGCTGCTGCTCTTCCGTGGAAACCCAGTAAATGGAGTTCTTTTCGTACAGTATTGGTGCTCACCATGGTGTTATTGGTGCCCTGGAACTCATCAATGGTCTGTGCCGATGGCCCATGTCACCAATGTGACAGCCCACGACGACACATCTCTCGAAGTCACTGAGTTCACGTCACATTGCCATACCACCTGTATTCAACTGCTACGATGAAATACTGCTTCCTACTATCTGTACACCGGTTTTTATGGTATTCACAAACCTGGAATATTCCATATCTGCGAAGAACAGCTGGTGTCCGGATAATTATTTAGTAGTAGATAGTGTACATAGTAGAGCAACGAACAGTGGATTATTTAAAGTGAGGGCAGTGGGGTGGTTTAAATAGAGTAACGCAAGTAATTAACAGCGGCCTATTAGATGTATTTAAAAAATAATAAAATTTTTAAAAATTAAATTTCTTTCATTTCTTTCTTTATATATTTTATTATTATTAGTTTTATGTTTAAATTTTTATATTTATTTTTATTATTCAAAACAATAAAATTAAATTTCTTTTATTTTGTTAGTTCTTTTAATATTTATTATTATTATTTTATTTTATTTATTATTATATTATATTGTTTTTTAAATAACCTAATACGTCGGCTGTTAATCACTCGCGTTGTTCCATTTGCGCCACCACGTGGCTAGCTTAATAATCTTAAATAATCCACTGTTCGCTGTTCTACCGTGTATTTCACTAGCATATATGCCACTGAAAATGGCCTGGAATTTTCAGGTGTAAATATCTAGCCATTAAAGTTTAATACTGTATTCATCATTATCCTCGTGTTTTCCTGTTATTCTGTCTTACTATTATGCTTTATCGACTTTAATACTTGAATACCTTCGCTGTTATCATATAAACCAGTCATAATGCTAATAAGTTTCTCATGTGTTCCATAAACTCTTACAATCTTTCATAAAATTTACCTATCAGCTGAATCAAACTCCTTTTTGAAGTCAACAAAATATGTGATCGCAGGTCTCTGAAATTTCTCAAGGATCTGCCTCCGTGAAAATGTTTGGTCTATGCAGCTTTTGCATTCACTTTGCTCGTCTGTAAGTTGCTTGTCGACAAGGTCCTTTATCCTGTTGAGTATAACAATGCAGTGGACCCCACCTGGGATAGACAATAAGCTAATTCTCCTATAAATTCATTTTGCACACGGTGCAATCTCCTTTCTTAAAAATGCCATTATTATACTTCTGGTGAAGTCTCTGGAATTTTGCCTTTGATAGCAGATGTAATCTCAGTCACCAAGTCACTATATCCTCCCCGCCTCATTACATCCTGGTGAATTATGAAGTTTTAATTTATTTATAGCCAATCTAATCTCAAATGGTATGATGCCACTGATCTCGAATTGGGAAGTGGAGCTATTCTCTTCACTGAAGATAAGTAGGCCATGACAGATTGAATATTGTTTAAAAAGATTATCAAAATGAACTGCCCACCTTGCCACGATGTATTCTGTCCGTTCAACTGTGTTCTTATATTCATCTTTTAATTTCTACATTTCACTCTCCCTATATAACTCATTAATAACTTCATATGGTTCCTTGTGATCATTTTCTCTGACTTCAATCTCTGCCATGCTGTTAAACTAGAAGTTTTAATCTATTTTCAACTGCTCCTTCTTTCACTTGTTTATTAATTCACATATGCCTTAGTATATTTTCATTATCTGGATGCTGCACCAGCATCTTTTGCATTTCTTCTTTCGGTAATTAACTGCGTTGTCTCGCTGTTCAAATAATTCTGATTTTTTTTTCCTTCTCCAACCCTGCTACAGTTTCCTGCACACAATATTCTTAAAGTAATCACACACTCTCCACAACATGATCTTGAAGGCTAGTTTTTTCATAATATCTGAGCAACTTATGTAAACTCTGGTAACAGCAGCAGCAGCAACATTGCACAATGCTTTGGTGTTAATAGTGACTCTGGCAAGCGCTTTCTAAGCGTCAATTGCAAACAGTAGAATTCCATTTACTATTAATTGGGACATAGTTAATCACGTTCTTGTGGATACCATCGGGTGAGGCTCAAGTGCACTTGTAGATATCTTTATTCTTGAAATAAGTGTTGATTATTCTCAGTCCATTTATTTTACATAACTGGAAAAGTCTTTCACATCACTGCAATTAGCGGATATTACTGCACATTAGCTCAAACACATTTTCACGAGCACAGGTTGTCTTCAAGCAAGCCGTGCTCGTGAAAATGTAAATAATGTCAAAACATAATATAAAAAAAAAAAAAAAAAACTAGGAGAAGGCGTAAGCGAAAAGTTTTTATATCAAAATAATGACGAAAAAAAAAAAACTCCCATCAGTCTGATAGAATGCGCGCGCATGTGCTTGTGTGTGCTTAGCAAACCGTTAGCTAATTTCGGGCAACATATCGGCCTTCTAAACATATGCAACTGACAAATATGTAACACAAATATTCAAATGCAGCATAAAAAGAAATCGGCTTCATCAAACCAAGAGAATTCTTCTGCAAATAATAAATTTTCAAAGCATCCGTAGCTCAGTCGGTTTCGCCGATGCCCTTTGAAAGACCTGGATTTCAATCCTCTCTAGAAGAAATCTGAAATTCTATTATTTGCTTAAGACTGGAAGCTAACTGACCTTCATTTATCAGGACTTTTCAAATGTGTCAGCCTATTTCATACGGTAGGTGGAATGGTTCCCCCTCACCCACCCAGGAACTCGGATTTTTCTTCCCGCAAGACAGGAAAACCAGCCAGGAGAATACGTGCAACTGACAGCCATAAATGCACTGTGCAGATTGGATTAACCGTCCCATCAGAACCTTAATTAGGTTTCAAATAAACCAAGTTACTTGGCTATGACATGCAATTGAACTTAAACACACAAGGAAAAATGGTAATGATAACTTCCTGCAGTCATTTACTATATTCCACGAATGCAGCAACTATAAAAAAAGGGAGGTTCGACACTGGAGAAAAATCTCCCCAAAATCTCTCTGCACTTAGAAAAAGATAGTTCAGTACTGAAGAAGCTGAAGTCGGTTGCCTAACCAACTTCTGCTTACGAATGTTTTTAATATTACGCAACCATAGCTATGATTTTGCAATATCAGAACTCTTTTCATCTCTTTCAAATCAAATGTGTGCCTAGGAGACAATTAAAACGGATACGTTCTTGCAATTTTAGAAAAGGACTTACCCAACTCGTCAGTGCTACAGGCCAAACGGGATCTTTTTCAATTAGTTTTATCTTTGTATATTTGTGGAGAAAATAAAAAGCCTCAATTTCAGTAATGTTCGAAAGGGATAGGATACTTGTGATGTCTATTTTGAGAGTGATAAGGATTTCACCCAAATCAGCGGAGGACTACTACATTTACAAAACTCGGTGAGATAGGAAATATTAAAATTTAAAAGTTCTTCCAGTGATCGATAAAATTTGGACAAAGATCTTTTCTCACCACATAAAAAAGCGTTTTTGAAAATGAAAGCAATCAAAGCAGCTCGGCTAGACCCAGGAAGGCGAAGTACAAATTGCGACATTTCTTAAATCTAACTGTACTGTGTGTATACTGCATATATATCTATATCTATATATATCTATATATATAAATATATATATATATTAAAAACGTGTGCGTGTGTGTGTATATATAATTTTTTTTTCACAGATCCAAACTCGGAACTTTGTGTGTGTGTGTGTGTGTGTGTGTGTGTGTGTGTGTGTGTGTGTGTGTGTGTGTGTGTGTGTGTGTGTGTGTGTGTGTGTGTGTGTGTGTGTGTGTGTGTGTGTGTGTGTGTGTGTGTGAAAGCTTTAAAAATCTTTCATTTAGAGTTTGAGATTTCGATAAAAGATCTAAACCGGTCTGGTAGTCACCCTTTCCATAATGTATAGCAATACGCAACCGAAAGGAAGTGTACTTTGCATGATGCGATATTGATCACGGACCAACATCCTCTATATACAATGTATACAAATAGGCATTTTTATACAAGTAACTAATATTGCACGTACTTCATGTGCAAACTTTGCTTACACTTGGGTAAAGGATTAAAGCAGAATTTAATTTCTTCTCTAGTATAATTTAATGAACGCTTTCGATGGATCTAAAAATCTCTTTAACTTTTTAACGGGGAGTTAAAAATACATACGACAGCACTAGCTCGAAAGATTTAGGGACCAAATTAAATTCTGTTTTAGAATATCACTGGAAAATTCGTGTTTTTTACTCTTCTGTTTCTGTCAACGAAATCATTAACACGGAGACAAAGTTAACGTTCCTAATTCGTTTGCGCTTCGTGTTAAATTACTTTCACATATATTCAGGAAAAGAATTCGCAGTGATCACTGAGGAATGATCTGCTTTGTTCGACTCTATATCCTTAACTTGCCGATTCCGAACGTATTCGAAGCGTTTAGCAAAATGTGAACTGTGTGTTCTTCCTGTGTTGCGTTTCCAGGAAAACAGCTCAACAAGAAATTACACTCTCATTGAAACCCGGTGGCTTATGAAATCGTCCAATCACTTTGACGATAAGTTAAAATTGCAGGGTTGGACGCAGGATAGCCCGTCTATTGTGTGTCTGCCAGCCGTCTTACGGATTACTTGCGGAAGGTTAAGAGGATTAGAGAGTCTTTGTGTTCCAGGAGCTGACAGCTGCCTTTGTTGTCGGCAATTTGAATCAAAGGATATAGTTCTCAAGTAATCGATTTCTTATTGGATGATTGTCAAGAGGAGCGACAAGCGAACAGTTGGTTTCAAGAGAACTCCGACAGCCGTCCAAACAGTTTTCACCTGGATTTAGGATTTAGAATCTGTTACCTTGGGCCAAATGCCTTTGGTCAATTCATTTTGCATGCAAACAACTCTCAAGCAAAAGTATCTGTACTTTCCCAATTAATCTGTGATCTTATTTCAACTATTCTTCGTTTGCACATTTTAATACCTAGATAGTCGGTAAGCAGCATGCTACCATTTCGGCATACAAAATTTTCAACAAACAGGAAGTATAACACGAGAGGAGGACACTGCCTGTTTCAAGGGGCATGTCGTCCACAGCACCGTAAGCTGTGGACGACGTGAACAGAGACAATGATACGGCGAGTATAACATCGAAAACCGAACACTAAAAGAGCAGTAAAATTGTGAACGCATTTCACTATATAATTAAATAATCTCATTTGTGTATTTAAGATAGAGGCGAGGTTTTGCTCTGTTGTACTTTCCAGGGCAAAAGAGAATCAGCTGACGTCCATCAAGTGGCACGCGGCAGAGTAGTCAGCGTATGCTTACGCTGCTAGCAGTATACTTTGCCTCATCAAGAATGAAACAGACTAGCCGTCCATAGTTCAGTGCTAAGAGACTCGTCATTAATTTTCAAATGTTCAAGGAACCAAGCTTATGATGTATTCTTCAGCTTACGCATATAGTTTAAAATATCGCTCTGTGACTAATGGTAGAATCTTGTATACATCCTTTTGAACATCTTCCTTTAAGTGAGAGAGGTTTTGTCGCTGGTCAGAAGTACCTCTTGCATGAAAAGTACTTTTGGTCTCTAGAAAAAGATTAGCAATTATGTTAAGCCCACCCACAGCAATCTTTTGTATTCACATGAAAAATAACAATAATGCAAAATATAAGTTTCAAAGTTAATAACTTTCAGTATATTACCATATGGTCTTAGCTAAAAGAAACGTAATTAATCGAACAAGAAAACACCTACAATTAGTTATCAAAAATAAACAATCGTTCAATAAATTCGCAATTCATCGATCGCTTCTCGAAAATAAACGGTAGGAAAATATAACATCAAAGCACAGAATTCTCTGGAAAACCATCAAATAAATAAATAAAGATCTATGTTCTCAAAGTTTAGCGGAAAGATGCGACTTCTAGAATTGAGACTAAAGCAGGGCATATTTCATCCGTGATTTCACTATACATCAAAATCGCATCTATACGACCGTAATTTACTTTGTCATAGCGTCAAGACGAAAATGAAAACGTATAGCATCGCCACCAAATCAAGTTACAGTAGCGAAAAAATTAATCCTAACACTAACATTTTACAGAAAAATTTTAATATCGCAAGAAAATATGGAGGAGCCTGTGTAGCTCAGTGGATGTGGCGTTTGCACCACAGCGGTTGACTGCACGAAGGAAGACTTTCTTTCGAATCTAGTCGACGACTAGAGGAAATTTTTCTAAGACTTTTTTCGACCGATTCCCGAGTTAGTCGATCTCTGGCATGGGAGCGGGTTTTTTCTCCCGGAAACACGGGTTTTTCGTCACGTAAACTCAACAAAGTCGACCGCACAACGCACATTATTTCAGACATTAAATATAGTGTTAGGGTTAGCGACCACGAGATGGAGGCACCTGTTGAGCCGCCTCTCTTCACTGCGTGCCGCTTAATTAGTGATAGCCTTGAGCCAGCTATCTCTGATTGGGTACCAGCAGAGATTGAACTGCCCACTTAGTCTCCAAAAAGTTAAATAGGGCTAAGACGGCCTCGCCTACTCTATATTCGGGAATAAAAAGGCGTTAGCTTATTTTTATTTTTTTATTTTTTTGAAGAAAAATTCACAAAAATTAAACCCGAACTTTATCTAATGATTTTATGTGCTTCTGTGTTCCTAACGCGTAAGTTCATTATTTCGCTTAGGTATGGACTCTACCAATGTAGTTTCTGTTTTCTGCATCTCGAACCGTACTTTCGTAATGGATTGTATTAACTTACCCTTTGTATCACAATTTAATTTTCCAAGTCCCTTTTTCCCTATGGCCCACAAATTTTCTATTGGGCTAATGTCAGGAGAGTTACCTGGCCACTGAAGCAATTGGATGTTGTGATTTTTGAGGAACTCTTTTACTTTTTTTTCTGAAGTGTGGCATGGAGCGAGATCCTGTTGGAAGATGAGTTCTTTGTCTTTCTGGATCTGTGGGACCACTCTTTTCTCCAATATTTTTATATATTGGTCGCGTTTCATAATACCGTCAACAGGCACAAGTGATCCTCGATTGTCATGTTTAAAACAACCCCAGAACATCTTTTTAGCTAGGTGTATAGGAGCTTGTTAAAGGTGGGCGGGATAAGTCTTCTCAGCCACTGATTTGCAATTCAGTGGCTTCTCATCCGAGAATATGACTTTCTTCCACTTCTCAACATTCCAATTTTTGTACACTTTTGCCACTGGAGCCACTTTTTCTGCACTGCCTTCGTCAACAGCTGCTTCTTTTTTTGGTCTATGGGCAGTTCTCCCTGCTTCCAACAATAAGGACAGTCATGTCAGAAATATAATTTAATTTCACTAGTTGACAAGTCTCTCTATTTAAGTCTATAGCAGACAATCATGGATTAATTTTGCTTTTCCTAACTAGTAAATGATCTTGAGTAAATGTAGTTTTCCTTTTTCGCCCACATTTTCCTTTTCTCTCAGGAGAAAACGTACTGTCTCCCTAAACCTCTTTAAAAAGGCATTAATATTACCCAAACAACATCACACTCGTTGGAAATTTGTCCTTGAGTCGTGGATGTGCTGAGAAAGAGTACATATTTTTGAAAGCTTTCTTCGAGATGTATCCATTTTTAGCTACACAAAATGAATAAAGCACTACCGATGTCAACTTGTTTACACTATTAAAAAACGCACATTATTATACACTATTAATAAACATCATAGAGACAGTTAAAACACGCAGCACGCAATCAAAATAGTGAAGTAAAACCAAAACTAAAAATAGTAAATCAAAACCAAAACTAAACCAACACCAGAATTATTATGAGTGGAAACAAAAACCAAACCCAAACCAAAAAGTTTACGAAAATTCGGATTAATTTGTTCGGTACTGTAATTGCAGTGTTATGCAGATGAACAAATTAGTTGTGACACTCACCTGATTTGCATCGGTAAATGATTTCACAACTGTCGTTAAAATACAAACTAGTATCTTTGTTAAGTAACAAAGCAGTTTACAAGGCTAAATAAAATACTCACAAAATCTTTTATTTCAAAATCTGCCATTCGCGTTGTTTTCTATCAGGCTTTAGAGAAAACTGTAACCGAGAATGAGGGTACACGGAATGAAAGATAAGAAGGTGAAGCAGTAAACTGTCATGGACATGAAATTATATTATTGTTTTAAACCATTACCAATGCTAAGCAAAGTGTGTCCGTGAATTTTTTTCAAGTCTAGGCTACTATATGCAGGCTGCTGACCCATCGATTGTTTTAGTATCCCATAATACAAAGCACACTGCTGCAGAGGGAATATGTGTATATTGCTCTGAATTCTACACATCCGAATCAAGTATTATCATGCGAAAAACTTTCACAACTATCTCTGATCCAGAGTATTTCAAAAATATGGAGATTCACCATTTTATCGCTTGGATATGGAAAATATACAAGCAGTAAAATATACACTGCTTGGAAAGAAGTCAAGCGGACATCATACTCTGAGGAGACAGCCATCGCGCCCACCTTAATAAGATGTAGGACTTCTCGCAACGATGAATGCAGCAATCCTACTGGACATACTTTCCCCAAACGTACGATAGTGATCAACGGGAATTTGGACCATTCTTCCTATATAGGCATCTAACGACCTAAGATCCCGGACTGTTCTGAAGCGGACGTCCCTTGACCTCATCCGACGCTCTAGTTCATCCCGCAGATGTTCAATAGAGTTGAGATCAGGGCTCTGTGAAGGCCAATCAAGTGAAGTGACGTTCATGTCCACAAACCACGCAGTTACAGCAGTAACCTTATGACACAGTGTATTGTCTTGCTGAAAGAGACAATGGTCAGTTCCGTAGAAACGCCACAACGTAGAAAGCGTTGCATGGTCCAGAATTTTGAGAAATTGTCGAAGTTCATTGTTCGTGGTACGACAAACAGCGGTCCGAGGCCAAAACATGAAAAACAGGATACCATCTCACCACCACCTCCGAATTTTATAGTTGAGGTTACGCATCCTGGCAAGAGACGTTTACCGGGCATCTGCCACACTCACACCAGTCTATCTGCTTGGAAGAGAGTGTAGCATGATTCGCCGCTCCATAACACAGCTTTCAAAGCTTCCACGCCTCACTGTACACGATCTTTGCATCACTGAAGAAAACAATGAATGTGGTTCGAGTCATGTGAGGCTTGTATATTGCGGTCCTACAATAGAAACCCTTGTTGTGAGCTGCGGTCTGAATGTTTTTGTGCAGATTCGTGTTCCAGTCGATGTCTGAAACTCCACATTCAATGTGTTCGCCGTCGAACGGCGGTTTTACATATTTATCCTTCTCAGCACCTTGCGGTCACGTTCGGTGAGTGTGGTGAGTCGTCCACTGCAGACAGCACTTACAATTGACTCCCTGTACTTCCAACTCAATATGGTATCACTGATTTCGACCTGGAATGACCCAGTTTGTGAACAGATAAGCCTGCAACATGGCATCTTATTGCAACGCCTCTTTCAAACTCCGTCAGTTCCTTTCTCGCAGTCATTTCACCCAGACACAGTTGTCCTGACTTGGGAGCATCATATTCCTCCAAGTTATACTACCGGCTACAAACACGTGACTCGTTGCATGGAACGGCGGTGTTCGTTACTTCTTTCCAAACAGCGCACAATGTCTTCTGCATTGACTTAACCATAGGATCGCCGGGTTTAGCTCCTGAAAATAAGACCTCAGTAAAGGTCGACACCATTCTGATTAATGATCCTTCTTATCATTCAAATATCATTTTTTAATATTAATAATAATAATTTTTACTGATCTTCGAGAATAGTTACCAAAATACTACTAGTAGGTCTCTTTCCTTCGCTCTTAGTTAAAAAAAGTTAAAAGAATGATAAATTTCATGATACATTTCGAATATAAGGAAGTTAATAACTGTAGTTATTTTAATTGCATGGCGAAGTGTTTAAATTGTAGCCATTAGTTTTAAATATTTTTTTATATTTCATTTCTAATTATATCGAGAAAGAATTGTAATACCGCTTGAAGATTGAAACAATTACGATGCTACAGGATTCGAGATTTAATTTAATTTGAAGCTGCTATGCTTTGTAAGTATCGATGATGAGGTTAAGACTGGATTTTCTATTTTCCGAACCCGTTCGAAGACCGTAACTGTTTAGCATTTACGATTGCACCGAGACCAGATGGATAGTTAGTTGGTTGCTTGGATAATGACAGAACATGCAAAGCTGTAAGGAGAGCGGATTTCTTCAAACTGCATGTGTTCTTTTATTGGCTTCGCTTGACTGGAATTACAATTGAGTCTACTAAATCCATGAGAACAATATATTATGTTTATCAATAGAATGCTCTCTCGCCAGTTCATCTGTTTCGCAGGACGAAAAGAGTTTCAGGTAGGTCTGGATTGACAGCCAATGCAACTAAGGCTATAAAGCTAGTGGATTATCTGGTTAACTGCATTGCCCCTGTCTGCCTGTTTTGGGGGATGAAAATCCAAGTTTCTGGGAGGAAATCCCTGCCTCTACGTATGAGACCGACTAACTCATCTTCTTCAGGGAAGGGAAAACCCTGCTAACTCCTTACGGGACCTGTTGATATCGAAAAACCCTTAGAAAGGTTCACTGCGAATATTCGCTGAAGGGGATTCGAAATCAGGTTTTTCCAACGTAAGGCAAACGTCATTTTTCTCAATTTAACTATAGAAGCGCCTTCCTTCTCTGGCCAGTTTGCCTGTTAGGCGGATGAAATGCCCGGGATTGGGTATTAAAGAAGGCTAAGACCATGGGGCGAATATCAAGACGTGAGTACTGCATCGAAAGAAAAAGTGTTTGTTATACTGAATTCACTTTGAAGGCGCTGACAAAATATGGCGTTTATAACGTGGTTTAGAAGACCAAACGTCGAACTAAATATTAAAAAAAAAAAAAAAATAGAAAAAGTAATGTAGCTACACGGTGGAGACTGACGTTGCTAACATCCGCTTAAACCGATCCAATTTGTGTGGACTAGTTTCAATCCGTTTACTTTCTACTACTGTTATCTTCACCATACAAGACAAGAAGAGTTTTGACAAGATTATCCTTGGTTTAGACAAGGATAACTTTGTCTAAACCAAGCAAAGCAGCACAGCACCTCCAATGAAAGTATCGTGCCTGATTTAGGTTGTATGTACTTGCTTAGTTCGCATCTGCTTTACCTGACGAACAAACGTCTGAACTGCCATTTATTTATTACCACATCTCAACACATTTGTGGATTATCTACCCATTACTCTAGTCTGCTGGCATTGATTTAACAGTTGCCCTTTCCAACTATCCAGAATAAAGTAGAACGATGCTCATTGAGAACATATAAAGAACAAGACTTCTGGCAGTTGACAAACCATTACTATCTCTCTCGCTTTCTGCCACTGGACGCTAACGAGTGCTGTGCAGCTCAGTGAACCGAAATGATGCCCAGCCTTACTTTCTATTCGCTGCAGTAAACAATCGGCTAGCTCAATGTCTCACTACCGGAACCTATTACGTTCGTTGGTAACCCTGAAAACCCACCGGTCGTATATCAAGATGAGAATGAGTACCTCCTCTTGGGAAGCACCGAGTAACGACGAGAAGTCATCCCAATAAATAACGATGCTGTGCAATGACCGACGGCAATTGCGTATCTAGCATACGCCAGTAAAGATAACAGCAGAGCGTGAACAGGTAAAATCAGATGCTTGAAACCAAAGAGGATACTGTAATTGTTCTCATCTCATGCCTCGCCCTAGCAGTAATATGTTCACACCTATTGTATATTACCGCCCCAAGGCTTTCGCAGGAAGCTAAAACCGATGGAAAAGTAATTCTGAACCAGTGCTAAGCATTTCTGTGAAATCCTTGTTAGATTAGAAAGAAATAGACTAGGTCATTATAAATAACAAGAACTCCAAAATACTTAAACATACCGGTCTAACTACTTGTCAAACGCCAATTAAAGGCACATACAATATATGTGGGATTCAGTAGAACTGCTGCCGTTGAGTGATTAACTGGACCCGATATTCAATGGATTTGAGTGAAGGGAACTAGCGGTTCATACTGACAGTAGGACAAGCGTAACCCGACAGATAGAGTATTCAAGACATGTCTTTCGAACGGTAGTACTGCAGAAGTAAAATCCAACGACAGTGTCAAAAAGTTAGTGTACGACTTATAAAGTTCGACCCGTGTTTCTCTCGCAAAATGCGGTAGTATCTATTAGTTTTTCCCGCTCATCCCCACACATGATGTTCGGCAATGTTCCTATAGAGAATTTAATAAAACCTGGTATTTCGCATAAATATGGATCAATCGTTCTCTGTTGTTGCAACAATCGGATTCACTTTGAAGCGGAAAAAGGTCTCTTCCCCTTTATTTAATTTTATTAAATAACAGCATCTATTTAAATGTCTTCGAGCCAGGAAGGAACTATTTCCAATAATTTTTTGTCAATAAAAAAAAGAGTACTATCATTTCGCTTACAAAAATGCAAATTTAATGGAATTTATTATTATTACTTGATTCACATAATTGATACACAGTCAAAAGACGATATCACTTAAACAACAATTTGATGCTGAACAATTCAGATTCTGCCCAAGTATCTAAGAATAGTCTGTCAGGTAGTATCGTAAAATATGGACTGTTCCAAGTAATGATTTTTTTGTTTGTAGATCATATGACATATGGGGTCATTTCGTTGATGTTTAATTGCTATAAATAGTTGGATAGCTTCTTTGAAATTGCACCAAGTGCACCGATAATTATTGGAATGACTTTGGTGTGTTTAAGCCTTCCAACTTCGATTGCCAGATCTCGATATTTAGTGATTTTTCCAGTTCTTTGTTGTTAATGTTGCTATCACTGTTACTGCGATTATCAATAATCCAAACCTGTCGATGTTCGATAATTGTCATGTCAGGTCTATTGTGTTCCAAATGCCCATCAGTTTGTATTCTAAAGTCCCAAATAATTTTTGCTGTTTCGTATTCCAATACTGTCTCTATTTTGTGCTGCAACCAGTTATCAGAAGTAGGAATGCTATATTTTTTGCATACATGCCAATGAATTACATGGCGGTATTTATAGTCAGTTTGAACTATCTTGCTGCAGACAATGATTAGATGTTCTACAGTCTCATCATTCTGATTACATAATCTGCATTTGCTGTTATTGTTGATGTTCAAAATTTTTGCTTTGATTGCATAAGTTTGTAATGCCTGTTCTTGAGCTGCTAGAATAAATCCTTTTTTTATATATATCCATATTGTACCAATTGGCACGTCTTGTTCACGTCAATTTTGTCCTCAGTATATCGATGAAATTGGCCATTCAAGGGTTTATTATTTTTTTTTATTTGGTTGTTTTGCTGTTCCTTTTAGTAATCAGATTTGTTTCCTCTTGCTTTTAGAAGGCCCTCTTGTGTAATTGCTTGAAGCATTTGTTCAGAGCTATTGGAACTATTTCCAATCATTCTGCCAATAAAAAAGAGTACTATCATTTTGCTTATAAAAATGCAAATTTAATGGAATTTATTATCATTATTATTATCATTATTATTATTATTTTCATCCAACAACCTGGAAGCAAATAAAATCCCTTAGCTTGTGTAAATATACATTTGAAGTTAGTACCTCTTGGAATTGTTCGTATTTTGAAACATAAAATAATTTAAAATCGTTCAGTTGAATTTTCAGTCATCGATATTTCGGTTGTTTTAGAGAGAATTATGATGATGTCTGTGGCAGGTTCACGTTATTCAAAATATTCGCTGGCATATGACGTACTTTTTTCCCCCCTAAAAATTTGACTCAAAACTGGGGTGCGTCTTATAGCTGCAGGTTGAAATTTCAGTTAGAATTTTGATCGGTCAAAATTTGTTATTTTATGCTTCTAATCTCGCCCTTTTGTCATACGTAATTTCGAGTTAAATATGTAAGAAATTTAAAATACAGATAACTATAACTAATTAAAGCAGACAACGGATGCGTTCCATATTGTGAACAACGCACGGCGCTCGCCAGTTGTTTACACGCAGTTTCACAACGACAACTGACAAGCCACGCGTCCAACGGTCTTTCGAGTGCAATAGAATTTGTGATATTCTAGTGTAGTGTTTATGATTATTTTTATTATTGACCCATGGATCAAAAGCAATATACACATCGCTATAATAATGCTGTCAAACTTGACGTCACTGCATATGCAAAGAAAAATGGCAAATAGAGCAGCAGCACGGTATTTTGGGCAGCCGAAAAAAATGATACGATATTTGGAGAAAATAAGAACAGGACTTGAAGCGACTAAACGTAATAAAAATAATCTCCGTAATGGAATTGTAAAATGACCAGAACTTGAGGAAGAATTAAAAATGTGGGTATTAGACAACAGAAAATCCGATATTTCAGAATCCACAAAAACGATTTCAATTCACCAATCCAAACGAATGTGAACAAACAGAGGTATCGCTGAATTCGCAGGTTCAACATCTTGGCGCTGTTGGTTTGTGAAAAGAAATAACCTACGTGTGCGAACGAAAACAAAAATATCACAAAAGATGCCGCACGAATATGAAAACAAAGTTATTGACTTTCATAAGTACGTCACGAATGCTACGAAACAAGGGAACTTTGAACTTGCAAATAGGAAATACGGGTGAGGTCCCTATGACATTTGATGTGCCTTCAAAACAAGACAATAGATGTCAAAGGTGCAAACAGTATTGTTGTTAAAACTTGTGGTCACAAAAAAAATTAAAGATGATTTATTATTCGAAGAAAGCAATGACTGTTTCTAATACGGAAGAGATTTCAGAAGATAATTTGTCTAGCTCTGAAGATGAGGATGAAGTTTAAAATCGTTATTCTAATTCCACATTTTTTCCTTCATACATAATTGTTTTACACCAAAATTCTCTAAAGTTGTTTTCAATCACTGTATGATGTTATAATTATTTTCAAAAATGTGTGTGTGTGTGTGTGTGTGTGTGTGTGTGTGTGTGTGTGTGTGTGTGTGTGTGTGTGTGTGTGTGTGTGTGTGTGTGTGTGTGTGTGTGTGTGTGTTTTCAATAAAATCATTGTTTTCCTCAAAAAATGGCCCTGAGAAACAGGTGCGTCTTATATGCCGACAAATACAGGTAAACTTCAATTATGCAATTCGACTAAGTGGCGGTAATTTTGTAAAAATCCGGCAAATGTTTCAAAAGTCACAGCAAGTTTTTGAAGCTTCGATTTTTTATGCAGTTTCGCAAATGCGTAAATCTGTTTTATTTAATTCATTCATTTAATTATTTTATTTTATTTATTTATTTATGTATTTATTTATTTAATTAATTAACTTTTGAAATATAGTTTTAGAATACTTACACACACACACACAAAATTAAGAAATCCCAGACCACACACCTTGGCAAAACGTCAAAATTATAATTTAATAAAATTCTGTTTTGTCAGAACGAATATTTCAGCATGAGACTAATTCGCACAACTCACAAAGAGTGACTTTTTTTTTCATACATAGGCATGCTTAAATACGTATTACTTCATCTTTCACTACGCGCTATTCCCGCTTCCTATGTCGCATCTAAGTGTTACTTAGATGCGACTTCTTGTTAGTACAACTCTCAACCGACCTGTCGCTGGGGGGGGGGGATATATTTTTGACTGTAGCAGCGGGAAAAAACCCTACTGCCCGGGCCCAAGACCGGCTAACTTGGCTATAACTGAGGAAGATCCTCACGTCTCTGACGAGAATCGAACCTGGGACACTCCTTCCGCAGTCATCTGGATGCGAAGCGCAAAGCCACTAGGCTAACCGCGCGGACCGCACAGATACATATTACTCATAATCATATTTTGTAAAATAAATAAATAAATAAATAAATAAATAAATAAATAAATAAATAAATAAATAAATAAATAAATAAAAGCGAACCTCTTATTAGCACATATTCCAACGAATGGTACGTACCCTTCAGTTAAAATGAAACGGATTGGAACCGCAGCAACTATACGAGGAATGTTTTCTACACGTTTTCACCGAATTTGAAATTTCAAAACGGCTTCTTCTGGAAACTTCAATCTCTCATTCTGGAAAACATACAAAAAAATTAATAAAAACTTGCGATTGGCAGAAATATCCCACTCACGTCGTGTCCTAAGATCCTACTATGTTAACACTAAGTAACCGTAATCAGACATCAAAAATGCTGCTCGCTTTCTTTGCCAGAATTTTTACAAATTGTTGTTACAAATTAAATATGCTCATCATGTTGGAAACAACAGACCTTAGAAGAAATTAAAAAAAAATGTGTACTTGAAGGCAAAGCAGTTTACTTTAAGGAATATTTTATTTGACCCTTGACGGCAGTATTACTTTAAGCATATCTTGAATTACTAATTCAAATATGAAATTTCATATAGAATTCAGAAGACGAATAATACAGCTTTTGTTTTCATTATTAAAATTAGGTAAGGACGATTGAAAGAGTTGCAAAGGCATAAAGTTATCCTCTCTTAACTAAGAAAACAGACAAGCCATACTTCTCCAGTCACCTGGCAAAATTTTTACTTTTTTTTTAAAGACGACCACCGTGGGAAGAAGTGAATTAAACTGCATTTCGGAACACATTTAAGAAACTTGATATATTCATAATTCTTGCTTCAGCAACAAACAGGTCTCAAGTTGGCGGTAAACATTCTTCTTTCTGCCATAATATCAGTAACAACGCTGAATTCCTGATCCATCATTCTAATCACTCTCACTTATGTTTTTTTTTTTTTCCAATCTTTCTGACAGTCTATGATGCAAAGTAATAATACTTTTTTCTCTTCTGTATTTTGTCTGTTTCAGAGGTGCAAAGAAAAGCTGAACACTCTTGCCATCTCCGTGATGAACCAGTGGCCGGGGGTTAAACTCAGGGTTACAGAAGGTTGGGATGAAGAAGGTCACCATGCTGCCGATTCATTGCATTATGAAGGGAGGGCGGTGGACATCACGACCAGCGACAGAGACAGATCAAAGTACGGAATGTTAGCCAGACTGGCGGTGGAGGCGGGTTTCGACTGGGTGTACTACGAGTCACGATCCCACATTCACTGTTCAGTTAAATCTGGTAAGGATTCGGATTTGTCTAGATTTTTTAAAGTAAATCAAATTTGTGCTGCTTTTATGTGAGATAGTGAGAAAGAGAGAGAGAGAGAAAGAGAGATTAAAGAATTAAATAAATTGATAAAAACAAAGATTACAGATAAGTATTGATACAAATGCAACAAAAGTGCTCTCTCTCTCTCTCTCTCTCTCTCTCTCTCTCTCTCTCTCTCTCTCTCTCTCTCTCTCTCTCTCTCTCTTTCTCTCTCTCTGTGTGTGTGTTATACACAAGTGTTATACTACATAGGGGGGAAAGTTACTTTTTGATAAGAGGAATCACATTTTAGTTCACGGTAATTTATTTGCACGATAACCGTTTAACGACGAGCGTGAAATACCTGAAAATGAAGTAAGTAATTAAGGCTTAAAGTTAAATAAGATCTAAAAAAACTTAGGAAAGAATGAGAACTCTAGACTGCATACTCAAAGCACGGAGTGCACTTTTGCGCATCACGTTGTGATCCAAAAATTTTGTAACATTCCTTTTAAAAGAGTAAAAGAAATATCTTATTCGAGATTCCGTAGACTTTTCAAAAAACAGAATTTCAAAATTTTCAAACGCGGCAGTGTATGTACGCCGAAATTTTCTTCATCTTTTTTTTTCCCCTTTATTCTATATAGCAGAAGTCCTATCAAGCCCTTTTGAACTGTTTTCGAGGTAGAAAACTCGCTTTTTGGAAAATTAAAAAATTAAATGTGGGTTACCTAACTTTTTTTTTTTTTTTTGTCAGATGCACACCAAAAAACTACATCTGCAAAATTTCAATTTTGTGTATATCATACCATGTGGATAAAAGTTTGGATTTAGCCAATCATTTAGTAATGCACACAAATACACGAAGTGTGTTTATTGAATATATCTTCCGACAGATTAGTACTAGAAGGAAAAGGTAACAGAAAGATGAACATTCAGGAATTATGCAAAAGCGCTCTCTACAGAGAATGGCCCGCGTCACGAAGAAAGAAAAGAAAAAATATACTGAAATCCGTATTATTAATCTTTATACATATAATTCGCTAAACGATAAAAGTTTAGATCAGCTCTGTAAAGGTAAAATGTTCCTTCGTGTCTAATTCGAAATGAATTAGACTTGTTTGAAATTCTGGTTAGTAATTAAACTGAAGCACTAATAATACATACTGAAACATATTAATTCATCATTTAACTATGACCCAGCCTAGACAGCCAAATAGGTAGTGTCTTCGCTTTACAGCTAATAGACTGTGGGTTCGGATCTGAGTGACACGGATATTCGCGGAAGTCTTTAATTGAAGAGGTGTGCGAGATAAGATACATGATCACGAGGTCTTTCGTTCCCCCACATTTCATGCCATGTTATTAACTTTCTTAATATCACAAACCATAAAGGACAATATTAAAAAAATACACCAGCATTGCGAATAAAAAACGCACACAAAATAAACAAAAATCATAAAAACTCACACAAGTACAACTAAAAGTTGCAAAAATAACAAAAATTGCACTTCAAAACTATG
Source organism: Typopeltis vanoorti (assembly GCF_054136105.1). Classification (NCBI taxonomy): domain Eukaryota; kingdom Metazoa; phylum Arthropoda; class Arachnida; order Uropygi; family Thelyphonidae; genus Typopeltis; species Typopeltis vanoorti. The sequence continues at coordinate 1,781,310 of NC_143559.1, forward strand.
GCCTTAAAACAATCATAGATGATGCAGCGCCACTTCTCACAGAATCTAAACATTAAATGTTCACTCCAACTAGCTAAACTACACTTTACATCAGTCCTTCCATAAAAAATATGTACTTTTTGCACATCCATACGCCCGTTCCTCAGAATTTAATGAGAATACCAAACCGATCATTTTCCCTCCAAATTCTAACAACTCACCACAAGTGAAAATCGATTTCCTATCGTCTAATTACGAAAACAACGAATCCATCTTTCTCTGAGACTTTGATGTTGATAACTCAAGATGGCTTCCCCTCTTCTAACTCTTCTTTACAAAGGGAAAGAGTCAGCCATCAAACTATCCTCTCTCACCTCTCGTCTGTCGCAAACAATGGAGAAAATAAACAGGCAATTCTCTTCAAGGACTCGCCAATTAATTAGCGAACACTAATATGGATTCCTCCACAGCACATCTCCTAGTCATCCTTACCACCTTTAAACATGGAAAGCTTTGGCATGAAGAAAATCGTGCACTTCCTCTTGATATTTCCAGGAGCATTTGATAGCACAAGCAGCTCTTTACCCACTTATCATCTTATTGGCTGTCATCAAACCTTTGCGATTAGGGCAGTTTCCTCTTTGCTTGTTCACTGCGTGTCATAAACATGGTTTCCTCTCTTCAGATTTCTTCCAGAATAACTAGTACTGTACTTTTGCTCACACTCTTCCCGCTAACATTATGTCGGTAAGAGTAAGCTCGATTTCTTTCTTCACTTGGAAAAAGCTGAAAGTGCTTAAATGATCAGAGCTTCAAGATCTTCTAGAACCAATGTCTTAAAAATCAATCTCCTCGCCATTCTCCAGTGTTCATGCAATGTAGTGAACCTGAAGTAACCTTTTTAAAATTTGATCTTGTATTATTTCTCGTAAGAAAGACAAGAACGACCCTAGTCATTTACGCTTAATTTTGATAAGACTCATATCTGCAGCGAGGATCGGGTTTCCCTTCTTATGCTCACATACACATTAGTCTTTCCTAGAAGAAACACGATATATGTCTTAACTGTACTCAAAAAAATTGAATGGAAGACACCTTCTGCCAAAAGTAGTCTTCTCACCTATACGACCTATAACGATATATAAATCCTAAATATCCTTAAAAAATTATATCTTTTTTCCACTTGGGATGGCGTATCACAAACCTCGATAACAATGCTTGAATGTCATCTGGACGAGGATGGCTTGCTTAGCAGATAACTCAGTCCAATTACTTTGCGGAGGTTCTGTATCTATACTACCTTCTGCATGTAGGTACTGTCCAAATGCTACTATTCTTCTAAAACTGTAAAAACACGACCACATACTGATATGATCGGTATATAAAACAGTATATAATATCGTTTCAAACTTATCGAACTTCTCTCCCGCCTCTTTTATTTTGTCCACTTGATCACTGTTCTTTGCAACAATCCTAATCAAACCAGGTGCCCAAGTAACAGGTCACTCTCTCTCTCTCTCTCTCTCTCTCTCCCCCTCTTTCTTGATCATGTACTCACATAGTACTGATGTATTACAGGTTTTGCGACCTGTCATGTGTGGAGTTGATATATAATCTATATGTATGTATGTACCTGTGTGTGTATATATATATATATATATCCACACACACACATATATATATATATATATATCTGTGTGTGGGGGGGGGGGGAGTTTCATTTACTAGGTTCATATACATTTTAAAAAAAAATTGAATGACTAGAAACTGAGAAAAATGAAAACAAAATTTAATAGCACAACTACTTCCAGCTTGTATCAGCCTTCTTCAGGTGCACAAAGAATAAATAACCAGTAAAACATAGAGAAAATAATTGTAAACATCACGCAAAGTTAGTGTATATATATTCAACGTTGAAACGTTGAAGTCTGCGCATTCAAAACTGTTCTCTCGTTGGCTTCATTGTTGGGCGTATGCATACGTATAATATCTCGCGAACGCCAGCATTTGATCGTAGCACAATGACTGTCTGAAAGGTTGTAACTCAGGTTGTTGTTGAGATGTAGGGGGTTCAGAATGATTTCTTTTGATTCTATTATCTTTCTTTCTAATTCATCGTGGCAACGGAAAATGTTATTAGACTTGTCCCACAGGACTGTATGGCTAAGGTTTTCTTCATTACGATCGGCCGAGAACAGCCGATTGTAATGAAGAAAACCTTAGCCATACAGTCCTATGACTTGAACAAAGCACTGGCTCGCGTTCTCCTGTAACTGACGTCTCTCTGATGTTCTTCAATGCGTAACTCGATCGATTTCTCTGTTTGATGAAAGTATGGTATATCACAGTTGCACCAAATCTGATAAACACCGGGATATTTAAGGTTGTGATGTCTATGTTTCGGACGATTCACTAAGGAGCGGATTTTCGGAAGAGGAATAAATAAAGTTCTTATGTTGTATTTCCTAAGAACCTTGGCCAATTTGGGTGAGACAGAGCTTATGAATGGTATAGAAATATTATTTTTCACCCTACTGGTCTCTTCATTATTGCGAGCGGGTGGATTTAATAGAATTTGTGAATTTTTTTTTTTTTTTTTTGTGAATAACCATTTAGTTGAAAAGTAGACCTGAGAAAATTGAGTTCTTTGTTAAGTTCTATCTCATCATCACGAAGAGAGCGAGCACGATATCCTAGTGTAGAAATGATTCCAAACTTTTGAGGAGGATAATGATGGGATTGACCGTGGAGATATCTCTTGGTGTGGGTAGCTTTTCTGTAAATCTAGATTTTTAATTTCTCAGAGGAACGGGTCAGTTTGATGTCCAATAAAGGAAGAGAACCAGTTTCAAACTCAGTCGTAAATGTTAAGTTCGGTGGTGATTATTTAGATGTTCTAGGAAGTTCAGGAGAGATTCACGGCCATGGCTCCAAATCAGGAAAATGTCATCAATATATCTTTTCCAAATTCTTGGTTTTAAAGGATAAGAACAGATGGCTTTAATTTCCAGATCTTCTAAATAGATGTTCGCAAGTACAGCGGATTACCCATTGCAAGGTCATAATTTTGTTTATAGATGGTGTCCTGAAACTTAAAGTATCCTGAGTGGATACAATGAGTAAGTAAGGCCATGACCTGTTTAGATAATTTATCTTTGAGTAGTATAAGAACTTCGTCCGTAGGAACATTGGTAAATAAGGAGACTATATCAAAACTAGCCATGATTTCATCTTCCTTAATAATAATATCTTTTATACACCGATGATTTACCGGATTTTATACGATGATTTACAGGAAAAACATTTGAGAGATTTAGCTAGATATTTTGAAAGGTTATATGTTGGAGAATCAATTCCTTCTACGATAGGTCGAAGTAGGGTATTTTCCTTATGAATTTTAGGTAGTCCATATAATCATGGAATAAACGGATGGAGAGAACGAAGAGAAACGTGTGTTTCTAGTAGTTCAGAGGTAGATCTCAGTAGATTGTTAGCCCGGTTGTGGAGTTCACGGGTGGGATCTCTCTCTTAAGGATCGAGCAGGTGTCACTCCGTAACAATTCCATCATCTTGTTATGATATTCATCAATGTTATGGCGTTGTATTTATCCGCGGGAAGAATAATTACATTTTTGTTGTTTTGTAAATTCTTAATAGCCTGTCGTCCCGATGAAGAGATATTGTCTGTATGGGGTTTGGCGTTATTCATGATGAAAATGGATTCAATGCGGAGTAGGCTTGCCTCTTGGGTAGGAAGAAAGGAGGTAGCTTTTCGATCTTTGTAAGTAATAATTCTTTAGGAATAGATCTGGAAGATAAAACAAAATTTAGACCTTTACTGAGGACACTTTTCTCTGCATCGGAAAGATTATAACTTGATTTGTTAATAACAACTTTGTTGGGATGGAGGTGTGTAGTTTCGAAGAAGTTGAATTTCTTTGTATTTGTTTAAGGGCTTCGAATTTTCTAATAAGTTTCAGTTTATTGTCATTTTGAATTCTGGCGGCTTGAGATTCACTTCTCACTTTGAGAAGATTCCAACTGTCACTATCTAGAGATTGTTCAATATTTTGAGATTACGTGGTTTTTTTTTTATTAAATAAAAAAGCCAGATTGCGTTTAGTATCAAATATCCTCTTGGCGAGAAGATCTAACTTTGCTCTATGGTAAATCCTTCTAGCCCGTTCCGTTTTAATGTTTTAAAAATCTCGATTTACAGAAAAGCTACCCACACCAACAGATATCTCCACGGTCAATCCCATCATTACCCTCCTCGAAAGCTTGGAATCATTTCTACACTAGGATATCGTGCTCACTCTCTTCTTGATGATGAGATAGAACCTAACAAAGAACTCAATTTTCTCAGGTCTACTTTTCAACTAAATGGTTATTCGCAAAAAACAATTGACAAATTCCTATTTAATCCACCAGCTCGCAATAATGAAGAGACCAGTAGGGTGAAAAATAATATTTCTATACCATTCATAAGCTCTGTCTCACCCAAATTGGCCAAGGTCCTTAGGAAATACAACATAAGAACTTTATTTACTCCTCTTCCGAAAATCTGCTCCTTAGTGAGCCGTCCGAAACCTAGACATCACAACCTTAAATATCCCGGTGTTTACCAGATTTGGTGCAACTGTGATATACCATACTTTGGCCAAACAGAGAAATCGATCGAGTTACGCATTGAAGAACATACGAGAGACGTCAGATACATGAGAACGCGAGCCAGTGCTTTGTCTAGTCATGTTCTGGTCTCGGCCGATTGTAATGAAGAAAACCTTAGCCATACAGTCCTATGGGACAAGTCTAATAACATTTTCCGTTGCCACGATGAATTAGAAAGAAAGATAATAGAATCAAAAGAAATCATTCTCTGAACCCCCTATATCTCAACAACAACCTGAGTTACAACTTTCCGACAGTATTTGATTGTAGCAGTCATTGTGCTACAATCAAATACTGGCGTTCCCGAGATATTATACGTATGCATACGCGCAAGAATGAAGCCAACGAGAGAACAGTTTTGAATGCGCAGACTTCAACGTTTCAACGTTGAATATACACTAACTTTGCGTGATGTTTACAATTATTTCCTCTATGTTTTACCGGTTATTTATTTTTTTAATGTGAGTAGTAGGGTGGTCACTTCTGACAAGATCAAGATCAAGATAAGATAAGGAATCGTGACGTGATTGGTTGTTCATATGATGGTTACATTGTGTGTGTAACGTCATGAGTTTGGAATGTTTGGAATTTTTAGGGGAAACATCTGTGTGTGTGACGTCACGTTGTTTGTTTTGTTCTCGTATGAATTGTGGGTGATGGTTGGAAAAAAGGAATCGTGTCGTGATTGGTGGGGCACTTTGAACAAGATCAAGATAAAAGATAAGATATGGAATCGCGTCGTCGATGTGTGTTGTTATCAGATGTAGATAAGTGATGTAATTTGTTAGTTATAAATAAGTGACGTAATTTGTTAGTTGTCAATAAGTGACGTTATTGTTTTGAATGGAAAAGGAAGATATATTAGTGGATAAGGATTCGTGTTGTGATTGGTTGTAGACTATGAACCAAATAGGGGTATGGTGAAAGGGGGAAGCGACGTCAGTGTCCTGGATGTGTGTTGTTTTGAGATGTAGATAGGTAAATGATTTGCGTATGGCATTATGGGTGATGGGTAGTGATAAGATAAAGTTTGGAATGTTTGGAATTTCGCTGGGGGCCCCCCTTCTGTCAGAGACATCACGTGGTGTGTCGGTTCGCGTAAAGCATTGTGGGTGATGTTTTGAGAAGGAATCGGGACGTTATGTGTTTGGAAATTTCTGGGGAACATATGCCTCTGTGATATCAGGTGTTGTTTTGCTTTGCCTATGGAATTGTGGGCGATGTTTTTGAACTAAGATATCTTGGAAATTCCCAAGGACAAAAACATCCATCATTGTCTTCACGTTTTGGGTTTGGTTGTCTATAGATGGCAATACTAATTTTCCAATACAGTTTGGGGTATTTCTTTCCTGTTAAAAGACTGAGAAGTATAGTAGAGTCTAGTGGCGGCAGCGTTTAGGTTTTTCTGAATAATTTAATTATATACTGGTGTCCCTCAAACACACACTTTTTCCCCCATAGTTTATACATATTTTATTATATATTCATATTCTAATTCTAATTCATATTTTATTCATAATTCATCAGAATATTTTGATTTGTCTAAAATTAAGATCTTAAATTTCAATAAATAAATAAATAAATAAACAAATCCTGTGCGAATTTACTGTGATTTCAAAAGTGATCTTACTTAAATATGCATAACATATCAATGACACTGTTTGTTCTTTTAAGTTTGCACATTTATTTCACAGATATTACTTACATTTCTTTCCAGAATGGGACATCTTGGAACTATCGAGGTTTTCTGAATATTCCAAATTGCTGATTTTAAACACAGCACAAAACACACAAACACAAGATCTGAAATGCAGTTGACCCTTTTTTCATTATAGGTTACTGGGGCATTTCGTTGTTCCTTCACTCATGGCTATGTTTCTTTTTTTTTTTCCCCACACACTTCTGGAGTTTCGTTGCTTACCGAGAACTTTTGTATATAGTCTAGAAATTCTAATGATAATTTAAATTTACTTATAGCCTTTCCAGAATGATTCCTCTTAATGCGAATAGATATTCCAAAAGTAGTTGAATTAAAGCATATATCCACACCACAGCACAAAACACACAAGCTTGAAAAAAGGAAATTTCTGTAAATAACCTGAAAAGATATTTGACTTTTGTTCCCTTAGATTTTCTGTCCATTTACTAGTCCATTAATTCCTTCACACTGGGGTCATACTATGTTTTTATTCCCACAGTGGTGAGTGTAAGCTGTCTTCTCCTGACTAATATCCGCCAGCGATCGGTAATTTCGCATCTTTCAATGTGGAATTTTTTTGATATGGTTCTTTTTTTTTTTCTTTTTTCAAATGATTGGATGTTTTTCTATTTTACTTTTAAAATTCAGTTAACTACATATTATAACCAGAATAAATTAGTAAAATAAATAAATAAATGTGTGTGTGAATTTATTTTCCCCAATTGTAGATATTTCATGTATTATCTTAACCTGACTCATTTCCTTTCGCAATTTTTGTCCATACATGTGACATCCTGTGATTGCCCTACATATTCCAACAGAATAACTGAACAAAATTAATAAATAAATAAATTGTATATGAATTTCTTTTCTCAACACTGTAGATATGTCTCATATCCGGTCGCAATTTGTTGTACCTAGGTGAGAAATCGTGTGTTTAGGTTGGAAGACTTCGTTCCCATGGGTAATTGTTACTGTAGTAATTAATGCTTACATTTTATTTTTTTAAACCAATACGTATAATTCTAATCAGAATAACTGAGCAAAAAATAAATAAATAAATAAATAACTGATTGTCCTTCTCTGACTATTAATTTTACCTTCGATTCCTTGTGCTCTTAATCTATTTCTGTAACTGAAATTTATTTTATATATTTATTTTTTTTTTAGCATTAGCAAGTTAAGTAACGGATATGAGACAAACAAGGTTTTGAACTCTCAACCTTGTTTTGTGTTTTCTTTTAGAAACTTTGTTTTTTGCCATCACAACAAATAAATAGTTATTTCTTATTATTTCAAATGAATATTAGCTCAGTAATACTCTGTATTTTATAATTAGTTTAATTTTCATGTTACCAATTTCCAATCATTTAAAACTTTAGACCATATGATATGTTTACATAAGTGTACAATGTATACTCCCTTTTGATGTTTTGCACGGTGTGTTCTTATGATGACACCATTATTCTATTAGAGATTATCAGTATGGGGTTTGAGCATGTGAACGAAATGTTTACAGATAACTCAAACAAGGTCAATAGATAGCATTAGAAAATTTTCTAATCACCAAATGCTAACAGTTGCACTTTAATTTGAAACGATGATCAAATATACTGGTCTGTTCAAGACATCTACAGATATTGTCACTATTTAATTCATTTGTACTTTATTCATTTCCAAAGATAATTACATTATTAGCTATCACATCTGTCTTTTTTTTCTACACCAAACGTGTTTTTTTTTTAAAGTTTGGGAAATGTGATGGGTTTAACTATTTACTATCTCTGTAAAATAACCAAATTCTAACAGTCATACTTTAAGAAGGACTGTTTTTTTCTAGTCTGGTAGAGGTATCTACAGATATAGTAACAAATAAAAATTACTGAATCTAACATATGGAAAATAAATAAAGTGAAAAATACAGTCTTATTTTTTGGTCCTTAATCTCCTTATTGTTAAATTTGTGCTGCTCTTCAAAGGTTCTTCCCATTGTTGTGGAAATGCCATCATGTGATTTTCGACAATGTCTCTCATCTGAAAGTCTCTTCATTTGTGAACGTTGGGAATTTGTTATTGTAGTAAAATTATGGGTCACTTTTTTATTTTTTATGTATTGAAACCAATACATATATTTTTGAGTATTATTAAAATCACAGAAACGTTCGCTATTTTCTAAAAGCCTTTAAAAGTGCACATTATGTTTTCACGTTTTGGGCATCCAATTTCATATAAATCAAGACCAGGTCTCCCTATTAACCTTGTTAATGTTTTGGATTTTTCTCTTCTTTTGGTGAGCAATATTTGATATTTGTATGTTGATTATATTATCCAATTTCTTAGTTTGTCCAGAGATAGTGAATCAATTTCCCACTTCAACTGATGGTAATATTTTATTAACCAAGAATTCTGTTTTTTAACTCTTTCAGGTAATTCATTCCAACAACAAGGTGATTTTGTCAATGCATCTCTTAAAATAATTCCATATTTTAAGATATATAATCAACAAATTTCTTTAGGAAATAAATTTGAAGTCTTATTCAAAAGAAATTGATAATCAGTTATACTAACGGTAACTGAAAATTCATATTTTTCACCCACAGTCAATTTTCCATATTCGTTTTCCTTCATTCTTCTTACATTACTTCATATAGCACCAAAGATAAATAGTTAGTTATTATTATTATTATTTCACTGATTACTAGCTCTGATCTTATATTTTATGTTAACTTTCTGTTACAAAATTCTAAACAATTAGAACTTTTCACAAAGAAACTTTCAAAGAATATTGTGGCTCATCGATTATTTTTACATTACAGGACACAAAACACCACAACAAAATACAGCAGCTGCAGCGGATGAACAATTACCTTAAGTCCAAAGTCACTCGACTCTATGGTTTTTTCTTATAGTACTGTTTATCCTTACCATTCCCTATCCTGACCATTCCTTCAAAAATGAACCTTTTGTGCAGATGACTCAACGACATGTTTTCGCATGCTGCTGGATATACTGTTGGTGTGTTTTTATCTTACTTTGTGTGGGGAAAGGTAAAATTTGTATTTGTGTTACCTGGAGAGTACAAACATTTTTTCTATACCAAATTTTAAGGGTTTAAATCATGCTTTGGGGTTAAATTATATGCTGTCTCTGTAAAACCACCAAATTCTAACAGATCGGATTTTCGCTTATGTGAATGAAATGTTTTCAGATAACTCAAACAATGTCAATAGGTAGCATTAGACAATTTCTAAAATAATCAATTACATGGATATCAGTTTTCATCACTTTTACTTTTTTCCCCTGTTCCTGGCATGAATATCACAGTAGTGATTTTTTACAATGATTAAACAGAATTGCATTAAAGTATAAAGTTGTGGATTTATATTCAAATTCTAATCAGATTAACTGAGTAAAAAATTCACTGTGGAGAAACACAACAACAAAAGTATACATATTTGTTCATTTAAGTTTACAATTGCATATTTTATTTTGCTGAAATACTATTTACAAGTATATTCACTGAGAAAAATTCGAAACATGTAATTACCTAAAAATATTTCACAATATTTAGTTTAGACTCTTAACATTTTCCAAAGAGTTCAATAAAGAAAATTTTCGTTTCTCACTGTGTCTTGATTATATTACATCAAAATAGCTGGTCATGCAAAAGTTTTTAGAGCTGATACCATGGTAAGCACAGCTCCATACATTTGATATTGTGTCAGTGGAAATGACACCATGTCTCCCTAAACATTCTGTGTATTCTTTTGTCACCAAAAATTGTGTTTTTTTCCCCTTGAAATTTATCAGTATCAGTTGGAGGTGACATCACTAAAAGATATCTGCAAATGATGACCTCGCTCATCTCCACTAGGCTGAGCAGACATCTTCTGGAGGAGAGTCAGGGAGGTTAGGGGATAGGGTAGAGGAGCATTGCAGGGAAGACCCCTGTCACCCTCTTGACTACCCTTTCACTTCCACCACCTAATGCTATTTCTACCCATCCCAACAATTTAGGACATAGGAGTGAGAGAACTGGTTAGATGATCTAACATAAAAATTGCTGTTTGAGGATAAAATATGTAACATAATAAGGACAAATAATATTGAATACCCTTGAACCACAGAGATAAGGTTTGCCCAATGATGTCACAAATTAAGATAATCTCACATCATCATTTCCAACACCATGTAGAAACTTTTCCGTGAATCATCTGCACAATAGTTTCATTTTGGAAGGAACAGTCAGGGTTAAAGGTCAGGTAAACAGTACTATAAGGAAAAACAAAAGAGTCAAGTGTCTTTGCAGTTACTGCAATTCGTTATCCAGTGAAGCTATCGTATTGTGTTGTAGTGTTTTGTGTCCAGTAAAGTAAAGTAAAATAATGGGTGAGCCACAAAAATCATTGAAAGTTTCTTTCTTCAGGAAAATAGCACGAGACAAAACTCTTCACATAGCTCTAAAATGATGGAAACCGATTATTATTTTAGAAGATACATACATTGTGATATATTTATCCAGGACCACTTGGGAAAAGTTATGCATTAAGTGGGCTGATATCCTCGACTACTTGCAGAGAACAGTTGACTACGAAATGGACCTCAGTGATTGTTATTTTCTGAAATGCCAAGATGGGGAACTAATACTTGATGATACAGGAGCTGATGGCAGTAAAGCTTTCTCTATTAGTTGTGAAAAAGCTGAGAGATTTTCACCAAAAATGTACGACATTGATAATCATTTACTATTTTTGGAAACTGAATTACCAGCTATTTGTATCATAGGGAAATTATCGCTAATCGTTTAAATTCATCAATTGTAAAATTAGACTTTCAAGATTTTATCCAATTTGATAAAGAATCTTTATTTTGGGACATTTACGAACATTTTATGCAAGCTGTTTGTGTATATTTGGTGACAAAAGAATCACAAAAAGTTTAGAGAGGCATGGTGTCATTTCCAGACTCACACAATATCAAATGTATGGAGCTCTGCTTACCATGGTATCTGATCTAAAAACTCTTTTGCATGACTAGCTATTTTGATGTAATGTAACCAAGAAACAGTGAGAAATGAAAATTTTTTATTGAACTCTTAGGAAAATGTTAAGAGTCGAAACTAAATATTGCGAAATATTTTTAGGTAATTACATGTTTCGAAATTTTCTCAGTGAATATACTTGTAAATAGTATTTCAGCATATTTTGTTGTGTTTCTCCACAGTGAATTTTTTACTCAGTTAATCTGATTAGAATTTGAAATATAAATCCACAACTTTATACTTTAATGCAATTCTGTTTAATCATTGTAAAAAATCACTACTGTGATATTAATGCCAGGAACAGGGGGAAAACTAAAAGTGATGAAAACTGATATCCATGTAATTGATTATTTTAGAAATTGTCTAATGCTACCTATTGACATTGTTTGAGTTATCTGAAAACATTTCATTCACATAATGGAAAATCCGAACTGTTAGAATTTGGTGGTTTTTATAATTTAACCCCAAAGCATGATTTAAACCCTTAAAATTTGGTAGTATAGAAAAAATGTTTGTACTCTCCAGATAATACAAATTTTACCTTTCCCCACACAAAGTAAGATAAAAACACACCAACAGTATATCCAGCAGCATGCAAAAACATGTCGTTGAATCATCTGCACAAAAGGTTCATTTTTGAAGGAACGGTCAGGATAGGGAATGGTAAGGATAAACAGTACTATAAGAAAAAACCATAGAGTCGAGTGACTTTGGACTTAAGGTAATTGTTCATCCGCTGCAGCTGCTGTATTTTGTTGTGGTGTTTTGTGTCTAGTAATGTAAAAATAATTGATGAGCCACAAAATTCTTTGAAAGTTTCTTTGTGAAAAGTTCTAATTGTTTAGAATTTTGTAACAGAAAATTAACATAAAATATAAGATCAGAGCTAATAATCAGTGAAATAATAATAATAATAATTAACTATTTATTTGTTTTGTCATATGATGTAATGTAAGAAGAATGAAGGAAAATGAATATGAAAAATCGACAGTGGGTGAAAAATATGATTTTCAGTTATCATTGGTATAATTGATTGTCAATTTCTTTTCAATAAGACTTCAAATTTATTTCCTAAAGAAATTTGTATTTCTGAGGGAATTATTTTAAGATATGCATTGACAAAATCACGTTGTGCGTGGAATGAATTAACTGAAAGAGTTAAAAAACAGAATTCTTGGTTAATAAAATATAACCATCAGCTGAAGTGGGAAATTGATTCACTATCTCTGGACAAATTAAGAAATTGGATAATAGAATCAACATGCAAATAACAAATATTTCTAGCCAAAGAAGAGAAAAATCTAAAACATTAACTAGGTTAATAGGGAGTTCTTGATTTAAATGAAATTGGATGCCCAAAACATGAAAACAGAACGTGTACTTTTAAAGGCTTTTGGAAACATAGCGAACGTTTCTGTGCTTTTAATAATGCTCAAAAATATATGTATTGGTTTCAATACATAAAAAATAAAAAAGTGACCCATAATTTTACTACAGTAACAAATTCCCAACGTTCACAAATGAAGAGACTTTCAGATGAGAGACATTGTCGAAAATCACATGATGGCATTTCCACAACAATGGGAAGAACCTTTGAAGAGCAGCACAAATTTAACAATAAGCAGATTAAGGACCAAAAAATAAGACTGTATTTTTCACTTTATTTATTTTCCATATGTTAGATTCAGTAAATACAATTGTAAATAATATTTCACTCAAATAAAATGTGTAAATTAAAATGAACAAAAGGTGTCGTTGATGTGTTATGCAATTTTAATTAAGACCATATATATATATACAGTCATACCCTGACTTATGTTACCCCGACTTACATGAATCCGGATTTACAGGATCTCTTATATGTACGTATTCCCGTCCTGCTTCACGCCTCACCACTAGTCATATCTTTCTGGCGCTGGCCACATTCGCCAGTGTTGCACGTGCTGTGAACAAGCACTGATGTGTTTTGTGCGGTCTCCATTCATACACGATTTTTATAGTGTACAAACCTTGCGATTGTTTAATGTTATGTTCTTGATAAAAATTTTATCACATAAAAATAATAATGTTGTCCAAAAGAAGTAAGTCTGATTGTTCTATGGCTAGCAAGAAAAGAAAAGAAGAACATTGACTTTGGAAGCAAAACTCAACATTATTAATGATTTTGAAGGCAGAATGAAAATTTGTGAGCTAGCAAAGGAGTTTGATCTACAGGAATCCACAGTTAGATTTTATGAAACCATTGACATCGAAATAACTTTCTTTTTTTATGTACGAGAAACTACAATTATGATTATATTTCTTAGAAAATATAGGTGTTTTTTAAACCTTTGGTCCCAATTAACTAATATTTTGTATGTTTGTATGCAACATTATACCCCAGTTATGCGAATTCGACTTACGTGCATTTTTGTTGGTCCCACCTACCGCGTAACTTCAGGGTATGACTGTATATATATTTTAAAGAATAAATATTTAATGTCTTTAAACCGAGATAAAATACTAAGTTTTAATGAGAATGATACAACTAGTTTCCTCCTTTTACAGCCTTCTTCAGGTATCCACTAAATGTAGAACATAATAATAAAAATTGAAGTTACAAAAAACTGAGAATTACAGGCAAAAAATGCAACACATAATTGACACAAAACGTTGTATTTTTCAAGTTGTTCTATATAACGCGCTATTGTTCGTTGCATGCGTGCTTGCGAGTTCTCATGAATGCCAGTATTGAACATCTGCACAATGGCTATCAGGGATGTTGTAACTCAAATTGCTGTTCAAATGTTCAGGATTAAGGAGGATTTCCCTGGAATCCACGATTTTCCTCTCAAACTCAATACTGCAACGAAAAATGTTTTTGGATTTATCCCAACAAACTGAGTCACTCTGTAAATCAGGGTTTCTCAGACTTTTTCTATGACAGAACACTTCACAAATCCTGAAATGTTCATGGAACACCTTGATTTATTTGTAATGTATTAATTAATAATTAATTGGTAATTAAGCTTATTTTATTGTTAATTAATAATTGATAATTAATCATTAATGGTTGATAAATAACCATTAATAATTGATAATTAATTATTAATGATTGATAATTAATTATTAATGATTGATAATTAATTATTAATGATTGCTAATCAATTATTAATTGTTGATAATTAATTATTAATTAATTAAACATAGATTAAACCAACATTAAATTAATTTGTGCTGATTTTTATTGACATATCCCATTCTGATCACCAAAAATTTAGTGAATGCAGACTTTTTCTCCTGTGTGCTAGTTTTGTAGGTTAGGTAAATATAAATAAAATGAATGAATAAATCTAAGCGTTAAGAATAAACAATCATTTATTGTCAAATGTTAATTAGTAAAAACAAAACTCATAAAAATAGTAAAAGTATATTGCAAAATAAGTTCTTAATGACTCCGATGTTTTTGGGTTTTTGAATTACAAATTCTTTTGATATCAGGCACAATGTTAGAAAGTTTGGATTCTCATATTTGGTGTAGCGTCGAATCTGTTCCTGGACTTTGATTTGGTTGCAGCATAATATGAAAATCCTGCCTTGCATAAATATGTCGTTGTAAAAGGAAATAAAACAAAAATAGCTAGTTTTGACACGCTTGTCCAGAAATCATTTATTGGCAGTTCCTTGTATTTTTATTTTAAATCAGTCACTAATGAAATCAATTAGATTTTCATAGTCACTTGCGCTGAAGCCTGCTGGCTTAGCTGTCACTGTAAATGGATTCAGAACCCAGGAATTGTCCTCACTGGATTTTGGAAAATATTGCAAAAGGGTTGATTGCAAGTCATGCAAGTGTTCTAAAATTACGTTAGATACTTCTTCATTTACTTTAGAATTTATTTCAGTCAAAAATTCATGCAAGGTGGGAAAACAATCCAAATTATTATGTTCAATTATAGAAATCCAGAATTGCAACTTCCTATCAAAAGATGCAATTTTATCTCTTGTATTAAAAATTGTAATATTCTTTCCTTGTAATGATAAGTTAATTTCATTGCACTTTGTAAAAATATCTGCCAGATACGCAAGACTCATCAACCATGAAGAATTTCTTAATAATTCAATAAAATTTTGTCCTAAATTATGACATCAAGAAGACCATTAACGCACCACGAAGTTCAAAAAGCCTCAATAATGCTTTTCCTCTGGAGAGCCATCTCACTTCGATATGTAATAAAAGTGCGTTTATGTGCACTACCCATTTCATCGCACAAAATTTTAAATAATCTGGATTGAAGTGGCCGAGATCATACTCTCTCAATCATTTTTTCGGCATCATCCAAAATAGTTTTTAAATATGTACGAATTCTTTTTGTTACTAGTGCTTGTCTATGCAAAACAGAATGACTATTGGTGGCACTTGTAGCTACTTGCAGGATACGTGTTACAACTCCCTTCCTCTTTCCTACCATTGCTTGAGCACCATCTGTGCAAATATCAATACTTCTCCCAACCGATTTCCTGTTTTGCAATATAATTATTAATACAGTTGAATATATCTTCTCAGGTAGTTTTTTCTTGATGATATTTGAACATGAGTAAATCTTTTTCAATACTTTATTATATAACGAACAAACACTAGTAATACTGCGAGTCCTGCGACATCTGTAGATTCATCCATTTGCAATAAATATTCACCGCAGTCTAAGTCGATGAATTAGCTCTTTTTCTATGTCAACAGAAAGATCTTTGATGCGGCGTGAAACAGTATCATTTGATAATTGTACTGCATCTATTTTTTTAGCAACCTGCTCGTTTAACATGCATGATACAATGTCTTTCACACAAGACTTAATGAGCGTCTCACCAAGTGTATGAGCTTCACCATGAAGTGCAATGCGGTAACTCACGCTAAAAGACGCCTTTGTTGCATTTTCAGTTGTAGCAATTGTAGCCATTTGCAGTTTAAATTTTTCTAGCGAGTCATGTCGTCTCTTAAAAAAATGTATATATTTTCCTTTGTAATCAGTGTGTTTCGTTTCGAAGTGCCTACGAAATTTAGCTGGAGCCAAAGAACTGTTTACTAGTATTTTATTACACAAAACATCAGGAGCATGTGTATTGCCAATACACGTAAATCCATAGTTAAATAACTTTCATGGTACTTCCGTTTTGGTCCCTTCTTAGACGACTCTTGTTCTTTAATATTAGCTTTTGAAGAAACCACAGTTTGCAATTCCATATCTTCTCCAATCATATGAGTAGATGTGTCAGCAGAAGTACTTGCTCCTCCTTAAAGTTAAAGTTTCTGTCTTTAAACAAGAATCCATGGGTATTTTTTCAATAATATTCAAATTCCAATATTTGTCAGAGCTATAATAAAAACAAATAGGATTTTGTTGTAAAGGTAACTTTAGTATGAAAAACAATAAGATTATAAATAAGAAATGTCGAATAATATAAAAGTAAATGAATAATGCAAAATAGTAAAAAAAGACTGCAACACACAAAAGTAAATATGAATTGTAACAATACTTGTAAGAAAAGTACTAAACCGTATCAAATAATGTAAAAGCAATTGTAATAAGAATGATTTGATAAAATGTTCAGTAACAAAAATTAAACAGTTCGAAATAAATCAGATATTAATTATAAAATTAGTTAAAAGAGTAAGAAGAATTCTTTTTTTAAAAAAGTCGCCTCGCCTATTCCCTATATACGGGAAGAAAAAGGCGTTAGCTAATTTTTTTTTCCGAGGGCCCAGTCCCAATAAATTTACCTTTCCAAATTTTTTTAAAGTTCATACATTAACATAATTATTAATGATTAATTATGGCATAATCATAAAGAGTATTAGTACACTTATGTATACGGTGTGGCATGTTGACAAATATAAATTACATTTAAATTAGTTATAATAGGAATATATGTATTCCTATTACTTTTAAAAAAATCACGGCACTCCGGTTTCAGAACAAGCACTTACACACTGCAATACGAACCTGCGAAGAAATTATTCAGTAGTAATAGATTTGAGAACCGGATACAGACTACCTTGATCTTCAATTTCAGTAGAAAAATTTGCTGATTGGTCACTGATATTTGCAACGCAGATGTTATTTCGTTCAGCTTTGAGAACACGCCGCCCATTGTTGTAAATCGGCTTGCAGGCAATTTTTATGATCGGTCATGAACGGCGGTATTCTCTTTCTCGATTGTTGAAAGATTTCAATGTGTGAAAATTAACGATGATTCATGAATACTTCCATGTTTAAAAATATGCTGCATGGTCACTGACATTTGCTACACAGATGTCATTTCCTTCAGTTTTGAGAACAGAAGATATGACACCAATTGTTGTAATGTCTCTTTTGAAAAATTGAAGAGATGTCTCTCTTCAATTTTTATGACCCGTCATAAACAGCAGCATTCCCCTCTCCCAAATGTTGAAAGGCTTTCGATGTGTGAAAATTAACGATACACAGATGTTATTAGGTGTTCTGGGTCTGAGCTTTTCGACATATTCACGAATATTATCCTCCTCAGATATTTTTACTATAAAATATTTATTCATGAAAAATGCTTAGAAAACTAAAATGACAAATTTCAGAACTTCTCGCGGAACACCTATTCACCCACCGCGGAACACTAGTGTTCCGCGGAACACAGTTTAAGAAACCCTGGTGTAGGTCATCGTGAGAACTGTTTGAGAAAAGTACAGATTACATGCATCTGCACTATCCAGTGCAGATGCATGTAATCTTTTATAGGAGATGTCTCTCTTATGCTCTTCTATACGAAGTTCAATAGATTTGTTAATTTTATTGACTTATTTATTTACGTCACTTATTTACAACTAACAAATTACGTCAATTATCTTCATCTGATAACAACAACACACATCCACGATGCGATTCCTTATCTTATCTTGATTTTGATCTTGTTCAAAGTGCTCCACCAATCATGATACCGTTTCTCATCTCCAACCATCATCCACAATTCCTTACGCGAACAAAGCAAAACGTGACGTCACACACACACAGATGTTCCCCAGAAAAATTCCAAACATTCCAAACTTATGACGTTGCACACGCAATGTCGTCTTCATATGAACAACCAATCACGTCACGATTCCTTATCTTATCTTGATCTTGTCAGAAGTGACCACGCTACTACTAATGTGCACCTGAAAAAGGCTGATACAAGTTGAAACTAGTTGTGCTATTAAACTTTGTTTTCATATGTCTCGGTTTCTAGTCATTCAATTTTTTTAAAATATATATACTGTATGTATATATATATATATATATATATTTTAAAAAAATTGAATGACTAGAATGACTAGAAAAAAAAATATATATATATATATATACATACAGTATATATATATAAAACTCCAAACTCGATATCTGCCTACCTATATAAGTAGGCAGATATATAAGCGTGTGTGCAATTAAACGTAATAATATACCAAAGCGTGACCTGACTTCAGGCGTGATATGATAATCGGTGTATCAACGTAGGGTAGACGAATCGTGCAAAAGTCACAACAATGTCTCGAGTGTCACGAAAAATCTCAATAATGTCAGATAGCAGAAAATTTTGCTTACTGGAAATCCCCATGGCGTGAAAAAAAATTACAACGTTTTGTCTAGGGTTTTCGGATTGTTTAGCCGTTATCCCTATTATACTAATGCTTGTTTTCCGAACTTGCGTAAGTGAAACAGCATAAAAATAATTTAACGAACAGCAAACGAAATTGCTGAGTGCTACTCTTGTCAGCTCTGGACAAATGCTTTGCTGAAAATCATATTTTCATCTCCAGATATTTCCAAGGTCGACCAAGTTTGGCACATATGACTCCTGAGAAAACTTAAAGAAAAATTCATTCCCTTTGTTTTGTCCCTACTATTCTCGTTTTCTGGAATAGGCTATTAGTATCAGAATTTCCACTATTACCAAATATATTTAATTTTATTTGTTTATTTATTATTTATTTATTTATTTTTGGCAAAAAGAAATTTCATCTTTTAGCCCTGCCTACGTGCTATAAGCAGTTAAGCTTTCTTTGGTTGGGCTATTATACGGTATGGCGAGAGAAAAAAAATGAATGAACTTCGACATAACTGAACTCCATAACATATATCGTTGTAGTTATTCAGTACTGTTATTTTTTTGGCGTCATACCCATCCATAATGACTAGAAATCACGGCGAATTAACGCAGCCAGTCACTCATCCTCAACAGCCCCTAAGGGCAAGTATTTTTGCTCGTAGATCTGTGTTTGTTCACGTGGAAGTTTGGCTGTTTTGAGGGACAAAAAATACGTTTCCGGGAGAAACTGGCTAACTCACCATTTGATTGAAAAGACCTGATAAAGGTTCCTCTCATAGACGAGATTCGAACGTGGGGTCTTTCCAACTAAAGGATTCATATAATATATATATATGAAGCAAACATCGATAAAGTTCTTCTGTCTGTAACTGAAAATCCTGTATTGTTAGCCGGTCATTCGAATGATGTCTGCGACGTGAAAAAAATGTTTCATTTGCAAGTATACACCGATACTTTCATGTGATCTCAGACGCAGTATTCTGTAGGATTAAGGAAATTCAGCTCCTAGAACTCTTGAAGAACTAAACTACACTTGTATAAAGACCGTGATACATACATACTGTCGATTCTATATATAATGTTTACCAATTCAACGAACCAGACAACAACCTCAGGGAAGAGGGTTGTTGTGTGGTTTGATTACCAATTCAACAAACCACACAACAACCCTCTTCCCTGGGAATATTGTTCCCAAATGTTTGGGAACATGTATATTACAGGACTCCATTTTTTTTTTTAATGTGAGCGCATTCGAAAAAATAAAATAAATAAATAAAAGAGAACTTAATGCTTACATCACTGACCGCAGCTATGATGCCAAAGCTGATTCCTGCCACCCCAAAGCACGTTTGTTAAGTGATAAAATTATTTTCCTAAAATTATCGCCTTGCTAAAATAATAAAATTGATATTTTTTATCTTTTACAAATGTACAAATGATGCTTGCACAATGAAAGTTGCACTCTTCAGGCTATCGAGACATTGTCAATATTCCAATTTTTAATATGAGTGTGCTAGTATCGTACTCATGTACTAGATCCAGATCCAAATATAGTGTATTACCCGCCTCATTAGAGCTTTTGAGTGTGTTTCACCCAACAGCTATTGGTTCTCGATGGAAACCAGGAAGAAAGCATGAATATATACCATAGCATTAATGTTTGAAATTTAAATATTTTATATTTAAATTTCAATTTTTTTTCTCCTTTAATATTTTGTTCTTTAAGAAATTATTGTGCGATGAGAGATTTCTTTTAATTAGCGTGAAAAACACAAGGAATGAGTAATATCATTTAACTAAGGGCATATATTTCTATTACAGGCCATTATTAGTGGCAACGATAGCTAACTGGAAGGTAGAACGCGAACAACAGATTGATTTGAAAGAGTATGAGACACGTGATGTTATACATAAAACAACGGAATAGGATAACTGAGGGAATATTGCAATATTAACTTTTCATTAGCTCTTAAAAATTAGTGATGTGTGATTAGAATAACACTTTCCTATATCTTAGATAGAGAGAGGCAGTCGGTCGATTTAAGTTCGGACAGCGAAGTAAAGCCTCAGCGCTTTCTTTAAACAAACGGTCAAATTTACACCAACATCGATGAATTAGGCGTATTCAGAACATTGAATAATGTAGTCCGTATCTATTCCTTGCTGTGTCAAGCCAGATTTCTCAGATTTGCAGTTTCTAATATAAGACAGGCGTTCTTGTATTCTCTTTTCTACTGAGCGTCCGGTTCGTATGAAGTAGCAACGATAACAGTCACAAGGAACTTGGTACACAACAAGGAGACCGAGAGGAGACCGTTTATCTCTGGAAGATGCCGTTGAAATCCCTGGAAACCATGCCGACAATTTGTTTATAAATTGTCGGCATGGTTTAGTTGCCACTAAATTGTATTTCTTAAGAATTCTGGAAATAGGTTCTGAGATGCCAGAAATGTAATGGATTGGAACTGGGACTATGGTTTCCTCGTTATCTGAGCTAGGATTATAGGAATTAAAAAGCTTGTTCCATGGTCTTTTCTGAGAAGCTATTGAGTTTCATATATATCGTTTGATATTTAAGAGTTCCTGTTCAGGTGCAGAACAAATAGTATGAGCATGGCGTAATAAATTTTTATAATTCAATTCTTCCGTGATGGGTGGTGAGCCCATTGCTGTTGAATGTGACGTCCATTGAAAGTTGTCCTTCAATAAATGGAAGTAATTAATTCACTTGATGGTGAGGGAGAAGTAGAATATCTAAAAAAGGGATTTCTTTCTATCCTTTGTTTGTTCTAAGAAAGCACCAAAGCCTTACTTCCCCATTCAAACTTAAATCGGAACGACTGACTCTCTATCTAAGATATAGGAAAATCTCATTATAATCACTAATATTAGTCATATTAACTAATGAATAGTTAATATTGCAATATTCCCTCAGTTATGCTACTGCGTTGTTTTGTGAAGAACATCACGTGGCTTTTACTTTTTCAAATCAATCCGTTGTTCGCGTTCTACCTTGCAATTAGCTATCGTTTCCACTAATAATGGCCTGTAATATTCAGGATGAAAAACATGGCCTTAAATAAATAATATTACTTATTCCTTGTGTTTCGTGTGAATTAAAGAAAACCTCTAAATATTTTTCGTTTGTAATTATCAGGAGGAAGTTTCTTTCCACACATTTCATTACAGTATCTTATTTAAAATCACGACATAAGACATTATCTTCATTTTCTTCTACGATACAGGAACTGATCAGCAAAAAACATTATTTATTTCTAGAAAAGACTTGTATATCACAACGCAACTATGATGTTATTTGGCGGTTATCCTGTAAAAGCAAGCAATTTATGAAAAGGAACTCATTCATTCAAAGGAAATTATTTATTCCATAAAGAACACGAATAAAAGTCATGTATCGCTTCTGGTTAGGGTTACTTTTCATAACATCCCGACTGTGATACAGAATACGTTTGCATTTATAAAGTAAGATCCATAAAATTTCGAAGAATCTAAGTAGTACAAAAGCGGTCAACTAAATATGAACGAAACCAACATAACGGAGAGAAAGAAAACAAAGATGTCACGTATTTTTAACTCTATTTAATAAATGCTTTAATTGAATTAATAATAAACTGGAATAAAAAAAATCATCGTGGTGTTAAACTTTTTTAATGCGGTTTAAACATTTTGCTGAAGACCGGGTGATACCTAAAAGAAATGCCGAAGAATCCGAAATGATAATCTGTACAGAAATGTTTTTTAAAAAAAATGTCTCTTTTAAACATCAAGATCCAACTAGTAAAATAATAATAAATACTTTGGAGCAAGTTAATTCTTTTATTTGATGTTTTAAGGATACTTGTGACATAAAGACTGAATAATATAAGCAGGTAAACACAGGAAAGATATTTAATTAACCAAATATTTCGGTCTGGAAAGAGCAGACCATCTTCAGTGGCACTACAATAACAGTTAAAAATAAATAAATAAATAAAAATACAAGGTGGAATACTAACAATAGATCATTTAAAAATAGAACAAGCCGCGTGATGTTATATCACTAAGCATTAAAGGGAATATTTTTAAGCAGAGACATGATTGAAATAAAGATATTAATTAATAATATTAAATAACATAAAATTAATATGAATTAATGAGTTATCCTGATTAGACTTTCCCAGATTTTTGATATAGATATACAGTCATTGCGATTCAGGTTAGGATGATGGAGTAAGGCCTCTATGCTTTCTTTCTATATCAAAAATCTGGGAAAGTCTAATCAGGATAACTCATTAATTCATATTAATTTTATGTTATTTAATATTATTAATTAATATCTTTATTTCAATCATGTCTCTGCTTAAAAATATTCCCTTTAATGCTTAGTGATATAACATCACGCGGCTTGTTCTATTTTTAAATGATCTATTGTTATTATTCCACCTTGTATTTTTTTTTTAAAACTGTTCTTGTAGTGCCACTGAAGATGGTCTGCTATTTCCAGACCATCTTCAGTGGCACTACAGACCGAAATATTTGGTTAATTAAATATCTTTCTTGTGTTTACGTGTTTATATTATTCAATTATTTTATTGATTTTTGATGCATGCTTTCATATGAAGATGATTAATTATGAAAACTAAAAATAACAGGTGCAATAAATTCTGTTCTCAAACCTGTAGTGCAGAGATAAACTAGATTAAAACTTGACAATACGTTGGCTATATAGCACTGTTTTAAGGAAGAGAAAATAATGATAAAACAGATCAAGATTAATAGCAGCTGAAATAACATTTATGACGAAAACAGCAAAATAATTAATCATAAAAGAAATGAAGAAATGGTGAAAGAATTAAACTAAGAACCAGTAATAGAGAAAATAAAGAAGTATAAATACAACTGGATGGAGTATGATAAAAGAATGCAAACAGAAAGATTGTCCAAACAACTAATATCTCGTCCGACGAAAGAAAACTAGGTGTACGTTGAAGAGAACTTTTTCTAGCAGAAGTCAGGTAGGCAAAAATCCTTGAAATGCTGATGCACGATGCTTTGCATTGCTGCTATGAAACGAAAACTGCTTGGATGTACTAAAATTCTCCCGAAAATAAAATAAAAAAATGAGAATAAACACTGCAAGATCTTTGAAGTGTAAAAAAGGCAGTGTGTGTATGTGCTTATTGTCATGCTCCCTCCATTAAGATACAGTAATTCTGCCATTTGTAAAACAATGGCCTCCATTAAAATTTCATATCTGTCAAAAGCACTTACAATAAAATGCGAGAACATCGCTTACTGGGCCCAATGAACTTTCCTTGTTTTCTGTTGTTTAATAGTTGTGCTTTCTCGGTATAACATCACGTGTTAACAAGTCTGCATTTATGAATTCTGAAGAACAGGAGGGACTACTAGTTAAGCAAATGTCCATCGTTTCAGCAGTAATCGGTACTGTTCTCTATCTCTGTTCCTTGGTGGTCTGCTAGCGGGCAAGGTGCTAATATCATATGCGGTTTTCAATTCTTCATAGTGCCCCCGTGTTTTCTTGTTAGTGCACAGAAAAATGAGGTTCCCTTTCTCTCGGCCTGAAGGTCAGGGGAGGCGGGGACTTGTTACAACACCGCAGTGCTGATCGGTGTTCTACAGCAGCGGAGTTGACAAGACCGCGAAAAATGAGAAATGGCGCAAGCTGATGTTTAACCAACGACTGACATCCAGCTCAGGCGTATCGATTGATCGAGTCGTCAGTTGAGCAGATGAAGATCTGTTCCACTTTCCTCTCTTTCATTTTATTTCCAACCTCTACAGTTTAACAGAAAAATCCAGTAGGGCAGATAAGCGGATAACAAACAGTAATGATACTTGAAATCAATTCACAGTGTAGGATTTCTTTGGGGAAAGCTTTTATTTCAACTATAAACGTATCAATTTCAGTTTCGTAGTCGCTAAAAATTTCGAATTCATCGCGTTTTGTAATTTACTGTTTGCCACCATCAGATTTTGAAAATTAAAATATCTTGTAACTTCTTATGTATTAAAATCTCTTTATTATCCGCTTTCTTAAATTCTTACATCATTTCGATTTTCTTTTATTTGTTTTGTAATTTCATAGGTATACTTATGATAATAATAAGTAATTTGAAAGACAGAAGAGAAATGTTATGCAGATATCAAGAACTTCCAGTTTTTAAATTGAATAAAAACTGCAAAATAACGAGAAGTTTATGCAATTAACGAATTTATGCTTACCGAGAAAGTCTCTTTTCATAAAAAGAAACAAGAAAACAAATATTACGAAAAGGGAAAAAATGTATATTTGCAGATAGATTAGTTAAAAAACACTTATAAGGAGTTGCAAATAAAATGAAATCAGACAGTCTTCTACAACACGAGCATACAAGATGTTTTGATGGCTACTACACAAAACACCAATGACTTTCTGAATTCATTCTTCAGAAAGTCATTGGTGAAAAGAATTTCAAGGAATTCATTCTTCTCACCAAATCTGTCTAGCATATCCACTGCTATCAGCTGTGGATATGCTAGACAGATGTGGACGCCAACTGCAAATATAGATACGAAACTAACATCAGTCTTTCCATTAACTAACAATCCGACTTAGTTAAGTGCGAGTCCATAGAAATGTTTTCTGTTGAATATTCAAGACCTCTTCCTTGTCCTGCAGGCTACAGAGGGTGAATCGGGCAAGGGACAAAAAACAACAGCAGACAACATTTATGTCTGCTGTTGTCTCCCATAATTTCTCCCATCCTTTTTGCTAGCTAAAATGCAGCTGACGTTTTACTCGATTTTCAACTGTGTGAGTGGGGAAAAAAAACTCAATCGGGCCCCTCTGAGGCCTGATTGAGGCAACTAATCTTTTTATATCTGTGGCAACTAATCTTTTTATATTAATCACATCCTCGGAAGCTTCAGACACTCCGGTATCGTTGCGTGAGTGGGCAAAGAATTAGAAATTCTTTGCCCACCCAAGTGGTTATGTGATTGGTACATATAACGGCAGTACTTCTGAGATTTGACTTTCTATTACGAGTTGGCTACAGGGTTTTTTCACTCAGAAACTGGTGATTTTTTCGTTCCTCAGAACAGGTAAATCGCCCTTGAACACATATAGATCCATAGCCAAAAATACATACTTAAAATCCCTCATTGGAGGGGTCATCCGGTCCTAAGGGACGGACGAGGAAAATTGGGAGAATCCCACTTGACAACAACAACCTAGTTTAATGTTGCTTATTTTCTGTGTAATATGACATAATGCAGATGGCACAGAACAAGGAATTAATCCTTGTGTATCTTCACAAGACGCTGATAACCTAAGGAATGGGAAAAGTATGCAAAACAGCTTAAACAAAATTTGAAACCATTCGGCAAATCGTTTCTCAGATCCTAAATACCAGGCGCTTCATTAAATTCGTCTAACTGGTCCAGAATTATTAGTATCAGTTCGAAGTGTTTTGTCAAATCCTGCCAATAAAATGCACTATTTTTGAAACTAAATTGAACAACTAAAGCCTTTTATTGCTTGTCTTAAATGCCAAATTTTATTAAATTCTCATCCAGAGTGGATCGCAATCTATAACTTCGAACGTTTTGTCTTTTTAGTACGCTTGAATTCAATAACAAAAATTGAAGGAATCGAGAAATTTTTTTAGGATGCCTGATAAATTTGATTAAAATTCGTCCCGTCACAGTTCCGAAATGACTTGCTTAAGGAGGGACATAAATGCAGCCTCTCGCTTCAGTTGATGCTTCCTTTGACATTCAGTGAGGAGCTTTAACACGTAGTTGGTGGTTATAGCCTTTCAGCTGTTTAGGGGAAGCTATATATACGCCACCATCTAGGGCAGGAGTCCTCAACCTTTCAGACAGTGCGGGCCGCATTAAAAATTTCAATGAACTCCGCGGGCCACTAAGCTATACTGCGGTATTTAGAATTTCAAAATCAAATCAAAAAATGTTTATTTGTAAGCTTCCTATAATAGTACAATATGTTTAATAATCCTATGTGTAACCTAAGAGCAACAGCTCATCCAGGTTACGATATGCATAAAGTTACAAAAATTTATGTAATGCATTTTCATTATATACACATATGTACATTCATATAATATACATATTACATATTATTATAATATAATTACATAATAAAATCGCAGGAGACATGCTAATATGTACAGAGAAAGTTGCATAACAATTAATTAGGAACAAAATAAAACAAAGCAGTTATATAGCATTTAAATTTTACGTTTTACACATAAGACTGGATCTTTGAATAGAAATATGCTAAAAACCAATAATTTATACAATTATTTTAAACAGAGCTTCCTCATTTATGTGGGAAAATAAATGCTCTTTGATTAGAGTTTTGTATTTGTTTGGGTTAGTTTCATTTCTTATTGTTAAAGGAAGCGTGTTGAATACTTTTGGCGCTAAATAAGTATAATGTTTGTGTATTGCTTCTTTATTTGTTTTTGGAACTAAATATTTTAGACCCTTACGTCTACTAAGGAAAGCATCTTGTTTGATATTGACGTATTCGTTGTCGTTTTTTATGGATAATAGTACCCAAAAGACGTATAAAAATCTAAGGGGTAGTATGTTTAGTATGATGTATTTATTACACATTGCAGTATGCTTATACTTGTTTCTAGTTAAGATTTTAATTACTTTATTCTGAGTCGAGACTAAAGGTTTCAGATTAGTGCGATAGACTCCTCCGAAACTTAATATACCATATTGTAGTGCGCTTTGAATCCAGGCAGAATATAATATTTTTAGCATATTTAAATTTAAGATAGTAATTTAAGTAAATCTTTTTAGGTAGTAAAGTCTGTTTAACATAATCCTTACTTTATTTACGACATCGGTGAAATGCGGTTTCCAGCTTAAATTACTATCAATTTTTAACCCCAAGTTATTACACTGACTTTTTCTATTTTCTGGCAGTTGCAATTTGAATTTGTCCTGCAATTCCAATCATGCAAAATTAATTGTGCAGTGAAGTTCATTTTGCCAGTTGTATTTCGCAAGTTAAAATTTACATATTTAGTTTTTGAGACATTCAGACTGAGTTTGTTTGACTGGAACCAATTTGTTACTTTTAAAAGATCAGCATTAACGATGGTTTTCATTTGTTCGGCTGTGTCTGTAGAGAAAATTAGTACTATATCACCTGCAAAAGTATTTATTTTTTAGTTTAGATTGCAGAAGTCATTGATATAAATATTAAATAAAATTAGTCCCAAGACAGATCCTTGTGGTACACCGCAGTCTACTGTTTTGGAGCTGCTATAGCTGTTGTTTATTTTTACAATTTGTGATCTGGCATTTAAGTAATTTTTGAACCAGTTTAGGGCAGTACCTCATATTCCTATGACTTCTAATTTTTTTTTATTAAACGTTCATGTGATACAGAGTCAAAAGCTTTGTGTATATCTAGAAATACTGCTAATGTTAGTTTATGTTCGTCAAGGGAGGTGTAAACTGTGTTTGTGAAGTTCAGTAAAGCATGTTCTGTGCTAAATGTTTGCCTGAACCTAAATTGATTCTTTGAAAAGAAGTTGTTTTTGTTCAAAAATTTCACGAGTCTAATTTTTACCAATTTCTCTAGTATTTTCGAAAAGACCGGTAGAAGGGAGATCGGTCTGTAATTTTTCAAGTTATTTTTGTTTCTGTAAATAGGTACAACTACGGCTTTCTTAAAATCTGATGGAAACGTGCCTGTCATCAGTGATAAATCAAAAATGTACATTAGGGGTTCTATGATGTACATTTGGCATTCTTTCACAATGTTTGTATTAATACCATCGTATCCTGAAGTTGTGGTTGTTTTTAGGCTAGCTATAACATTTTTGATTTCGTTTTCACAAGTGGGGAAAAGATATATGGAGTTATATGGAAAAGATATAATTGTAAGATGCTTTCCAGATTCACAAGGAACGCTGTGCATTTGATGCTTTACATAAAATCCTATAAAAATAAACAAACTCAGCTTTAAGAGCGTAGGTAGGAGTCGGGTTCATGATAAGTAAATACAATCAATACTTGAAAAAAGAAAATTTAATGAAGAAAACGTTCATTTTTTACAATGTCAGTGGGAAACTTGGCAATTCTTTTCCTTTACCAGCTTGTCGATGTTGGCGTCAATGTTGGAAGTCGCTATGCGCAGAGTATTCTCGAGATGTTGGTCCGTAATCTGAGTGTTAGGCTTCATATGCTTCATTCTGGAGAAGAACAGCTCACATAAGTATGTGCTTCCTAACAAAGCGCAGATCTTCAAAGCATGCCTGCGAAGATTAGGGAATGCGTCCTCAGAAATCTAGTATTTGTAAAATGTAAGCAAGGGCACAATGAATAATTTTTCTCTCAAAGAAGAGTTGTTTTGGAGTTCAAGCAGCTCCATTTGTACTGAGCCTGGCATTTCGGCAGACACTGAATGGCATTGAAAATAAATCTAAAGAAGACTGCTAGTTACGAAAATCACTAAATCTCCCTTCGAACTCACTTCGCAACACGGCTAATTTTGTAGCGTATTCATCAAGAGACGAATAGTTGGACTCATGAGTTTAAGTCTCTTTTTTTCTTAGTTGTGCCTCCCAAAGTTTGAGCTTGGCCACAAAAGCTTTGATGTGATCAAACAGAGTGTGCACCAGTTGATCTTTGGATTGTAGCCGCGTATTTAGGTCATTCATATGCAACGAGATGTCGGTTACAAAGGCAAAGTCTGTCATCCACTTCGGATCGTTAAATTCCGCAATCGGCTTCCCCTTGGTTTGCATGAACTGCTGTATTTCGCTCCTTAAGTCAAAGACTCTTTTAAGAACTTTCCCTCTGCTCAACCAACGCACTTCACTATAATAAACCACATCGCCATGATCCGCTTCGCATTCTTGGGTCAAAAACTCTTGGAATTAACGATGATTCAATCCTCTTGCCCTAATAATGTTGACGACAGTCACAATAACGTTCATGACGTTCTCAAATCCAATAGTTTTTGCGCACAAATTTTCCTGGTGGATTAAACAGTGGCAATGGACGAAATCTTTTCCTTCTAGTTCGGGTTCTTTCCATAGCAGCGCAACAAACCCTTCGTTCTTTCTCCCTATAGCAGGGGCACCATCAGTTACCACACCCTCGAGGTTGGTTAAGCTGAGATCGAAACGCTGGAGCGTTTTCTTGGCGGCTTCAAGAACATTAGTGCCTTTCGTCGTTCCCTTCATATACGAGCGCTAGCAGTTCTTCTGTCACGGTGAATTGTTGATCAATACCACGGACAAACATAGCCAGTTGTGCTGAATCCTTCACATCTGTGCTCTCATCTAAAGCAAGTGAATATGACGACCGTTTTTTTAAAGTTCCTTCAATGTCATTGGCAAGTTCTTCGACATATATTGTATTCTTTTGATACTGACACTGGCTCACGACAAATTAAACACACTGGCTTATCGTCGATCAGCACAAAAAAAGTACAAATTGGTCACTTTTCATTAAAAACCCGACAAGGATCACTTGATTTACGCTTTTTACTCGTAGACGCCATAGTGATGGAAGATGAACCCAAAAAATGATCCAAAATGGCCGCGTAACGGTTATTATCCACTGAATATGTCTCACACTAATGAAAAAAGTCTGGCAATATAAAACCACAATAGGCTACGGCTGACACGACGAACCTGCGTGCGCTTATACACGAATATCATACTGTTCACGACTGACTGACTGTGGAAAAGATCCTCTTGTATTTATATGAAAATAACGAAGTATCGAGAACCTTCGAGATGTATCTGGAAGGGCTAGATAGCGCACTCGAATGAACTACTGCTTCAGCCATCGACCTGCGACGTTAGTACTAGTACTTAAGTACCGCTTGGCACTGGCAGATGGTTGAAGAAGCATGTCTATTTAATATTTATTTTTATAGGATTTTATGTAAAGTATCAAATGCACAGCGTTCCTTGTAAATCTGGAAAGCATCTTACAATTCTAAATACCGCAGTAGCTTAGTGGCCCGCGGGCTTCATTGAAATTATTTTTTATTTAATCGCGTTTTAATGCTAAGTAGTTATTTTTTCAAAATGGCCGGCGGGCCACGGCAAAGAGCTCCGCGGGCCATGCGTTGAAAACCCCTGATCTAGGGAGCACGGTGGTTTCCACTGCCTTCCTTGCTATACTATATCCTATGACTGTATCCTGTGTGTATTCTCTGGGCCTGTTTGCCTGCTTGCTGGATGAAAATCCCCAGGATAAACTGGTGGAAAAAATCCTGCTATCCACGCCCAAGAGCGGCTAACTTGGCTATCGCTGAGAAAGATCATTAAGCTCCTCACGTCGTCGACGGGAATCGAACCTATGACACTCCTTCCCCAGGCATATGGTTGAGAAGGGCATAGCCACTAGGCTAACCGCGCGGACATTTAACATGTAATATCGCAATAAAACTTAGTTTTTCTTAAAAATCTAGACAAATATTTAATAGGTTCCAAAACTGTCTTTGAAGTTTTCTCGGGATAATTGATATGGGGGACCGGCTAACTCACCTTTAGTCGAAAGAGATCAGATAAAGTTTCCTCACATTGGTGTCTTGTCATTTGGAAAGTCTTCCGCATCAACTGCTGCTTGTTTCTTCCCATGGAGATTAAGAGAGGACATACTATGGAAGAGATGATAGTGATGGTTGGTACAAATGACCTGAGAAATAGTATCAATCGGGTGACAAATGACTAAAGAACAATGTTGACATCGTGAAGCAGAAAAGTGTCAAAGGAAAGACGGTGAGTGTATTTTCTCGTTTTAACAACTGTCAGTTAAGTAGAAGAGAGGTAATAATGAAAGATATGATCGCAAGAATGTGCAGGAAAAGCGGTCTGAAATATGTTGATGTTTGGCGTGCACTTGATTGCAGAAGAGAGTTGTATGCAAGAGATGGGTTGCATCTGAATATTGGAAGGCCGTTGGAAGAGCATTCTCTTCAAACGCTTATGGCCTAAGCGTTTGAGGAGATTGCTATTCTCAATCAAGTGGAAGTTTTTGGGAAAGGAAACTAGAATTGATAAGACAAAGTAGGTCGAGAGATTTATTTAAAAGAATGTGTTTCAGGACATCAGCTATCGTATAGTAAATTGAAAAGATTGGGCCATTGAGAATACTGGAACTAACTACTAGCATGTATATAAAGTGTAAAGGTGGTTGGGGACTTAAAGAGAAACTACACTTTCTGTATGCCAATGCTAGAAGCATTAGAAATAAGAGGAAAACTTTTTTGGCATTAGTCTGTGCAACCTCGGCAAAAGTTATAGGCATTAATGAGACTTCTTTGATAGCAGAATATGTACTTACTGGAAAAGAATGTGATGGGGTGATGATTTTCAGGGAGGATAAGAAGATAGGACTGGTAAAGGAGTATTGTTAATGATAGCTGAAGAATTGCAGCCAAAAAAGAGTAGGAGATCAAGAAAACAACGTGTAAATAGCAGTTCATTTGGGCAATCCGGTGTGAAATAATAACCAAAATGGCAAAATACACAGTTCGTTGCTGCTTGTAGGCCAGAGCTACTGCCCAGTGCATGCCTAATGTGGAAGACATACATCAGCAAATGAGCGCAATGAGAGTGCAGGTCAAGTAATTATTATGAGAGATTTTAACTATGGGTACGTAGACTAAAAAGAAGAAAGATCACATGGCAAGAGGAAATGGAATTTATACACCTTCTGAGAGACAATTACTTGAAACGGCATGTCATTCAAGGAACTCGTGGTATAAGAGTGTTGGATCTGGTCATAGGATCAGAAGATCTGTCCATAACTATGGTGGTCACATTGCCTGCGATTAGTGGGCGTGATCACGCAGTCTTGACCTGGGAGGTTGCAAACTTTTTCAGTCGAAACGGGATATATGCGGTACAGGGTAGGCGATTACAACAAGTTTCGGAGGGCAACTTGCTGCCCTGCCACGGCATAAGAATTTGCAGGGGAAGAATGTTACAGTGCATCGGAAATAGTCAACAGGTATCTGAAAGAAGCGATATCAGAAAGTATTCCCAAGATCAGGAGGATGAATCAGATAGGCGTTAGATGGATGATAGTATTATTAAGCGGGATATAAAAAAAAAACAGAAAGTAAAGAAATTGTTGTGGAGGGTTTATAAACAAAAAGGTGATTAGCAAGCTCACCGTTAATAAAAACTCAAGCAAGGTGACTAGCATAGTAAGGAAGGCAAAATCAGATTATGAGAACATCTTAGTCAAGCAGGTCAAAGGAAATTCCAAAGAATGCTTTCGCTACGGCTAGTAAAAAGAAGAATGGCTTTGGAAGGATAACTTTGGAGGATACCGATGGTAGAAAGGTGAGAGAAGCCAATTTAATAGTACAGTTACTGAGTGACCAATTTGCAGAAATCTATCGCCCAAGTGGGGGATATTTCTGCGTCAGATGTGACAGCAACTGATATGAGAATTGAAATTAATTAATCAAAGGTGCTTAGGGTATTTATTGCAGAATCGAAAATATGTAAAGAATTGCCAGTGCCTCTTGTTGAGCTGTTCAACTTAAGTCTCAACTCTGTTAAGGTGACAAGGGAGTGAAAGGAGGGAAAAATGGATTCTTTGCATAAAGGAGGCTCTAAAACTGCTGGAAAATTATAGCCCAATCACCATCTCGGGAGTGGTGGTAAAAGTATTAGAAAAGTCTCAAAGACAGAATTCAGGAACTGATAGATGAGAATATAATCCCCTATGAGAGGGGGGGGGATGGCTTTTTTAAAGGTTGGTCTTGCCTTAGTAATTTATTAACTTTTTACAACAGAGTGACAGCTGAGTTGGTTAAAGGGAACGGCTACACGATGATACTGCAGATGCTGATGGTTTTTCAAGGGAGTTTCACAGGATGTCTCATACTGTTATACAAATTGGAACAAATGGGGATGGACATGAAAGTGATATGGATACGAGAGTAACTGATGGAGAGATATCAAAAAAGTAATGTATGAAGGAATGGATTCCAGGAGAAAGAAGGTGACTAGCAGTGTACCGTGAAAGTCTGTGTTTGGACCATTGCTGTTTAATTTTTGCACATAAAAAGATAAAAGAAATTATTCAAAGGGAGATATTCATTTGTTTGCTGCTGCTGATGATGATGATGCAAACAGTATGAGAAAAAGGTAATGTACAGTATGTCAATTTAATATGGAAAAGTGTGAAGGTGTGCATTTTCGGATTAAAAAATTACCAGCTGTCTAGGAAATTGATGAAGCTAGGATTTAGGAATGGTAGTAGGTAGAAAGTTGGAGTTCATAGGGCATACTGCTAAGGTGTATAAGGTAGCTAATAAGATTACTTGGTTATTGAAGGACAAGCTAACATGCAGCGATAGAGAAGTTATCATTCCTCTTTATAAGGTCTTGATAAGTCCACATCTGAATTACTGTGCTCAGGTCTGGTCGCCTGGATTTCTTGGGGATTAGAAAGTGTTAAGTTAAGATTCTGAAGCGCGTGACCAAGTTGGCACTAGTGAGTGGTCTGTTGAATGCCTCTCTAACTCGACCCACAAAAACTCAATGATAGATTCAGTTTTCGTGGGTCGCAAAAGTTGGTTAATAGGCGAAAAAGAGGGAATCGGATAGAATCATTTAAGTTACTAAAAAGGGGTTTTATCGGATCGATGCAAGGGAAATATTTCAGCAATTGGCAAGAGGTGGCAGAGCAACAGGTCATCCCTGGAAATTGAATAAGAGGTTGGTTAATAAAGGTGAGGACTTTAGTTTGAGAGTGGTGAAAGGGTGGAATGCGTTTTCAGTCAGATGTGAGTGCTTGGACTGTCAATAATTTCAAGGAGGGGATATGATACATATTGTGTGGATAGTTTTGTTCTCGCTATGACTCTTCGGCCTTCGTGGAGGTTCCCGTATAATAATAATAATAATAATAATAATAAGCAAAATGCAATATATATTTCTTCAATAAATCAGTCAAAAATGATTAAAGTTTTATAAAACGTCATGTAGCTTGTGAGATAATATTCGACGGTTTTTCACACAAATATCCCTGTTCGACAGAGTTCTTTGAATAATAACTTTATCGCAGCTATCATCAAATAGGAAGTTAGCAGAACAAATCAAAGAAAATCCGAAAGAATTATTTCGCTATGTGGCAAGTAAAAGAAAGAGTGACGGTGGAAGGATAACCTTCGTGAATACAGACGGCACGAAAGCGTCGAATTCCCGGAAATACCTCATTTATTAAACAATCACCTTGGCATGGTAAGTATATTCTTCACAAACCTATAGTCTTCGGGAAAGCTGACGTTGCGAATCTACATGAAAAGACAGAATTCGGAGCAGTAGAGGTATTAAAAATATTTGTAAGAGCTTGATGCAGAACAACAGTGGATTTGAACGGAATATCAGCACGTGCTATAAAGGAAAGTAACCTGCTAGAGAATTAGCTATGATCTTAAGCTGACTGAGTCACAACACGAATATGATTCCTAATGAGTGGAAGGAGGGCAAAATAGTTCAGTTACAATTACAGAAAGGTAGAGCTAGAAATGATGCAACCAGTGATAGCCATTTGTATCTCTGGAGTAGTTATTTAAGGTATTAGAGAGGATGGTGAGAAATCGCATCCAGAGTAGATAGCACTTGAATACTTGAAAGTGATATGGCTTTGCTAAAGACAAGGCTTGCTTTATGGATCTACTCATGCTTTATAATAGAATGACAGCAGCGCTGAATAAGGGGAATGGATATATAATGATACTATAAATTTTGCTAAGGTGTTTGATTTAATGAAATTCCATTTACGAGGTAATCATTTAAACTCAAAGGGACAAGTATTTAAAATTGGATTGTGGCATTGACTAAAGAGGAGCTATCCGAAAGGTATCAAAGGTATTGATGTATGGTGGCTCACTGAGCTTAAAAGAATACAGTTGGCCAGTGGGAAAATCACAGTGTTCTGATCATCGCTCCTGTTTACTTTGTATATTCATGGCTTTGGAGATGATCTGTAGGAAAACATTTATTATATGCTGATAATGCAAAGTTAGGGCAAGCGATGAGACATATCTAATACACAGGCTCACTTGAACAGACTGAAGCTCTTTGGATAAATGTTAATGGGTGTCAGTTTAATGTTGCTAAGCGTAAGGTTGTCATTTTGGACTGAATAAGGTGCAGAATGAGTATTATGAGAATTATATTAATGGAAATTTGCTAGAAACTTGAGAATTATGGTGGACAGCGAATTAAAGTTTAGAGGCCACTTGTTACGATGGTTAAGACATGACATCAGATAAATGTAATGTTGAAAATTACGCTAACTTGTAGTTATAGGAAGTCATGATTACATTTTACAAAGCCGTAAATAAACTACATCACGACTACTGCGTTCAGACATGGTCACTAGGATTTTGTGGAGATGGTAAAATGGTCAAAAAGATTCAGCACCTGCTAACTAAAAGGATATTAACCTTTGCATAAGTAAAGGTCTACAAACGACTTTGCATAGATAAGCATACAAAGACGTTGCATATAGAAGCGTCTCTGTTGGAAGGACGATGGAGCAGTGATCCTTTCCATCGGAAAAGAGTTCGATTCTTTCATGGCAAGAGGAATCTTTGCGTGTTTTTGTTTTCCATTCGGAATATTTTTTATTCTCTCGGAAACACAGACAAATAGGACAGAGAACACAATCAACAGATAAAAAAATACTAATACTGAGTGATAGATGGCGTAATTAATAGATGGTGGGAAATGACAGTGTGTGTGTGTGTGTGTGTGTGTGTGTGTGTGTGTGTGTGTGTGTGTGTGTGTGTGTGTGTGTGTGTGTGTGTGTGTGTGTGTGTGTGTGTGTGTGTGTGTGTGTGTGTGTGTGTGTGTGTGTGTGTGTGTGGAGGATAAAGCAGTGTAGACGGAGGGTTGAAATGCAGTGCCCTCCTGCAATAAGGCCATGGACCATGGATCCTTTCGAGATGTCATGCAGTAATAATATGGATAATGATATTATATTTGTTTCAATAAGTTTTTTCAAAATTAAAATATTGCCATTCTGATGAGGAACTAGTTGGACTTCCAAAATTATGGCGACCTCGAATGATTTGTTACACAGTGAATATTCTTATGTTTAAGTGCTCTCAGTTTGAGAAGTGGTATTTTACTTAATTTTTTTTTTGTATATGCTGTATTAATTTTTGAGAATATATGAAATACATTAATCTCTTTGAAGAGGTCAACCCTAAGTTGAATAAGGGACATTTAACTGGTATATTTGGCAGAAATATACATTTTATGTAAGTAAGAAAACTGTCGTAGAATTCTTATTAGAAGTCTTCCTCCCCGCTCAGAAATATTAATAATAATAATAATAATAATAATAATAATAATAATAATAATAATAATAATAATAATAATAATAACTATATCTTTCTACCATGAGACATAAGGCTATTTGGGTGACAAGGGCATGAGCTCCAAGATTTATCCGAATTCACACACACATACACACACACCAGATATAAATGTAATTATAAAAATACTACAAAATGCATTCAATTGCAATATTAATATTGCAATTTTAAATATGTTCCTCTTTTTTTATGACTCGAATCCCATTTATGAACGATTGTGGACTCAGAGTTTATTATTTCATTTTTATT
Source organism: Typopeltis vanoorti (assembly GCF_054136105.1). Taxonomy (NCBI): domain Eukaryota; kingdom Metazoa; phylum Arthropoda; class Arachnida; order Uropygi; family Thelyphonidae; genus Typopeltis; species Typopeltis vanoorti. The sequence goes on from NC_143559.1 coordinate 1,818,963, forward strand.
TATTTATTTATTTATCTTACTTATTTTTATTTATTTATTTATATTTAATTAATTTGTTTATTTTGTTTATTTATTTTTTTCATAATCCAAAAACTCCGCTCTAGAGACCAAAAGATGAAAATTAAAAAAAAAAAAAAAAAACAGTTCCATGGTTGACAATCGTCTCACATCGAGCAATAAAGTTAATTTCCCACCTAAAACCATCACAAACCATCCATTCTCAGTTGGGTAGTGAAAGTAGAAATTCTCAGTCTCTTGGTTGGAGAGCGAGGACGCTAAGGTTACCACTCGCCCGTTAAGGATATACACTGCTAGCTAATACCAATTTATTTAATTAATAAATATTTAAATACAGTATTTGATTAAATATTGTAAAACAAAGTTCTCTTAATTAATTATTAATAAAATTTATTTACGTTATAATGTTAATAAAATTTCATTTCATTAATATAATAACATTTATTTAACAATTTAATTAAAACAGTTGTAAATTGTTTTCATTGATTGTTAAATAATGATTAATTAATTAATTATGACACTTTAATAAAATAATTAAGTACTGCATTAGAATAGGACGTGCAACATAAAGTAGCAATATGACCTTGAAATAACCTTTTATTAAATGTTACGAAATTTAGCAGATATTAAATCAAAACCTTGCAATTTAAAGTAGTGTAATTCTATTACTTTTCCACTCAGTATCACACTTTATTCTATAAGCAAACATTAACGATACGTGATATCAGCGCAATCATAATTGAAATAGTATTATTACGTAATACATGAACCAAACTGATAATAAATGCTCAGAATTAGATGCAGAATTACTTACAAATTCTTTTGAATCAAGGGCACAAAATCTCCACCATTTCATGCTGCCAAAGCATTTGCCAAACGAAATTAAATAGCTGAATAAATAACCTTGCTTCGGGTTCGCCATTATTCGAAACTGACGTGCCTGCCCTCTCCTCGATATTCTTAAACTTCTATAATTAATTAATTTGATTATTTACGTTATCGATATTATAAAAATTCCGCATTAATGCTATTAAGATATTAATATGCCTATTAAGATAAGATATTAAGATATATAAAAATACTATCCTTAATACTATTAAGGACTAATTATAACAACATGTTATAATTTCCAAGGGAAATTAAAATTAACTAATTTTAATTTAATGAATTGATTAAATTATTTTTTTCCACATTTTTTTCTGATAATAACAGCCATATGTTTAAAGATTATTATGGAATTATATTAAAGAAGGGTTGAGGAGGGAAAGGTTATATCTCAAACAATCAAGTCCCAATAAAACAATTACGGCACGAAGAAGCCATAAAAATTTAGTTTTTCAGATTAGAGACTCGGCAGTTTGATAAAAGTTTTGCTTACTTTACTATACTCTATACTGTAGACACAGCACGTTTATTATGATAACGAATATCGTTATCGTAATAAACCAAACATGAAACTTTTCAAGCTACTTCAGGCCTTCAATAAGGAGGGTGGTGGTCACACACTGGGTCATGAAATCCATTCCCCCCCTCCCCCCAAGGGCAATCACAAACACCCATGCGAACATGCCTCCCGTTTCAAATCAAATACGCTAACTAGGTCAGCCAGGTAAATACGTACTATCCCCACCCTATGGTACGTTAATTTGACCAGATGCTCAACAGAATCTTTTTGCTAATCAGTTGATCTCTTTCTCATCAAAGATCCCTCCCAGTATACTGCGGATCTTGTTTGTTCTCTAGAGTCTAGACAATTGGAATCGCAGCCTGGTGTTGATTACTTTTCCCACTGAAGCGCATTCACACAACCATTTTCTCCACTTGCTATCTGTAATTATAAAAATGCTAAGTGGGATGATTTATGTGATTTCTCCGTCTCATTTGTTTTCTTTCGCCTGGGCTTGTCATTTGCACCGAAGTGATCGCTTAAACAATTCTGGTAACTGTGGAAACATTTTCATGATAATTTAAATTCCCACCCTCTTATGGTTTTCGAAGAAGTTCGTTAACGTTGTTTTCCAATAAAGCTGGCTGGCTTTCGTCCATCTTTCTTTTTCTTATTAGAAAGGTTGAAACAGCTTAAGTAAATTATTAAACCAACTCACCCAAAATCATTTTGAAATTGCCACAATCAAGAAAATTATTTCGCATTCAGATTTTGCAATTATTAAAATTGCAAAAATTTTTAAATTACAGTGCGCTTCATTGAATGGTATTTCTACGTCTTTTGCACTCGGACAGTTCTGCTATTGCATCGTTAACGAAAAATAAAAAAAAACACACACCCACGTCTCCTTTTATTTTTGGAAAGAAAGAGAATTTCGCCGATACAGGAGATACCAAACGGAAGTGTTTCCTGGTTTCCTACCAGAGAAAACTTGTGTCACTTTTTTATACTCTCCAATTTATATGGTTCTTATCGTATAAGTGGGAATTTAACCCTATCATACCATTCTAGCATATCCCAAGGAGAATGATACATTTTTATGATGAAAATATAGTCCATTCCTGCTACTTCAAGAAAGAGATCCATGAACAGTCAGCTTTTGAGCTTCTTGAAATCTTCAACTAATAAAAGATTAAAATTAACAAGGAATTAACAAGGAATCTAATTACTTATTACACCCTATCTTTGGACTAATTCTATGGAAAACATTAAAAAAACTCAAATAGTTTTTGCTTTTAATATATCTCTCTGAGTCATTTAATCGTATTTAGCAACAAAAAAGCCTATTAAGTAATCTTCTAACTACTGCAAATGAGTTGCCAACCTTTTCAAACTGCGTGATGTTTGAGGAATCTTCTTCTTGTTGTTCGAAGTTTCCGTCAAGTCGCGCAACCGAAAGTTTGAATTTGTACCAGTTCGTGATAATCATTCCGTACTCCACTAGGTGTCACCGTCTTATTATTACAGACTGTCGGAGACACGGAGTTCACTGCGACGTGTACACATTGTTCTCAATGTAGCTTCGTTCATTGTGGAAGTGAAATGTATTTTTCCCAGCCGCAACGAGTTTTCATTTTGGAAAGTTATTTCGCTAATCGTTCCTACGCATGTGTTGCCGAGGAATTTCGCGAAAAATGTCCGGTACAGCAGACCCTCAGAAGTCGACGATAACGAGATTAGTTCAGCGCTTTCTGGAAAGTGGATCTGTTGCAGATAGGAATCGCTCCGGAAGACCCTCCATTTTGACTGACAATAAAATGGATGAGGTAAAGCGAGCACTGCAGCGGTCCCCAACAACAACAACAAAAAAAAAGCCTCAGGAAACTTGCTATGCAATCATCAATGTGATACGGCAGTGCTCGGAATGCTGCGAGATGGTTACATCTTCATCCGTGTCATGTGCACTCAGTCCACGAACTGAAGGAACGAGATAAAGGCTAACGAACAATCTTCTTCAGATGGTTACGCTCATTCTTTGAAGAATGTGGTATGGGGGTGCTTGATACAGTATTCTTTTCTTCAGTGACGAGGTCTGAAATCCACCGGCTCACCTTTCGTTCCATGGAAAAGTTTTGCATTCTCAAAAAATTGGAGTTCGGTGTGCGATATCACGCTGTCGTATAGCGGGAACCATTTTCTTTGAAACGACAGTGAATAGTTCCGTCTACCGAAACAATCATCACGCACAGTTCTGGCACTCCTTGATATCAGTGAACGCCATCGTTGGTTCCAGGAAGACAATACGAGACGGGGGTGGTTTATCGGAATAATCCTCCCTCACACTGGATGAACTATAAACGAAACATCTCAACAACGACTGAGAACATCAGCGTGCGAGTGCTTCACAAGGTGGCAACAAAACTTGTACAAAGGAGCGCGGTTCGCATTCACGAAGCAGGGGTTACTTTCAACGTGTGATGAGCTTCCTCTTCTTTCGTTCTGAAGGTCCGATTACATTTGTTTCATTTTCCATATTCTTGTAATTCACCTCGAAACGGATATGTTTTATTTTGGGGTTGCGCGACTTTACGACCACCCCGTATTTACTCACACTTTGTTCACTTCTATTCTGAGAAATAAAATGTTGTTGTCGTGTGGGATTCCCCCAATTTTCTTCATCCATTCCTTAGGACTGGTTGAGCCTTCGAACGAGGGATTTTAAGTGTGTATTTGTTTACCGTAAATCTGTGGGTGTTCACGTGCCGGTTTGCCTGTTTTGGGTGGAAGAAAACCCCGAGTTACCGGATGAAAACACCCTCTACCTCCGTATGAGACCGGTAACTCACCTTTAGTTGAAATAGACCAGATAAAGGTTCCTCACTAATGGACGGGAATCGAACGCAGGTCTTTTCGACCAAACGTCTTCTTCTATACGAGGAAGACGAGGCTCTCAGAAATGAAATAAATTTTATGAAAGAAAAAAAAAATGGATTTTTCTTACTTAAAATTTAAGCGAAAAAACGTTTTTCTATATGAATCAGAGCTTTTTTTTTTTTAATGAATCTCCCAGATTGTGCGTGTCCTCTTAGTTTGACCAGGAAATATCCGTTGGGGTTTCGTCTGCATGCATAATTTTATTCTTTATGGAAAAATTCTCGTCATTCCATTAAAACAACGGTAATCAACGGTAATAAACAACGGAGAAAAAGTTCAGTTTAGTGACACGAGATGGCAGCATATCAGCAAAGAACTATTCTGTATATATACACATACATATACAGCTATCGCTCGAATTAGGTCCGTTCGAGTTACGTCCTTTCGAAGATACGTTCCGTGATCTCATAAGGAAGGGGTGTTCAACCCGTCGATGGGTTGTTTGGTCGATGGGAATACACAAGAGATGGACCAAAAATCGCTCCGCGATTTTTGGTCCATCTCTTGTGTATTCCTCCTTACTTACAAATTTAATTAAAACCGAAAACATAATCTTTTATTTATCATTATTTTGTATTATTTTTAATTCGCTTTAAGTGTGTTGCTATTGTTTATTTATTTTTCGTTAAAATTGTCAAATCAGTAATTTTCTTATAAGTCAGGGTAAATGAATTAATTTGGATCAGTGGAAGTCAAACAGCGAGCCGAGTGAATACGATTATAAGTAAAGTGTAAAAACTCGATTGTAGCTTAAATATTAAATATTCCAAAGCACATCACATCGATTTTTTTACTTAGGTTAAGTCCCATGTGAATATTGTAAAAAAATAAACTTTGTTTGTCTCGGTATAGTTTGTATTAGATGTTTTTGCAAATAACTCTTTTCAAGCTAACTGTATATACTGTTTTAATAAGAATAAGTTAGATTGTTAAAAACAAAGGCAATGTTTTTGTCGCCGATATTGTACATGGCGGCATTAGAAAGATTGTTATTGAAACTTGTATGTATGAGAAAGGCTTGCAGGCTCTAAGTGTAAACATCTCCGAAGTCCGTCAGAAAGAGTTCAAACAACTTTCCGATGGCCGGCAACTTACATCAAAAGAGAGCGGAGGAGAACAAAAAGTGTGCCGACCTTGAAACTTAAGATGAAAGGCTCATACCGATTCTTTGGGGGTTGCCAAACTTCATGCGAGGTCTCAGAGGAGGCCTCGAATTTATTACTTCTTGTTTATAATTCGAATTTCTTACTTCGAATTTATAATTTCTTGCTTCGAATTTATTAGAGGCCTAATAAATTCGAAGCAAGCAGAAGGTCCTGGTTCCAGAATTGCTGTCAGAGAGGAGGCCGCCCGGTCCAGAGTCGTCGTCAGAGAGACTGTCTGAATCCACGTTGCTTGAGAGAGGATTTCCCGCTTCCAGAAAGGAGCTTCTCGGTTTGAGACGTCGCTAGAGAGAGACTACTTCTAGGCCACAGACAAGGTTTCAAATTGACGAAAGGAAGCGTTCCAGTTGCCGGAGAAAAGTTTCCAGGCCAGGTTAATGTCAGACATTCACCAGTGTGTTGCGTTTTCATTACAATTTGATGAATCAAACGACTTCACTGATATTGCTCAGTTAATGGTATTTATTCGCATGGTATTTCAAGATTATTCAAGTAAAGAAGAACTTTTGAAAATTATACCATTATTGGGAAGAACTAGGGAAGAAGCCCTTTTTTCGGCATCTGATGAATTTGTGAAACAACACAAACTTCTGCTTTTTAAACTTGTGTCCATTACTACTGATGGTGCTCCTGCAATGACAGGTAATAAATCAGGCTTCATTTCATTATGTAAAAACGATGACAAATATCCAGATTTTTTAACGTACCACTGTATTATTCACCAACAAGTACTGTGTAGTGAAAGATTAAACACAAACATGTTTTTGATATTGCATTTAAAATTATAAATTCTGTTGGAGGAAAAGCCCTGCAACGGCGGTTATTTAAATAGGCAGATGATGATAGGGAACTTCTGTTGTACAATAATGTTCGCTGGATCAGCAGAAGTCAATTTTCAGAAAGATTTCTTGTATTAATTAACGATATAAATTTTTTTCTTGATGAAACAGGATATATTTATCCACAATTGAGTAATAAAAGATGGTTCTTACGCTTATCATTTGCAGTAGATTTCTGTACGAAATTAAGTAATTTAAATTTAGAGTTACAAGTTAGAGATAAAAATTTAATTGACATGCTAAATTCAATAAAAAACTTTCGAACAATACTTACTTTTATTAAAGAAAAATATAAATGACCGCGAATTTAGACATCTCCCATATTTATTAAAATTTTTTGAACAAAATCAAGAAATGCTTCGCTATGATTTAAAAGAATTTATTCGTGAAATAGAAGGAAGAAATAAATTCAAGATTTAAAGATTTTAATAAAACTGAAATGATTGTATCTTTTATCAATAATCCATTTCAAGAAAACTTGAACATCACAGAAATTTCAAATAAAATTAGTGGGCTATTTAATATAAACCAAGCTGAAGTAGAACTTGAGATAATAAACATTCAGAATAGTTTACATTTAAAATCAATAAACAATGAAGTCATTTGGAAGTACGCACATGAAAAATTCCCAATATTAACTGATATTGTGCGAAAAATTCTGTCGTGTTTCGGATCGACATACTTGTCAGAATCCGCTTTTTCAAATATGACCGTCATAAAAAATCAATTAAGAAACCAAATTACAAATGACCATTTGGATGATTGTCTACGATTGGCCACTTCTTCGTATCAACTTGACTATGAAAATATTGCGAGTTCCAAACAATGCCAAATTTCACATTAACTTTTTTTTTTTTTAATCAACCAGCATTTCCTGTAACTTGAGTTTGTAATCAATCTGTTGTTTTTTCTAACTTTGGTTGTCCAAAATAGAGAAATATATATTTTATTCCAATATATATATATTTTTTGTTGTATTAAAATAATTAAAAGTGATAAATAAATTTTTAAATGCACAAATAAAGTTTTTACTTGTGTATTTTTTTTTTTTTTTTAGTTGTTTATTTGTGCGTAATCAGATATCAGGTTGTGGGAACGTGATCTCTATAAGAGAGTAGATCGCCGAATAACTTTTTATAGAAAAGTAGCTCGCTTAGTAAAAAAAGGTTGAACACCACTGCCATAAGGGAAGAAATAACATTTTCGGCTTTACTTTCGAACAAGACCCAAGCGAGCATAAGGTAAAGCATGCACAGTGACAACAGCGCTTTCAGCGGAAACCTCTCTCGACAGTCGGCACTTGGCTTCAACAGTTCCTCTGTTGGTTTTGTGTTTGAAAAATATGTTATTTGTGTAGTTATTGTTAATTATTTTGCGGTATTTTGTGCCACATGGCTCCTACACGCTCAATTAAAAAACCCAGTGAAGATTCACAGAAAAACCAGGCGAACAATTGATCTTGAAACGAAGTTGCAAGTTATAAAGAAACATGAAGCTGGTAAGCCAGTCAGTGTGATCGCACATGACTTCGGATGGTCTCATTCTACAATGATGACATTTTGGAAAAATAAGGATAAAATCGTAGGGGCTGTGAATGGATCTATTTCCATTAAATCGACGATAGTGACGTAGCAACGACAAGGTCCTATCGGTGATATGGAAAAGCTACTTGCATCATGGATAGAAGACCTGAACCAAAAGGGCATACCCCTTAGCACTGCGACCATATCCGCTAAGGCACTAAGTCTCTTCAGCATGTTGAAGGAGAAAGCAGAACCCGATTATGACTAAGAATTCAACGCTTCTTCCGGTTGGTTCATGAGATTCAAGCAGCGTTTTGTGCTGCATAATATGAAAATGTATGGGAATCTGCAAGTGCTCAGAAGGCTGCCAAGGAGTTTGTGGAAAAATTGGATAAAATTATTACGCAGGAAAATTATTTGCCACAGCAAATATTTAATATGGAATTTTAAAAATGAAACGTTCTTGTTTCGGAAAAAAAATGCCCGAGCGGACATTCATCCACAAAAAGCTAAAATCTATACATAGTTTCAAAGTCCTTAATGTCCGTATTACGATTCTGTTTCCGGTGATGTGGCTGGATATAAACTGAAGCCATTTGTGATATGGCACAGTGAGAATCCACGAATCTTCAAAACATTAGGAAGCATACTCCCAGTTCATTATCGGAGCAATAAGAAGTCGTGGATGACTCAAAAATCGTTTGAGGATGACTTAATCGACTGTTATGAGAGTGAAATAAAAAGCTTTGTGTGAAAAAAAATGTAGCATTTAAAATTTGATTAATTCTAGATAATGCTCCAGGTCATCCGTCCTGTACGTCTTATATGGTGATCTTCATCAAGTTCGAGGTCATGTTTTTCCCTCCAAACACTACTTCATTGATCTAACTGATGGATCAGGGAGTTCTTGCAGTGTTTAAGGCTTATTATTTACGGAGAACTTTTTCACGAGCCATTTCTGCTACTGAAGGAAATCACCTGACTCTCATGCAATTCAGGAAAACATTCAACATTTATCATGCCATTAAAAATATTGCTGTGGCTTGGTTGTACATGATTTTGGAAGTTTGTACTAGTGGGCCTAGCAAACAATCTGAATCTCGAAGTGAATGATGACGACATAATTCAACTCGTAGAAAATTCACCTGAAGAGTTCAGCAACGAAGAATTGGTGAAAGTGGAGGAACAAGTGTTGCAGAAGAGGAAAAACTTGAAAAGGAAGAGGGAAAAGAGAAACAGGAAGAGGTAGTTAAACAATGTATAGTGAAGGGTCTTGCAGAAATGTTCTTTGCAGTTAGCGATGTTCTCCAAATGGCTGAAGACATGGACCCCAATGTTGAACGCTACTTAATAATAGAAACGAAAGGACATGATGGGTTTGCTAGCTATAAACAAATTTATGATGAAAAGAAGAAGAGGAATATGCAAAGCACATTGGACATTTTCATCACAAAAAAAAAAAAAACAAAGGCTACACCAGAAGAGCCACAGTCTGATCGTTCACAGAGGGAAGGTAATGAAGATGTGATTGTGGAGGAAGATTTGGGTGATTATTCTCCTGTTTTATGGTGGCAGTAACGCACAGTACAGTTTTATAATAAGGTTTAAAAATTAAAATGACAGCATACTTATTACGGTTAAGTCAATAACCCCTATAACTCTGCTCATTTAATGTATCGACTTACGTCCGACTCGATTTACGTCCTGCCGGATGGAACGGAACTCGGACGTAAGTCGAGGGATGATTGTATAGTTCTTTGAGTCCCTGAGAATGTTTGCCTATGATGCCGAAATTTTTGGATTTCATGAACGAGGTATTAAAAATAGGTTAAGGAAAATGACTTTTGGAAACTGGGACCTGCAACAAAGTTTGCAGTGGTTTGGGCTTGCTGCGACTCTGATTTCAGTTGTTCGGTTTTGGCAATGTGTACAGACGATCCTTCTGAAAGTACGAGCGACTCTTTCGTTCATTTTAGGTCTCACACTTTCGCTGACTGATCGAATGATCACAGGTGCTTAGCTTTAAGTTGTGAGATATTTCTTTTCATTAAAAATTTAAAGTAAGCAAGTCATGTTCAGGGAAGATGCAGCTACAGACTGCAACCTATCGACTCAGCCAAAAAAGATGACGAAAGAGCAATGAACCTGTAAAACAAAATATCGTCGAAAGTGTCTCAAACACTTGGTTTGATAGCGTTACCTATTAGGAAACTACTGCAATAGCAAGTTTAAATAAAACTGCAAAGTTTAGACCTGTAAGTTCTAAGTCATTAATTAAGAAATATTCTGTTAACAAAGAACTGTTTATTATACTTAAATCGTTAGAAAGTAACAGGACTGGAATTATAATTATTAGTAATACAAATAGAAATATAAACAATATCGGTAAATAAAAGGAAGAAATGTAAATAAACGATAAAGTAAATAGCTGTGGATGTGTAACATTTATTATTATTATTATTATTATTATTATTATTATTATTATTATTATTATTATTATTATTATTATTATTATTATTATTATTATTATTATTATTATTATTATACAATCCATTGATAAATGACGACATACTAAATACTATTACTGAAAAAGAAAATCTATGGAAAGAACTTAAAACGTCACCCAGTAACATACATTTACAAACCTTATACAAAAACACAAGAAATAAACTAACAACAAAAATTCGTAGGGCAAAAAGACGCTACTACTTCCAAAAATTCATGGAATATAACGACAACATTAAGCAAACATGGGCTACACTCAACGAATTAGTAACCCAAAAAAAGAAAACTTCAGCACAAGATTTTATTGCAAAAAGATTCGGTCAGGACACAAACTGAGAGGAACTAGCAGACTCATCCAACCATGCTTTCACAAACAACATCACACAACTCAAAAAAGACAAACTACCAACGATCAACAAAAAACTGCCGACACAAAGCCAACAACAAACGATGTATTTTCCACCCATAACAAAACAGGAACTGAAAGAAGCAATCCTACAACTAAAACCAAAGACCACTCCAGGAATAGACAAAATAAAACTCACAGACCTTATAACACACTTTGAACAAATAAATCCAATACTTTTGAAACTCGTGAACATAATATTCGACACAGGCATTATTCCACAACCACTAAAAACTGCAGTAATTACGCCAATATACAAACACGGCAAAAGAAACGATACTCAGAACTACAGACCAATAGCTACACTACCAGTCATCTCAAAAATTCTAGAAAAAATAACACACACCAGACTACAGAACTATTTACAGAAGTACAACATCATCTCACAAAAAGAATACGGCTTTCAGAAAACAAAAAACACCATCACTTTATTAGAAAACATCGCCGTCACAATAAACAAAGTTCTCGACAAAAACAAGTACGCTGTCCTTATACTGCTGGACCTAACCAAAGCATTTGACACACTTGAACATGACATACTACTCACTAAACTATACTCAATAGGTATAAGAGGAACACTGCATACGTGGTTCAAGACCTCTCAAACAGAACACAAGTGATAAAAATAGGTACATGTCACAGTCGGAGTATACAAGTAAAATACGGTGTACCTCAAGGTGCCATATTATCACCCACTCCATTCAACATATACATTAAGGATGTTCATAACATATCCATAAGAAGTCAAATATTTCAATACGCAGATGACACTGCACTACTAGCAATCCACACAGACATTAACACACCTCTCTGCAAAGCACAAGACCTAAACGAAATCACAACATACTTCCACCAAAACGCAATTCTAATCAACGGCACCAAAACACAGATGTTAATAATACACAACCCAAGAATCATACGCCCCGCATCACTATCGATAAATTGTCACACATACCGCTGCATTAACAACAAAAATACCTGCCAATGTTCCGAAATCAAACCTGTAACACATGCAAAATACCTCGGTCTCTATATAGATTCCCACCTTAAATGGACAAAACATATAGAATACCTACACACCAAACTCCGGATCATCGCAGCAAAACTCTTCCAAATTAAAGACATTATTCCACCCAACATAAAAAAAACTACTATATCACGGTATCTGCGAATCCCCACTCAGATACGGAATAACAGGAATAACAACAAGTACATCAAACAGCCACCTAACAAAATTAGAAACACTACACAGGAAAATCGTGTCAACAGTGATCTGGACACCTTATACGCACAACCAATATCCGACAAGCACATGACGATACACAGAATTCTGAGCATTAAAAACCTGAAACATTACGTGACATTAACAAGAAATTACTTTAACATCATCTATCGAAACAACAGAGACACATATCGTATAACACGACCTATAACAACTCTCTACATCCCCACACCCTTCAACAACTCATACGGTTCTTTTGTGAGATCACATCAGATACCCACGTAACTCAACAACCTACCAAGAAAGTTAAAATACGAAGATCAACTACAGAACATTAAAAAACGAACTGTGGAAAATATACCAACAAAGTTGAGAAAACATTAACTCTAATATACACATCACAAATCACTAGCATCCAATGCCTACATCCCATACATAAACAGTAGCAACAACGCAAATAGTGAAGGCTAAATCCCACTCTCTTCATAAAAGCTAACCCAAGCTTCGAAGTAGGTGGGATTAACTTGCCTCACTCATCTATAAGTAATCCTTATAAGCAAATGCAGAAATTTGTATGTATGATCATTCTTTCTCAAACTTAAAAATAAATAAATAAATAAAATAAAAATTAAATTAAAAAAATATAAAAATGATACAAAAAATTCTGTTTAATCTTCATCGATAATAGTAGAAGAATATGTGTTGTAAATACATAATATAAAGGCAAAAAAGTATTATTTAAAATTTTAATTGAAATCCAATGTAGGAATTGCAGCGCTTAGTGCTGAACTCTGTAAAATTATAAGATGCAGTGTCACACAAGATGTTTATTGTATGTATGTATAAGTAGTTTTAGCAATCAATAAAATATATTAAAAAAATTATTATTATTATTATTATTGATGACAGTTTGCACTCCTCAGCATTCGGCTGCCTGAAAAATGATTTGGGTTCGATTCTAGTCGCCGACTAGAGGAACCTTTTCTTCTAAGCCTTTCTTCGACCAGTTCGGAGCTAGTCGATTTCTGGCAAGCGAGTTTTTCTCCCGGAAATTCGGTTTTTTTTTCTTCCGGTAAACCCAAGAAAATCGACCGTACAACCCACAGTATATTATGCATTAAAATTATTGTGTTAGAGTTAGTACCACGAGATGGCGGCACTTGTTAGCAGTCTCTTCAGTGGATGCAGGTTAAAAAAGTAGTGATAGTCTTGGGCAATTATTTCTGATTGGCTGCCATTCGAGACTGAACAGCCCACTCAGTATCGAAAAGTTAGACAGGGCCAAAATGGCCTCGCCTACTCCCTATAAAAGGCGTTAGCTGAATTTAAAATTTTTTTTAAGACAGACACTTCCAGTGAGATTAAGCTAAATAGCTATGCGGTACGGTTCCCCCCCCCCCTTCCTAAGATATACAGGATGATCCAAAAGTGCATATCAAAGTTGAAGCTGAGCTGCATCGAAGTGTTTCAATTCTAATCATTCGTTTCGCCTATAGATGGCACCTTAGGACTGTTGGTCCCTGTTGTGTAATCTACCCGCACGTGTTGGGTATTGGGCGTCCATTGCGTAGTTTATGAGAACAGCGAAATGTTGTGAGGAATTTCATCAGAAGTATCGCAAGTCTGCTGTTCCTCAAAATTTTACGATTACGAGATTAATCAAACGCAATTTCGGTTAACCGGATCAGTTGCAGACAAACAGCAGCACGGAAGACCTCCCATTTTGACCGAGGTTAAAGTGACCGTGGTACACGCCGTGTTGTAGCGTTTAAAGAGACGTCGAGAAGAAAAGACACAGAGAAGAATGGCATCACTTGGAGAGCCACCAAACAATTAAACTTTCGTCCACAAGCGTTCACTCAGTTCAGGAATTGAAGCCACTGAATAATGAAAAACGTGCTGCGTACTGCAGCTGGTTTCGATCCTTTCTTGAAAAAAATGGAGTTCACTTAATGGACGATGTTTTCTTTAGTGACGAAGCGTGGTTCCACTTAAGTGGATATGTCAATAGTCAAAATAACAGAATTTGGTCATCAGGAAGTCGTTATGTTTTCCGAGAAGCGACCTCGTATTCTGAAAATCGTAGTATGGTGTGCGTCGTCGCATTGTCGGACGCATTTTCTTTGTGGCAACATTGAGCAGTGCGCTGTAGCAAGCCTTCTTCCTCATCCAGTTCGTGGCTCTCCTTGAGACTGAAGAACGTGATTTCATCAGGACAGTCGTGCTTGTCATACATCAAATGAAACAATGCAATTTTTTTAAGTTTTTGTGGAGACAGACCGTTTTCTGAAGGACTTTGGACTCCAAGGTCGCCAGATTTGTCATCTCCAGATTTCTTCTTGCCTGAAAGGCATAAAAACAATCATCACACAATTGACGAACATCACTGAAGCAATGGGAATAGTCAGTAATTCCATGCTTTCACCCATTTCGAAAAAGATTATGTGTCTGCGTTGAAGAACGAGGCGGCCATTTTGAACCTTTGCTTTAGTAATGTTACTTATTTTGGCCTTTGTAAAGATACGGTTAAGCTTTCTTTGTATCAATTTAGTTCTATAAAGTTTTTCACGTATATTGAAAATTCAAGTTTATTTTATTATGTGCGCGGCTTTTGGATCTTGGCTTTTTTCCCGCAGCGAGAAATGGCGAGAATGCGATTGAAAGGAGAAAACGCAACTGGCAACAGCGGTAAGACAACGCGAGTCCCTTGGCGCATTCCAGTTCCTTTCTATCGTGCAATAAACTTGATCGCAGTATCTCCACGAGATACCGCGATCAAGTATAAGAGGAATTCATCCCTTTCTTCCCCATTGGGTCTCGAATTTGGCGCAGAAGGCGTTTTGCAAAAGACAAAACGCGTGCTGCTTCAGATGCGATGCTGCACCCCCTTTCAGAAGCGTTTGCGCGATGATTTCTTCAAAATCTTTTTTTTTTTTTTTCATTCTTTTGATGCGTGTCTTCTTCTTGATCATCACCACCATCACGCGCACTTCCGACCTTTTTTTTTCCCCCTCCATTACGGCTTACAGGAAGAACCTTCGCTATAAAATGAGGTGACGTGAAGTGAACGAATAGATTTGAACTCAAGTGATCGGCGAACATACCAATTCTTTTGCTAAAGAAGGCGTGCAAAATTTCCACGGATGATTTCGGAGAGATGCGTGAAGTTTGTCGCTTGCTTTTCATCCTCACAAGGCTTGCTGAGTGTAACAGCGGCAAACGTGGTGACGTATTCTCTTAAATAAACGCGATGGAAACCTTTTCAGAAGCCACGCGGATGCATCGTGCTGAGTTTCTAAATTCTCGTTCTCAAGTGTCACGAAACGCAGCCATGATCGTCCAAGGCTCAAGTGATGGCCGTGAGAAAGTTTTGGCGGCTCGCTAGCATCTTTTATTCATACCTTTCATAGCTTGAATTCGAATAAGTTCCGAAATGACAGTATTTCAAACTAGACGTGTTATCCGCCGAAGAAAGTTTGTATTATTACTGCTACTGCCATCTGTGATCACACACGCGAACGAACTACAAACAACGTGAACATCGATACAGTCGCTATCTAGTGAGAATAAGCAGAACTACCGAAGGAAGAATAATAAGGATAATTTGAACTTCAGTTCGAGTGATATGTCGTCGCAGTAAATTCTGTTTTTCTTGCGCAATAAATACCGCGTAATCGCAAAAATCATTGGCCAGGATTCTTAGTTTTTAGTCCGTTTTTTTTTTTTTTTGGTGTATTGTGCGAGTCTGCACGATTAGAGACGAGTCAGTTTAATAACCATAATATACCGTGCAGAGTTCATTAATAAAGTACGTTCGTGGCGATCGAGTTAGTAGCTTAACTTTTGATTAAGTCAAAAGTGACTGAGTCACATTAACTCTTAAGTACGAGTGCGAGCTTTTCCCGTCAAGAAGTTTATCAAATGGTTAATTCAGGACACAATGCGTACTTCTAATCTCAACAACGCCTAACCAGATGAACATAAAAGAACTTTTGGCAGCCCCTCAGCTTTGCCCACGGGGTTCCTACGATTTAATGGGACCGAGGTTATTTAATTCACTTTCCTTGAAAAATGATGGCCATTTTAAGTGCATTTCTTAATCAATTTTCTCGAGCAAAGATTGTCAAGAAGTATTTGCTCTTCAGCAGGGCCGACTCTACCGACGGTGCAAGACGAGCATTGGCACGGGGCAGCAGGTTTTTTTTGGGTTGGAAAAGTTGGCATAAACTATACGAAAAAATAAGGGAGAAGGGGCGGCAAAATATGCTACTGCACGGGGCGGTAAAATTCCTAGGGGTGGCCCTGCTCTTCAGTTTATGTCTTCTTCTTTTTCTTCACGGGTTAGATGGGACATCTGTTGCACCAAGACTTCCTCTTCTTTAATGGTATCTTTCAGTCTTTTTCTAGGTCTTCCTGTGCTTCTATCATTTTTTGGTTTCCAACTATTGACTTGTTTATTATTCAATCTTCACTTCTTCTCTCCACATTCAATCCATTTTATTCTTCTGGTTGTGCTACCCAATTGTTTATTGCTTGTATTTCACATTGCTTTCTTATATCTGGATTTTTTATTTTATCCAGTCTAGTTTTATTTACTATTTTTCTTAATATATTCCTTTCGCCTGTGTTTAACATTTGTCTTGTTTTCCTGGTGTCTGGTCTTGTTTCTGCATTACATCTCATAATAAGCCTGATTACCGAAAATAAGGGGATAAACATCCTTTGTTGTTTTATAGCCAGTAAGCGAAACTAAAGATCGATAACTACGATCTATAAGTTTCATGCCGAAAAACTATCGGCGAAGGCAATTCGAAGTAAAGGTGGAGCAAGCTCCCTCACTATTCTTGATATTCTCTCATAATTTTAAACACAGCTCCTAGGAGATGTAATACTGTCATTACATTATGAGGGGAGGTCACTACCCAGACCGGTTTCAACCTTTTATGAGGTCTCATCAGTGAGTAGCTAGACCTGGAAGATATCAAAGTTTAGTGAAAAGAACTTCCATACCTTCACTATACGAATGCCATAAAGGTGTAAAAATATAATTACTAAAATATAAGCACACCTTTATGGCATTCGTATAGTGAAGGTATGTAAGTTCTTTTCACTAAACTTTGATATCTTCCAGGTCTACCTACTCACTGATGAGACCTTAAAAAAGGTTGAAACCGGTCTGGGTAGTGATCTCTCCTCATAATGTAATTGCAGTATTACATCCCCTAGGGGCTGTGTTTTACATTATGAGAAAATATCAAGAATAGGAGGGAGCTTGCTCCACCTTTACTTCGAATTGCCGTCGCCGATAGTTTTTCGGCATGAAACTTATAGATCGTAGTTATCGATCTTTAGTTTCGCTTACTGGCTATAAAACAACAAAGGATGTTTTATCCCCTTGTTTTCTATATTAAGGTGCCAGAAAACTAGCCATTTGGCTTTTCATCTTACTAAGCCTGATTACCGCTTTATAAATTCTGGTTTTTGTCTCTACTCTAAGATGTTTATTTTCCCTATTGTTTCGTTCAAGCATCCTGATATTCTTGCAGCTTTTGCAACTTGTTCTCGGACTTCTAGATGTGGTCTTCCTTCCCGGTTCAATTGTATACCTCATTAGTCGTAATTTATTCAATAATAGTACCTTCCAATTCTAATTTGCATTTTTGTCATACATTTTGTTTTAGTTTTTGATATCTTCATATTGCATAATTTTGCTGCTTTATTAAATGTATGTAGTAATATTTGTGGCTGAGTTTCATTTTCTGCAATTAGTCATCATCGGTTTATGTACAGAGATTAAATAATTCATTAATATTTTTCGGGTCTGCGTGGTTAGCCGAGTGGCTTTGCGCTTCGCAACCCTATGCCCGGGAAAGGAGTGTCCTGGGTTCAGTTCCCGTTGCCGACGTGGGGAGCTTAAGGATCTTTCTCAGACATCGCCAAGTTCGCCGGTCTTTGGCGTGGACAGCAGGGTTTTTTCTCTCCAGTTTATTTCGGGTTTTTCCTCCCGCAAGCAGGCAAACCGCCCCGTGAATACACGTAGCTACAGCCATAAAATATACCGGGAGGCACAGCGCTAGTCACCTTATCCTCGGGACGCATACGCCTTAGAAGGGCTTAAGATAACTCTGTAACAGGCCCGGCCCAACACGTAGAAGATTAATATTTTTCCTGACTCGGTCGCTTACGGAAAAAAGAAATTTGTGAGACCGCCCGGTCGGTTGGCTTTCCTTTTGATTTTTATTATTAAGAAGATCCCATTCTGAAAGCTAAGAACAATCCTGTAGTTCATAAAACATCTGAAAACCTCGGAACACCATCTCAGCGCAAGAAACATCATCTTACATTTTTAAGGTGATACCGACGCGATTCCTAAAGTAACGCCCGAATTTTTGCCGGTCAAAGATGGGATTACTTTATTAATCTTGAATGTAGAAAAATTATGACGGACGTTATCGCCTCCTTTCCATCTAAAATATTCATAAAAATTTAAAATTCGATCTTAAACTGAAAAGTTGAAATATAAACCTCTTTCGAAATTAAATTAGGGAAGCTCCAGTTAAACAGAACGCTGTGAATGTACGGAATCGGATATATAATTATGAATATGTCACTTTGCACTGATTTTCACGACTTCTGTTTATTTATCTTGAAAAATTTTAAACACTCGCTTTAAAACCGTCGTTCACACCGAAAACCAATATATATATTTTTTAAGGGAAATTGGTCAAATTTTCACGAAACACACGAGAATTTTACTAGTGCGATCATCTTTCTCTTTAAAGGCATTTGGAGAATGGTCTGCAATACTCCCTTTGCACAGCATATCCGAGGAACGAATGATTCTTCCAACTGGGAAGGGGTGAACGCTAGATAACGCTAGACTGTGGGCTGCGCCTTGCATCTATGCTCACACCCGATTTATTGACTGAAGCCCTCGCCTGAGGATATTTAAAATACAAATATCCTCAAATATCAAATCGACAAACAGTGCATTTGGTTCCAATAAACAGACTGAGTTGTAAATACCTTTTTGTTCTTTTTTAAAGTATTTTCTGTTTTTTTTATGATTTCCACTAAAAAGTGATTTCGGCTGAATTTAGAGAACGCGCAGCATTTCTGTTACGCGTTTAAGTTGTTTCGATGCCGTGACAAGAGACTCTTCAGTGAGATTGTTTATTAAGGAACGTTTCCGCCGACCCTCCCCTCTGCAATTTCCACCGAGAGTTCAAGCGCCGAGAATTATGGGATTGTGCGTCACCTAGTGACCGGTCACGTGCACGCACAATTAATTACTTTTCCGGAGTCGTCATTCTGCGTTTTAAATCTCGTCTGGGGTCAACTGCAATTGGGCGTGAGGAGCAAATTTTAACAAGTGCTCTTCCCCTCTCGGCTCGTCCCCAAATCCAATAATCAAAGCTCCCCGAGAGTGATGACCGCGATGTTAAAGGTGCTAATCCAAAAACATTGCGTTTCGCTAAACGCCAGTAAAACTTGCACCGACCACCAGGTGTATAAATATTAATAGATATTCCTTGGGACCTCGCGGACCGGCTTGTGGGCTCGTGAATTAACGAGATCCAAGGAAGAGCCAAAAACGATTTTTTC
Source organism: Typopeltis vanoorti (assembly GCF_054136105.1). Lineage (NCBI taxonomy): Eukaryota > Metazoa > Arthropoda > Arachnida > Uropygi > Thelyphonidae > Typopeltis > Typopeltis vanoorti. The sequence goes on from NC_143559.1 coordinate 1,838,565, forward strand.
ATCCCGATAATAACCTCTTCAGAGAATAAATATGCTAATCGTATATGTCCTATTAAGGAATGGACTGCTAGCGCCCTCCTACGGTTACAGCAGAATCTCGAGAAAGTTCGCGAACAGGAACGCTTGAAATCTGTTATTAACTTCAGCGGTGCTTCAAATGCGCTCAAAGTAGAGAGATCCCCACGCTTTCTGCAGCTATTGAAATTGCTGTTCAGAAGAAAAGATCGCATCATGCAAAGTGATGCCCCTCCCCCCCCCCATCTCCGCCTTAAAATAGATTTGTGAAGCGAATTTCTAAGCAACCCAGCTATTAGAAAGTTTTACATTTCGAAATGAATACAAAAATTTGACTTTTGATTTTGGGTGTTGACTTAAAGGAGCAAGGGGAAGAAACTCTTCTCTCGGTGTCACCGCCGATCTTTATCTGTAGAAAGAAAGTAAGCGAATAATACTGACATTATCGAAACGTACGCCTCCCCTAAATGCGCCGCTTTCAAATGTGTTCTTCGTTTCGAGTTTTATTTAATTCATGGTTAGAAATAAATAAATATAAAAGTAATAAGTTTCTTATTTAATTTCTTATTTATGACTTTATTCCGAGAGTAGGCGACACCCTCCTGAACTCCATTTCAGGAAATCGGTAGGCAGTGGGTCCAACTTGTTATTTTCGCCGAGGTGAAGTGCATTCGATTAGAGAGAGGATCCTAATCCTAACTCGCGTGTATTTGTATGCACGCCCTCTTTGGATGCAACAACAACAACAACAAAAGCGTTGCTTTAATGGAGTTGAACCCGCGGCAGCCTTTCTTCTGAAGATATTCAAGTAATCAAGTAAACGCCGTTTAGAATTTTATTAAATGCTTCATTTAATGGAATACTTCACTGTTGAGAATTATTATAAATAATAGTTGTGTATCGTGAAAATATTATTGTAATATCGGCACCACCATTAATACTGCTGCTATTTTTTACCTTAAATTTATGAGAGATTATTTCTTCCGAGATAAGTTACATGCATATATTGTAAAGTTGAAGCACAACACTGCACTTTCTTATACGTGGTTTAGTACAGGTTATAATTAATTTGAATAATAGGTTATAAATTAAAATTCAGGTGTTAATTTGCAAATATTCATTATACTAATTTCCAGCTATTACATGTTGCACTTTATACAATAAATATATTTTCATGAGTGTTATTTTTCACGCAAGGGATTTATTTACACAATTAAAGCATTGCGGCTTCTACTCAGTTCAAAGAATTCATGCGAAGTGCTGAGTGGACAGCTGTTAATAACAATAACACAGCAGTCAGGATAAGTAGAAGAAGATGTGTTGAGACGCTGTAATCCCGCTGACTACGAAGCCAGGGTTAGCTTTTACGAAGAGAGTGAGATTAACACTCGCTATGTTGTTTGATACTTTGTGTGTGTGTGTGTGTGTGTGTGTGTGTGTGTGTGTGTGTGTGTGTGTGTGTGTGTGTGTGTGTGTGTGTGTGTGTGTGTGTGTGTGTGTGTGTGTGTGTGTGTGTGTGTGTGTGTGTGTGTGTGTGTGTGAGAGAGAGAGAGAGAGAATGGAGTTAAGCATTGTAGTTTGTACTTGCCGGCATCTGGTGTTCTGATGGCGGCATCTTCGAAGTCTTCGAAATCCACGAAACCTTTGGGTCAGAACTGACAGGCGATTCTCTGTATTCTCCTTTCAGGATATTTCAGAATCCTCATCTTTGAGCCTCCTTGAAAATCTATTGGAAAAGCGATTCACTCAAAGACCATTTCACTGTAAAAGCAATTCGCCGACATATTTTGATCAATTCCTTTTCACCGAAGCATTATTTTCTTGCAAAATATTGTTTTTGTATTTTGAAAGAAAATATAGAATTATTTTCTACTTTTATTTTAAAATTTATAAAACTGATGGTGCTTGTCGGATATGCGAGCACCATCAGTCCGAATATCAGGAGCAGAAGAAATTCCTGCGCCATCACATTGGAGGTCCTCCTACTGGACTTCCCTATCGACTCGCTGGCCTTAAAAATCTCGCGGCTGCTCCAAGACTCCTAAAATTATCAGGAAAGAGAAACCCTTACCTATCAGGGATCATCTCCTGCGAAAACGAGCGTTGGGTTTCTAGGGATGAAACGAAGTCGGAGAATGAGCGATTTCATCAGCAATCGAGAAGTGATGAAAGTCGATCTTTCGTTCACTTCTCGAATGCATCCCATCACATTTCGGCACTTTCTGCGATGGAACTATTTTACAAAGAAACGAACTGAAGTACAGCGGTTGAATCCAAGAAAAAGGACATTTTTATCACGGTCTCGACTGAGACGATACTCCTAGAGCAGCGTGGTCGCTACAATGTCATCTTATCACTGTTCATCTGCATTACTGTATAATGGGGGGTTTCGCTTTAACTTGGACCCCTGATGCACTTCAAGAGTGGTAATGTAACTAATTATCTGCTCAGTTTCCTTACAATCGCACGCTTTTTTTTATTACAAATTGCCGTTTCGTGTACATCCCAAATTCCTGTGAAGAGAATTCCATCAATTTTGTTTTAATTCTCTTCATATGAACTTGCTAAGCACTCACCTTTTAGCTGAGATCACAACGCATGTCCACATTACAGGAAAAAAGGTTTTGAGAAAAACAGAACTTCGTTGGGGATTTGAAGCATGCGCATCACATCGTCAGCTACTTCAAATAGGCAACATTGTGAGCACGATTTCATTTTGGCTTGGGAAAGAACGGAAAAGGCAGAAGCAATGTTGTATTTTTATTATTTATTTATTTTATTTTTTATTGTTATTATTTTTATTATTTATTTATTTATTATTATTATTATTTTATTTTTTGTTACCTTGTATTTGAATAATTTCTACCTAATCTGCACGTAATCTAGAATAGAACCAGATTAGTGCAGAATCTCGAACGAGTGCTGGATCCCTAGACATTACATCATTCTTCTTCCCTGCTATGCTTCCTGTCACATGATCGAAGATATCAAGGACACTACGGATCGTTATGCGGTCTTTGTAGTCGAACGTGACTTCGTTAATCTTATACGAAAACTTTGTTGTTGTTGTTGTTGTTTTAAATTTATTTCTCCATTATATATTATTATTATTTTTTTTTTTATTTCGGGCGACTCCAGGAGTCCTTAGACTCATCGAGGCAGGCCCAAAACATCATGTCCACACAACTATGCGATTACATTCTCACAGTATCTATCATACCATGCCTTGAACTCATTCACTGTCATAGCACCCACAACAGACTCTGGCAGCTTATTCCACTCATTTACCACTCTAAAAGTAAAGAACCCAGCTCTAACACCCCTGCTAACCACACTCTTGCCCAACTTCCATAGGTGTCCCCTAGTTCTCCCACCACCAGTCCTGATCTCAAAAATATCCTCTGAATTAATCCTATAGAATCCCTTTAGCAATTTGAATGTCTCAATCATATCTCCCCTCCTCCGCCTATCAACTAGTTTCTGCAACCCACAAATCTTCAACCTGTTCTCCTATGGTTCATTCCATAGTTATCATCTTAGTCACTCGCCTCTGGATCCTCTCCACCTCCTCCCCATCAAGAAGGAACCGAGGTGACCAAATCTGGGCACAGTAGTCGAGATGAGGTCTTATCAAGGCTCGGTACAGAGGTACAATAACTTGCTTGTCTCTGCTCGTCAAGGTATTTTTCAACAACCAAGTGAGTTGATGAGCTGATTTAGCTACTTTTGCAATGTGCGCAATAAACTTCATCTCCTTATCCACCAACACTCCCAAATCCCTGGCCTCACCAATCTCCTGGAGTACAGTTCCACCAATGTGGTATACTGCTGCTAATCTTTTCACCCCAAAATGCATAACCTTACATTTTGTCACATTAAATTGACATCCATTCTCCTTAGCCCAGAACTCCAATCTATCTAAGTCATCCCGCAAGACTTTGACATCTTCTGCATTCACTATTGCCCTACCCAACTTTGCATCATCAGCGAACAAATGAATTGTTCCACTTCGATCCTTCCCTATATCGTTAATGAACAGATCAAACAGCAGTGGTCCAAGAACAGAACCCTGCGGCACACCACTAGTCACAGGCCGTCTTTTGGGCTCTACTCCTGAATAAACTACTCTTTGATATCTCTCCATCAACCAACCACCTATCCATCTCACCAACCCTATATCCATTCCCATATGTTGTAGTTTACGGATTAGTATTCCATGTGGTATTCTGTCAAACGCCTTTGCCAGGTCCAGCAGTATCACTGTAAACCCATTTCCCTTATCCAGTTCAGCCGTCACCCTGTTATAAAACTTGAGCAAGTTACTGAAGCATGATCTACCCTTCACAAAGCCATGCTGTCCCCTGTACAGTATCTCGTTTTCATCAATCAATTCCTGTATTTTCCCCTTGACTACTTTCTCCAAGACCTTGACAACGACACCGATCAGCATATCAGGAGTCGTTGTCAAGGTCTTGGAGAAAGTAGTCAAGGGGAAAATACAGGAATTGATTGATGAAAACGAGATACTGTACAGGGGACAGCATGGCTTTGTGAAGGGTAGATCATGCTTCAGTAACTTGCTCAAGTTTTTTTGCAACCGTAATTTGCAACCGTAGTCTTGGATCCTCCTTTATGCAGTGAAACTATTTTCCCCTCTTTCCACACCTTCGGGACTAAACCAGACCTGAGACTCAGATTAAACAACATGGTCAAGGGCACGGATAATTCTTTAGCCGCTTCACGCAAGACCCCGTGCCGGTATACCATCCAATCCCACAGATGTGTTCACATTAAGGTTCTGTAATAGACTATTCACCTCCACTTCATTCATCACTATTCCCGTATAAACTAATGGTTCCTTCATTTTTTCAATGTCACCACCTGGATGATATGCCAAAGGTTTCCCCATATGTATATAGGGGGTTCCTCATCCTGCGGTTAATAGACTTCACATACTGACCTCCTGGTCATCAGCTGTAATTATAACCAAACTGTATACCGACTAAACGTTACTCCCAATCCCCCCCAACACACACCCCACACAATTCGAAAACTCTGAATTAGCCTATACATATATATATCTCAAAGGGATTCCTATATATATATATATATATATATATGGTCTAAATGGGCAATTCCACTTTGGAAGTGCTTCCGGAGAGATTCTTTTCAACGTTTTACGAGAGCATAAAGTAGAACTTGGCTATTACATCTCAACCACGCACATTACATCTTGAGATGTGGCTAGTCGAAATTTCTTACCACATTTTATTGCTCATAAGATAGTTTGAGAGTTCTACTGTTTTTTTTTTTTTGTAAGTAAATTGCCATTGCATAAAATGTCTTCATTAATGAGTCGATAAAAAGCAGATAAATGATTTAATGTCATTTTATTTTCAGAGTCATCGCAAGCTGCCAAATCAGGAGGCTGTTTCCATGGTAACAGCTACGTATATACCAAGAACGGATCTCGTCGTCTTGCTGACATTGAAAATGGCGAGGAAGTCCTTACTATGGGAGAAGATGGAACTTTAGGGTACAGCGAGATGCTGATGTTTTTAGACAGAGATGAGACGGCGAAGCGATTGTTCTACGTGGTCGAAACGACGACCGGAAAAAGCATCACGATTACCCCGAGCCACCTGATATACGTCGACGAACGCGACCACCTTCCGGTGCAGTCCACAGCGAGGATCACTTTCGCCAAGAATATTAAACCGGGACAGTACGTGTTCGTCGCAAGAGAACCCGGTCGCAATTCTGCATATGGGAGAGTGGTTTCTGAACGGGTCCGAACCATAACCCCAAAGATGCAGCGAGGGGTCTACGCCCCCCTAACCAGAGAAGGAAACATCGTGGTGGACGGAATAGTCGCTTCGTGCTACGCCGTCATAAACAATCAGATGATGGCCCACTCGGCATTCGCGCCCGTTAGGTTCGTCGAGAACTTCAAAGACTCCTTGGTTCACGTGATGCGGAAGTTGCATCTGACTTATTTTAGGACTTCTGCGCACCGCAAAGTGAAACACCACCAGTCGGGTATTCACTGGTATCCGAAAGTGTTGTATAATATCGCTTACTACGTCCTTCCTGATCGGCTGCTGTATCGCTGGTAGTTGAATTCCTCCCGCTTCAGCGTAAATTATTGGACGGATAGGAGACCTTCCAGCCGTAGCGCCCGGTGGTGATGTATTGGCTACCACCTCAACCAAAGGTTCGGCGACCGTCTGCCACTGACAGTCCGCTAATGACGAACAGCAACGCGCATTTGTTCCTCCCTCTCTCGACCCGGAGTTGCTGGCCACAAAGCCAGACCATCGAGCGTTCCGCATTGCCCAGGTTCCTTACGAGAAGACACTTTAAGTAAAACCACTTCTTGCGAATTAGGTTCCCAGCTTCAAGAAGAGCGCGCGGTTCCAACAGCTGCTTTTAAACTGTAATCGACGTGCAGGCAGCGCGGAGTAAGTTGGTGCTTTGTACAAACAGAAGAATTCATTTTTCTCTCATATTTATGGACGACCCGCGAACGGCATCGCGATCCGCTTTGTGTTCAAATGAAGGTTTCATTTGTTTGTTTTGTGCAAATAGTTCTTTATGAGTTTGTTAGAAGCCGAACGAATGTTGATTTGTACATACCAGAAATCTATAAAGAAAGTGTAAGGTGAGTTATAAAAATTATGAACAAGAAGTGATCGTGTTTCTTGTTCTTGCGAATCGCCGCTCTTTGAACGGCACAGTTCAGCACACGCGCAAGCGAGGCTTCAAACAATCGCTCCTTTGGCGTAATTTTTCATTTTTAAATTGGCAAATGGACAACACTTCAGGCACGAACCCGCAAGTTGTTCGACTTCGTGCCTTAAACTGAACGTCTAAGTTTTTTTAAAAAGTTATTTGGGGAAAACAATGCATTGGAAAGTGATAACCTCTGACCCTCAGAATTCAGACAGCGACTGCCCCCCCTCACTTCTATCCAGCTAAAAAATATTCTGCCATCTATTAAAATACTTTTATCAGAATTGCACAACAAATGCTGAATTCCACGGCAGTTTATGAAAAATTACTGAAAAAAAGTGACACATTTCGTAATCCGATGGCTAAAAAGAAGTCGTCACCATCGAAACTTCGGAGATGCAATTAGCACGGCTGCCAGCATATTTAGATTGAAGATGAATTTCATCGCCCGGTGTGAGCCCACCGAGCCCTAATTAGAAAGCGACTCGAAGAAAGTGCCACGTTTCGTCTCGAAGAGCAGATTAAGTAAAAATATGAGAAAAAAATTAAATAAAATTCAGCCCAGTCATGGCGCGATAAAGTTTTAGAACCTTTCGTGGGAAGGAATCACAAAAAAAAGGTACGAAATAAAGGATCGCACGTCCTCGAAAAAGTCCTTTTGGGACTGCTCCACGTATCGGAGGCTGTCAACTTGTTATGTCACTTGTAACAAGTTCACAGCAGTTGACAAGTTTGACTGCAGCAAAGGTCACAATAGTGGCCTCGACGTGTATCGTTTAATACTTGTTTCAATTCCATGGTTGTCACGTGTCCACTGCCGCCAATACTACGTTATTGCTTTCCATTAAACGAACAAAATCTTTAAATCTAGTTGATTAATCTTTAAACGAGTGTAATTAAAGCCACGCAACGTAATTTCCCCGCCTCTCAGATATGGGCATGCTTTGGTGAATCGTTTCCTTTTGCGTCCAACTACGGCTGCAACGCAGGTCAACCTACGGCTGCAACGCAGGTCAACCTACGGCTGGGCGACATTTCTGAAAGGAAAAAAAAACTTCTTAGACTTTACATATAAATGCTTTTTTGGCAAATAAATGAGTGACGACCTCAGCGTAGTGCGTGCCAGGTGATGCTTCACATTTAAATGGTGCAGTTAGCGTGCTCCGCGTGATTATTTTTTTATTTTTTTTCCAAGAATTTTATTCACCTACGGTCAAGTATTGTCACCCTATTTTTAATTTTCGGAAACTAAACACATTTCTTTGCAAAAATAAATAAATAAACAATAAAAACTATCGAAAACCATCCGCTGTGCTACTTGGATTGCTTTAAAAAATAATCGCAGTTTTCCAGACGGATGACAAGACAAACGGTGAATTTATTTATTTAGCGTACGATGATATAACGGCCGTGAGGCCTTTTTTTTTTTTTTTTCCTCGGGGAAGTACGGCACCATCTCAATCCCCCATTTTATCAGGCCTCGGCACCGGCATGTAGCTGACAAATCAGGCCTATGACCGGGTCTTAAGTATTCCTGGCTGTAATCCGTGTGTGTGTGTGTGTTCACGGGGCCGATTTCCTGTTTTGAGGGCGAAAAACCCGAGTTTCCGGTTGAATAAACCCCTTACTGCCATATGAGACCGGCTAACTCACCTAAAGTCGAAAGAGAACCACCGATAAAGGTTCCTCACGTCATAGACGGAATCGAAACGACGTCTTTCCGACCAAAAAGCTTTGTCTATACCGACTGAGTAACGGAGGCTCCAAACGGCAAGACCGCACTGAATGGAATGCTATCAGAAGAGTGAGCGGCATCGTTTTTGGAATGGTTTCAACTCACCCGGAATGAAGTGGACTCTTGCATGTCGAGTGTGAGTGCAGGCCCATGAAGACTCGAGAGCATCCTATCTGCAGATGCTCACAAATTGAACTGGGGATCGCCACTGAGGGCACATCGCGTGCCAAATATTCATTTGGGATTGACAGTGATGTATTTACTGTCTGTTAATTGCGTGTGTTTTTCTAGCCGGTAAAACTCCGACTGCAGAACCCTAGGCAAAACAAGATACGGCGCATGGTGCATGTGGAAATGGGTCGAACTGTCACACTGTTGTATTGGTGGGTAAGCTGTGTGACTGTTACACGTCGTTGCTGAGACACCAGTCGTGATATCAGACGCTTACCTCTGCGATTAACCACTCGTGGCTGACCAACGTGAGCCCTTCTGTTGTATGTCTGTTCATGGTTAATCCGGTCGTAGTATACACCCTTCATACATAGTAAGGGAGCAACCAACAAGTGCGGCCGTTCCAGAAATACTGGAACCTGCCCTCCCGGCCCCAACTATCTGCCCGTGGTCAAACGTTTACTGATTACGTACACAAGGATAGGTGTACACACTTATAGTAGCCGTACGTGACGTTGACATCACGTGGTACTTTGTTATCACACCGAATATGTAAATTTGTGGAGTCGTAAATTATAGCTAACTCACTGTATTACAACCGGACTTGCAGTCCTCGTTGATAAAGGATTACAAAGAAACCACTGGATCAACCTTCGCCTGTTGAACGATGGCGAGCAAGTTAGGTGGACGGTCTGGTTTTGAAAGCCCTGCCTTTAATCATTACATCCAAAAACATATCAATATCACTTTACCTCTCGTCAACGGTTACTACAGGGGAGTTAGGTTGTTTGATTTTAGCTAGAATTCGAATCCCTGTGGCCTAACAGATTCAACCACCAAGAGATTCCCCCCCCCCCATACACACACTCATAATTGTTCCTGTTCAAGACCACTTTAACATTCTTCTCAAACAAACCATTCACCATTTGGGATTTCAGTAACATCGAAAGTTTTGTTTTTTATAACAAACCATACAGTTAAATAATCCAAGAATCTCATTCTACGGACTAAATATGGTGTTATTTTTTTTTTTCAAACATCTTAACCCGTCCAGTAAGTTGGATGATGGTTTCGCACCGGAGGTGAAAATCATCTGTCTAAAGACTTTCACAAATATCTCTTCTAAAGTGGAATTCGAATCCACAGTCAGGTAATGGTGGCAAAGCGAACATTTGCTTTTATTTTGGCCACCACAGCTTTAAATTTGCACGAAGAAACAGCAGATTGTATTTTTCTTAGAGAAATACTGATGGAAGAATTCTTCTGAAAAACAGATGATGAATGAAAAGTAATCATATTTAGTAAAGAATTTCGAAATATGAGCCTTCGTAGCTCAGTCTGTATAGACGAAGCCGTTTGGTCGGAAAGACCTGGGTTCGATTCTCGTCCATGACGTGAGGAACCTTTATCTGGTCTCTTTCGAATAAGGGTGAGTTAACCTGTCTCATACGGAGGTATAGGGTTTCTCCCGGTAACTCGGGTTTTTCATCCCTGAAAAGAGGCAAACCGGTCCCGTGAACACACATGACTACGGGAAACTACCTTGCTTCATACCTCCCTAGTAATTAGTCGCAACCCTCTCAAAGAGAGGAGGCCACATGATTAGGATTTCGTAATATGGATGGTAATATAATTGGGAAAGTATAGAATTCGATTTCGTCACAGACAGAATTCAGCACTTTTGCGACAAACAGGATGGGACATGACAGTGAAGTTGGACCGACGCCTGAATTTGACGCAGGAGCAGACATCATATTTACTGTGAACATATGACCGCTGTCCCATAACTCGGATGTACAATGACTGTAAAAAGAAAAGCTATTTTGTTCCGAAAAGATTTTTTGTTGTTGCGAAAAGTATTGTGAAAATAAGAAGCTTTCCTTCTTATTTGAAGATTGAGGTTTTCGTGGTCTTGCGAGATATTTTTCATGATGGTGGAAGTTAAACATTACTTTCAGGTCTTAGCATCCCGTGTGATTAAAGAGATTGTCCAAATGTAACTGAAAACAGCGACTCGATCTGACTCCGTTTCAGCAAACAAACTGACCGAGTTCTCATGGTTATGACCTAACAACAGAAATAACACGGCAACCGTAATTAATCGCCTCTCATCGATCGATCATTTTCAGCATCACAGCCTCCTGAATGCGATCACCCGACGCGTGATCACGTGCTTCAACACGCTGCTCGTTCTTTGCTCAGTTTTGGACAACGCGTATCGCAATTTTCAAAAGTTGTAATGACCTACGCGTGCTTTCTTCTCGAATCAGAAATTACGATCGCGCAACATAAAGTGAGGCTTCATCATCCGCCATCAGAACAGCAACAATAATCGAAGAGAAATGGAACAGCAATCCACTTCCCAGTTTGAGTAGGAATATTCAGTCGCTTCGTGACAGATGATTACATGAAATTAATTGAGGAAGGTGGATCGTGTTTCGTTATTTCAATTTCAACCCCTGCATTTATTATTTTAGCTGTTCTTTACTGTACTAATAAAATAAATAAATGCCACCCGTTAAAAAAACAAAGAAGAAAAAATCCACGAATCAAAAAACGCAATTGTGCTGGCGATTAATATATTATATATTAATATCGTGTAGTGAAGGATGCAATGCGCACCTGCAATTAATGTTTAATGATCAGAAATACAATTTGCTTTCTTAGCTCATTCGATATCAAAACACAATTTAAGTTGTTCTTTATGTATATAAGCTTGGAGTCGTTAACCAAGACGAGCTTTAAAGAAAGGGTTGGGCACAAATGCCATGGACTTCACGCTGCCGCTTAACAGATTCTTGTTCACCCCTCCAATGCAACTCTTTGGATCAGAGAAGTAGAAACAAACTCGACGAGGTGTCATGCGGTGTCGACGCTGCAGCTGACAGCAAAGGCCCTTGGAGATGTCGCATTCGGCACTGGAAACGCATTCGTCATCTGTAAACAAATAATTATGCGAATGTTAACAAATTCACACAGAAAATATTGGGCTGTGTACTTAATATAAAGTCATTCCAATATCGGTGGCATAGAAAAAGTACCAAATGTTAACAAACAGTCACTTCATACGAGGATCATTTCTAACGTCCTTCTGCCTCTGCCTTATCACTAATGTCTATCGTTGGCTAAATCTTGGATTCCTGTCAGTAAACTTTTTTTTTTCCGGATGTGTTTGATGAGTCTGCCACTTAAGCAATCAAATATGGTTTTCGGAATGTCTTCCGGTTCTGTCTACTAGGGTAAAATATAATGATGCATTCCAGTTCGGCATCGGTTTGGACAATCGCATATCTTGACAGACCGATTCTGTTCTTGCCGGAAGATGGAGGGTGACTTCATAACTGCACAGTTTACTTAATCAGATTTTAATCGAAGTTTTTAAAATATTTCTGGAAAATATTCTAAACGGCGAAGCTTTGGAAAATAGAGGGAAATGGGTTAAATCCAGAATACAAGTCAAGTTAACAGCAATTTTCCGTTCCAGTGAAGCTTTACTTATTATATGAGATCCGGTGATTTGGGAAGATCCCCTTCACTAGCATCCATGTGTGGTGCGTTACAGAAATAAACTGTTTCGAGGGCTGAGTAAAAGCAGTTGGCGGCCATACGGTAAGCGCCACTGCATTAGTACGCAACTCAGGCTATCATAATGACAAACCGACCGAGATGGATAACGAATTAAATCAATAATTAGCATAGATGCATTTGAACGATGTTGTTAAGCTGTTAAGTGGCGCTATTAGGCTTATTAAACGGAGCTCCGAATGTAAGAAGGCGACGAAGTCGAAGTCATTTTATTAACTGAAATAACTTCCACAAGAATAAATGAGCGTGAACGTGATTGAGCCATGTTACTCTGATCAGGACCGATCGCGTCCTCGTATACAAGGAAAGAGGAGGTAGGCCGTAATGGGGAACGTAAAAGTGCAAAAGTTACCCCGTTTCACAAAGGAAGGTAGAGAGACGAATCGGGGGATAAGCACTGCGCGTCTACCATCTGCAGAAAGGAAAATAACGAAGCGCTGATAACAGAAACAGAACGAGGTATTTGGCTAGCGATAAAATTATATGCGTTACAACACGGTTTTCTTAACAAATCTTAATCAACAAATTTGGTTTCTTTATAATATTTTAAGAGCATTACACTCAGAAATTAATTCTGTTACTACGTGTCAGAATTAGCCACTGTAATACTGTAATTAGGCATTGTGACTAGTAGGTCTTTTCAAAAGTCAGTGTTTGGTCGGTTGCTCAGATTTATCACAAGTTCGTTTGAAGAATGTCAATTCAAACTGACCTGTTCACATTTACTTCGGAACAAATTGCCAACTAGTATATCATTTGGACGTGGATAAATAATTAAATCATGAAATGATAAACGTATTCAAATACGCAAAAGTAAAAACTGTACTGAGTAGAACTTCATAAAATAAAAACTACATTAGCAGTCGTGACAGTGGGGATTAAGTGTACTTTAATAAGAAGAAATATAAACCGAGATATTGCAGTAATGAAATCCATGAATTTGACAAACAGTAAGTTTATGCATCTGTTCCCCCCCCACACACACACACAAAAAAAAAAAAAACATTGGCCTCGGTATTTTTTTTTTCTTTCAAAATATCACCAGAAGGACTTACTGTATTGCATCTTTCGGAAGGATTCGCTTTCGCTCGTCTGACAAGTGCGGAGGTTCTCAGCGTCCGTACAGCGTAATCCATGAAGGCAGTCGTCATCCTGCTGGCAAGGCTCTCCTTCGCGCTGAGAGAAGATGGGAAGACACGTCCCTACTGCAAAGAATAAACACAAGAGATTAATAGCAACCGAGGATTTTTGTGAGCTTGCTCATCCAAGAATGCAATCAAATACCTCGCCGGAGGGTCTAAAGATTGAACTTGGCGATGAGGGTTGGCTGAGCTGAGAAGATACACCGGTGGTGTCTCCCGGTCTGCTATTCGAAATCAGTTATTGTTTACAGCTTTTCTGCCCTCTCCCGCAGTACGATGCGTGAATTTCTAATAAAATGCTTTAATGCAGCCAAAAATATCTCCAAGGTACCCTGCCATTTCTGTTGTTATAGCGTGTGGTACCGATATCGCCCCTTTCCTGTTAGGCAAACACAGAGTCATTCTGGAAGAGTTCTCTGGGATTACAGAGAGGCCATGAGGTTGGTGAATACAGCGTGTCTGCCAAAATTCTTATAGGACTTCGAAACAGAACTAAAGACAGGTAAGTTGACGTAAACACTGTGGACATTCTCCATCAGCAATAAGTCAGCCGATAAAGCGCATGTTGTCAGCGAATTGTTTCCACCTCTCAAATAGTGGGTGGCTAAACGATTTTAGAACTACAAGCAATGAACTCTGCACTTTACGAAATTCCAAACCCGATAAAAATTTGACATGCGCTTACACATATGCATGATGAATTCTAATTGCAATTCTCTTTTTTAAATGTAGCAAATTCATTTCAAAATACGTTCATTTCTTTCTATAATAACCAGAAAAAATATTTCCATATTTCAAGTGGATGACGCGAACTGAAATGTAAGAACTATGAAGATTAATCGATTTACGAGTAGAAAATTCTGTTTTATTGCTCAGCAGATTAAAATGTAGACGTGATCACGCTGATTTCAAGAACAAAAAGCACCATTTTTATAAGCGCACAATCGTTGCATAATCAACGCAAATTTAGCTGCTGATGATTTTGATCACCCGATAAGCGACGAGCAGTCTCTGCTTATTGGGGCTTTGACGTGACTCGGCAAAAGTTCGGTGTGAGGTTTAGAAAGCAGCAAGGATTTTGGACGATCAACTGTTAGCTCCACCCAGTTCAGGACAACACTAAAATTGTTGCAGGGTAAAAAACACTTCGAGAGTGGAAATCTCATTAAAAATGAATGGCGCCTTGAAAACAAGACCAAAGAACAAGATAGTAACGTGAAAGAACATGCGACTAAATGGAATGCAGCAACAAAAAAAGCTTCCTAGAAAGCGATCAGGAAAACGAAAGAACAAACGAGTGCGTGCATATGGGTGGGTGGGTGATTTCCATCCACGAAACGCTGTATACCCGTAATGCTTTAGTATTAGCACCGCAGGCAGCCTAAATAATCCAGAAAACCCTGCTCTAATTGTTGGACATTAATCTTCTTCAAGACACTTTAGTTCTCAGGAAATTGAAATTCATCTACGACCTAGTAGAGATATCCTACATATTATCCTACATACGAATATGGTAGAGATATCCTACATATTGGCAATGAAGATCACCTTAACGTCTACTTCATTTGCTGATTTGATACGCCATTTTCTTTTAAATCCAAAACTGAAAGGTGCGCCGCTTGCCCTCGTTCTCTTTTATGATATCGCCGGCTAAACTGTCTTTCCAATATTCTACAAATGTCACAAAGAATTAACTCGCAGTAAGCAGTTTATGCTTGGTTTAAAGTCTTGGTCACTCTGATGATTATCTTCTTGCATAATACAATACGTTACGTATATTAAGGTATTAAGTGATTTACTTTTAGGAGGAGGGAGGAAGGAAAATGAAGAGCACCATGGCTTAAGTTAAGTCGCATATAAGACAAATTAAGGGTGATTTTTGGGAAGCACTCTTCCTGAACTTAAAAGTAGAATAAACCTAATACTGATTTCTAGCCATCGCGATCAGCTTAGCTTCGTTGTGTTTAAAAACAATCTTGATAACTCCGCGTGCAAAATAACCTTCTGTGAGTCAGAGGATAGAAATTCCCCTCGTCCACAACTGCGCACACAAATATTCTTACAGTTTTCTGGCGAGCGACAGATTGCCAAATGCAGTTCACAAAATTCAATTTGTGTTCCATTGCGGCTTCATTTCCTTTAAGGAAATGGCCCTTCAACAGACAGAAGGACGAACACAGCGAACGTGTGCGTCAGCCACATGACTGAACTTGAAGAGTTTTCCAATACGCCTCACTCAAGCTTCAGTATAAAACGAAAATTCCCGATTAATCACGCTTAAAAATTTCAATTAATCTGCTCCTTAAAAAAAAAAAAAAATTATACTACGTCATTTGTTGTTTATTTCTAAGATTTTAAAGAAGCGCTGTTTGTATTCGAACATATTTTTATTTGCTTTTGTAAATTGTCATATTTACCATTTTCGTTTTTTAATGTTAAGTTCTTTTATTATTCATGGTTACGAAAGACAGAATTCTCGCGTCGCATTAGTGCCGTTTGTGAAATAAAGTATGGATAGTCGATCCAGAAACAAAGTCTTTTTTCCATGCGCCTTTGGGTCTCAATTAAGAAGGTCATCCGAAATAGGAGCTCCTAGCGAAGTTTAGAAATACAGAGAACAGTGGGACAAAGCAGCCGGCAGCACCAGCGAACCTGAAGTAAGAACAACACGCATTTCTGTAAACGGAACACGACAACACAGCATAAAACAAGAATTTCAACCCTGAACCACTCGCTCTATTCAACATCTGAGAACCAGAGATATATCCGAAACCAAAACGGAAACTTCACAAGGAAATGATCGTGAACTTAGCCAAAAGAATTGAGCACACGAAGTGAACGAGTGAGGTTACCTATATTTCACAGAACAGTTGTCCGCGCGGTTAGCCGAGTGGCTTTGCGCTTCGCAACCATATGTCTGTGGACGGAGAGTCCTAGGTTCGATTCCCGTCGACGACGTGAGGAGCTTAAGGATCTTTCTCAGCCATAGCCAAGTTAGCCGATTTTGGGCGTGGACAGCAGGGTATTTTCCCCCAGTTTATCCTGGGGTTTTTCATCCAGCGAGCAGGCAAACCGTCCCCTTGAACACACACGGATTACAGTCAGGAATACTGACCCAGCCATAGGCGTAATTGGTCAGCTATGCCGGTTCAGCTCGGATAAAATATGGGGAAGGGACTGAGATGGTACCGTACCTCCCCGTAAAAACGGACTCACGACCGCCGTATCATCATAGAATATCAATTATTTATTAATTACACAAAAGTTGTGCATCGAACTTGCGCGAATTTAAAAACGTTGCTTTAAGTTTATGAAAGCTGAATGAACTTCATTTCGATACTGACACGCTTTTTATAGCAACTCTTCTTCTTTCCCCCTACCCCCAAAAAATGGAATTGCTACTGACCAGAATCCGGTTGGTTAACATGTGGAAGACCAAGAAGGAGAACGCCAACGATATTCCTCAAGAAATACTTCAATGAGCACGAATGCAGAATGCAGGGAGAAGCATAACAGAATGCTGTTAGTACACTCCGAACACAAATGTATCATGAAGCACAAGATTCCACATGTTCGATCATCTTAACATCTCTGCAGAAAAACTGAATAATTCGCAGGTGTGTGTGTGTGTGTACTAGGTGGGATCCGTCCCCCCTGACGTCTACGGCGCCCAACCCCCGGAGTTCCGGGCTGGTAAGCCGGCAAGACAAAAAACGTGACATAAAAACGTTCCAAATTTCGGCTTATCTTTATATATATATATATATATATATATATATATATATATATATATATATATATATATATATATATATATATATATATATATATATATAATAAATCGAAATTTGAAATATATATATATATATGAGTCTCCGTAGTTCAGTCGGTATAGACGAAGTCCTTTGATCGGAAAGACCATGGTTTCGACGAAAGGTGAGTTAGCCGGGCTCATACGGAAGTAGTTTTTTTTTAATCCGCAAACTCGGGTTTTTAGTCCCCCAGAACAGGCAAACCGGCCCGTGAACGCAGGCACCTACAGACATAGGACACACCGGGAGGCATACGGTCTTATCCTCGATAAGGTTGCCATTAAATGTAGTAAAAAAATCCTCGACACCGCAAGGTAAATGAGGAGGCAAGGAATAATAAAAATAATATATATATAGATGTAAATAAGTTTTTTTTACCTTGGGAATAATGTATATTAGGGTTATCAAGTAATTTTATAAACTTGGTTATTTAACTCCTAATCCCGAGTAAGCAAACAGTTAAGTTTGCGGCTGAAACGTAGTTCAAGTCTAAAGGTGGTGCAACACCAGGGCAACTCATTGTAAAGGTGGGTAAAGTTCTGATCACTATTCTTAGTATTTTCCATAATGTAAAGCAGATGTATACTGCAATACATTATGGGTGATGGGTGGGTAAAGCTAAAGATGATAAGGCTCCGTATTACTAAAACGTTGGTATTTAGGGTCTAGCTACTCACTGAGGAGACCTCAAAAAAGGTTGAAACCGGTCTGGGTAGTGACCCCACCCATAATGCATTGCAATATACAACTCCTAGTGAGATGTGCTTTACATTATAGGAAAATACTAAGAATAGTGATCAGAGCTTTACCCACCTTTACAATGAGCTGCCCTGGTGTTGCACCACCTTTAGACTTGAACTACGTTTCAGGCGCAAATTTAACTGTTTGCTTACTTGGGATTAGGAGTTAAATAACCAAGTTTATAAAATTACTTGGTAACCCTAATATATATATATAAAGTTCATTTACAGAGTGTTTTCATAAATATATATATACGTGGGCTGTTCAATAAGTAATAAGACTAATTTTACTGTGGCGAAACCACTCATCACAATATTAATTTCTGTGGAATAAAGAAATGTTGCTGTCTCTATTAACAAAAGAGGTTGATAGATGGCGTATATGGGCTGATGTGCCAGAGTGTCACGTGACTAAACGCAAGTGCTCATCGGCGCGCCTACGCGGTGCCACCAGTCTTCGAAATGGAAGCGTCCTTGGAACAGCGTTATGCGATTAAATTTTGTGTTGCGTTTGCAAAAATCGGCATCGGACACTTTTAACATGATACGCGAAGCTTTCCACGATGAAGCAATGTCGAGGGTAAGTGTTTTTCGCTGGCATAAAACTTTTAAGGAAGGAAGGCAAAATGTGGACGATCTTGAACGTGAGGGAAGACCTTCAACGTCCATCACACAGACAATGATCAACACAGCAGCGATTATCATCAAGCACGTCAAAAGGAAGCGTCCATTGCTGAAGAATGGCTTCTTATTGCACCACGATAATGCAAGGCCACATATTGCTGGTTGTGTAGTGGACGTTTTGCAGAAGAGCAAAACAGATATCCTACCACACCCTCCATACAGTCCTGATCTCGCACCGTGCGATTTCTGGCTGTTTCCTCAGCTCAAGAAACCACTAAGAGGCCGCCATTTCGAAAGCAACAAAGCATGTGTAAAAGCTGAGGAGGCGGTTTTGAAAGAACTCTCAAAAAACGGACTTTCACATGTGTTTAAGAAGAGGACGCAACGTTGGGACAAATGCATCGCGTCTCACGGTAGTTACTTCGAAAAAGACCACGTAAATGATGACGATTAACGGTAATCTGTTTTCTGTATAAATATAGTCTTATTACTTATTGAACAGCCTACGTATATATAAAGTTCATTTACAGAGTGTTTTCATAAATACATAAATATATCGAACAACAACAACAAAAAAAACAAACAGAAATTTCTTGCCCATTAAAAGCTTACCATAAAACCCTTTCTAATGGTGGCTTCATTCAGCTTTTTCCTTTTCTTCTTGTGAAAGCCTTTGAAATACGAACACTTAGTATTTTTCCTTCCCTTTAAAACAGTGGGATTGTGCCGAATAAACATCTCGTTTCGCTTCATCGGATAACAAGCGTGTATTTGTTGTCAGCAGACGACAATAACAGCACCGTCGTTTCCCACATGCTGTGCGTAACAATCATCTCAAAATCCATAACTACATAAGTAAGTCCATTACGGAAACTGCTCGGCACTTTAGGAGTTTATTTTCGACAATAATACTGCGTGTTCTTTTCTTAGTTCTTTCTTGAGAAGCACAGCCCACTCACTGAGACATCGGATGAGAGTCGTAGAACTAACGACATCATGGATTTGATCAGGTTTTGCGCAATAATTTTCCACGAACTTAAAAAAAAAAAAACTTTTACGAGTGACTCATCAATCTTTGAGCGGCCAAAATCACACAAACAAATGAAAGAGAACAAAGCTGCTATCTGGTCAACGAGCGGTTAGATTCCACATCTAAGGCCAACCGCGTCCACCTCGGGAACCCTAAAATTGAGCTTTGTGAAAGAGTAAAAAGTAAAATAGTAAGAAAGTGATTAAATTAGTAGTTTGTAGCCTTCGTTAAAGAGACGTGCAGAAAAAATGGTGTCTCTATGCAAAGTATGATCTCTAATTAAGAGCATGTGGAGATTGTACCACTGCAAGGTTTAGATAGGAAGGAAAAGGACGTTATTTGAGAAGGAGATGGAACGTTTCTGATCATGCGGTACTCACTTGGGACGTGATTAAGTTTGTGAATGTTCCATTCAGAAAAGGTTACATGCTGAACTACAAGGCAGGAAATGATGACCAACCGAGGAGTATACTGAGTTCAGTGGAATGGGATCGGCTGCTGGATGGAAAGAATATCGACAGTGCATGGGAAGCATTTAGACAATACTTAAATGATGCGATATCAGAATGTGTCCCGAGAGTTCGAAGAATAAATAGAATACGAGTCAAATGGATGTGTAATCTTATTAAGCAAGAGATTCGCAAGAAAAGGACGATGTGGAAGGAATACCGTGTGCATAAGGATGATGTCCGTTATGAAAATTGTAAACAATCAGGCCAGAAGAGTCACAACTGTTGTACGGAAAGCAAAGTCTGATTATGAAAAGAAAATGACTCTGCAACCAAAATTCAGCCCCAAAGAATTCTACTGTTATGCTGCAAGTAAAAGGAGTGAATATAAAAGAATAATTCTGCTGAATGCAGATGATGTGAAGGTGATAGATGCAGACGTAATTGTTCAATTAATGAGCAGCCATCATCATCATCATCGGCTCGACAGCCCTACGTGGGCCCTGGCCATTTTCAGAAACTTCTGCCAGCCTTCCTTATTCAATGCCAAACTCTTCCAATTTTTGACTCCTAAACCTTAATATCTTGTATCACTCCATCTTCCCATCTTAACTTAGGTCTTCCAATTTTTCTTTTTTCCTTCCGGCTTAGCATTAAACATCTTCTTAACTATTCTATTAATATCCACCCGTATAATGTTCCAGTCGAACTTAGTCTATTTACTTTTATGTACTTAATAATGCCTGGCTCATTAAATAGTTCATTATATCTTATCCTCCGCACATCAGTCTCTTGTACTGCTCCAAGAATATATCTGAGAACTCTTTTTTCAAACAAATCTAGCAATCTTTCATCTGCCATCGATAATATCCAATTTTCAGAGGAACAAGTTCACGCTGGTCTTATAAATACTTTGTACATCATTATATAAGTCCACAAAAGCATTTATTTGCGGAACATCTCTGAATCTCAGCACTGATATCATTTTTACAATTAACTTCCGATCCCAAGTATAAAAAACTATGTACAATTTCAAATTTATGGGAACCAATTTCAATTTGAGAGGGATTATTATCACAAATCTTTCTAGTAACTGGAACATACTTTGTTTTTTTCTTGGTTAATCTGCAAATTCTTCTTCTTTGCTGCCTTTTCTAAACTGATGAAAGTTTCTTTCATTGCTTTTTCGTGTCCTTCCTATAATATCGATATCGTCTACATCTGCTACTAATGGCTCAGTTAAGTAAGTTTGAGCGCGGTTAGTAGTTGGAAGGGAACCAATCGTTCCATGCTGTTGGCACACTCTCCCTCGATGAGTCTTTGGACTCCCTGGAGGTGTCAAATAATAATAATAATAATAATAATAATAATAATAATATGCCATAATTTGTAATAATTTGTAGAAAATAGTTCCACTTGTATTGATGCTAGCATCTCTGAAAACCTTTTCAAGTGATATGCTAAACGGTAAGCAAGCTAAGCCATCCCCTTGTCGAACACCATTTTTATATATATTGGATAAGACAACATGTTCTGAATTTTGATCTGACAACGAGTATTTATCATTGTAGCTTTAACTAAAGCAATAAGTTTTCGTTCCTCCATTGCAATAAATAAGTTAGATCTATCTATGCTATCATATGCGGCTCTGAAATGTATGAAAAGGTGGCGTGTTTCAATTCCAAATTCATTACATTTTTCGTATATTAAAATTCTGATCATTTGTAAATCTTCCTTGACGAATCCACGCTGATAATCGCCAATAAAATTCTCTACATAGGGATAAAGTCTCTTAATTAGAATGCTAGAGAAAATTTTATAAGGTGTACATAGTAAACTAATTTCTCTATACAATAAATAAACTAATTTCTCTCTATACACAACAATTCATAAACAAAATTTAAAATATTACACTCAACGACCAAGATCTATTAGTCAGCTTTGACATAACTTCCCTTTTCACCAATGTCCCAATCAAGGATACTGTCCTACTCTTACAGAACATATTTCCACACGACATCACGGCCCTCTTTGCCCACGTACTCCGCTCCGGATATTTCGTGTGGCAAAACAATTTTTACTTTCAAAAAGAGGGCACCGCCATGGGCTCACCACTCCCCTCCCCCCCAATAGCGAACTTTTATATGGAAGATTTTGAGCAACGAGCTCTAGAATCGGCGTGCCTAAAGCTCAAAATTCAGATACGTCGACGATATTTTCGCCATTTGGCCCCACGGCCGCCAAGCACTAGATACATTCCTTAGCCACCTAAACAAACAGCACAAACGCATCCAATTCACCATTGAAATTGAAAAAAACAACTGTCATCCGTTCCTAGACACACTTGTCACACGTCTTCCTTCAGGCTGTCTCTCCTTCTCAGTTTACCGCAAACCTACACACACACACATAGGCCAGTTCATACACAAAACTTCTTATCACCACCCAACACAAAAACTAGGGGTCATAAGCACCCTTAAACACAGAGCTCAAACCATTTGTTCAAATGAATAAGCTCTTAACCATGAATATGAGACCATCAAACATACCTTTATAAAAAATGGATACAGTATAAAAACCATTCAAAAGATCCTACCAAGATACCACTAATAACAAAAAAGATTTCAAGAATGCTATTGCTATACCATATGTTAGAGGCATTTCAGAAAAAACAGACAGAACACTACACAAATACAACAACAAAACCACCTTTAAACCCCCGACAAAATTAAGACACCTACTCAGTTCTTCCAAGGATCCCCTGCCACACTTAGCCCACCCATGGGGTTTACAAAATAGATTGCACATGTAACATACCATACATAGGGGAAACAGGGCGAACCATCCCAATCCGAAAGGATGAACGCAAACGTCACATAAAATACCTCCATTTTGGAAAAACTGGCCTTTCTGACCACGCACTCCAAACATACCATAGAACTGACTGGAAAGGTACCAAGTCCCTACACCGCACCAAAACCTGGTTCGAGCGGAAATTCAAGGAAGCATGTGAAATGCTCAAACATGATCCGAATTTGAATAAAAATGATGGTCTAACAATTCCAAGAATGTGGAGGATCCATCTACAACCTTCATAGCGACCACGAAGAAATATCTCAATACAAGAAGACTTGGTGAAGTGTTTTTTTTTTTCCTGAACATTCAATAGCAACCTGTACTGTACAAATCCAGAAGATAATTGTAATATAACAATATAAACTGTATAATTCCAGAAGAATCCTAGTACGTGAGGACTTTAGCAGAGTTTATTGTAGTTTTTATATTAATTTTGTTTATTTTATTTATTTCTTTAAATTTTTTTTTCACTAGAGGGCAGGCTAAGAAAAAAGATTAGTTAACAACGTAGATGTAATTTACTTGTATAGAGTGCAACAGCATGTAGCTTGTTCTTATACACATGTATCCTTCTGAAGATGACTTCAATACAGGGGTCGAAACGTAAAGTTATTATTTTATTATTAATCAGTAAAATAATCTTTTCAAAACGTGTGTTTTGTGTCCCTAAATTCATAAATATGAATGCTGATCACCGTGTAATCTTAAAAGAAAGAATAATTTCTCTATAGTTAGAACATATCACTACACCACCGTTCTTATGGATGGGTCATAAGACGCACAGATTCCATTCGTCTGGAATTGTTTCATTAATCCAGAATTTGTTGATAAGTTGACACAGCTGTTTGAAGTATGCTGTATCTGCAGTTTTAATTAATTCTGCTTATATCCTATCCAAAAGCAGAGATGACCATCTGAACTCCATCGGTAAATTTGGATTTGGACAGAGGCATGAAAGAGGAGAAAGACTTATTGAATTTGCAGAAGAAAATAACTTCTTTATTATGAACAGCTTTTTCAAGAAGAAAATCAACCGAAAATGGACTTGGAGAAGCCCAAATTGGCAAACCTACAATGAAATAGACTTCATCCTCTCCAACAGAAGATATATAATAAATAACACTGAAGTGCTTAATAGATTTAACACAGGAAGTGACCACAGACTAGTAAGGGCAAAAGTATGGATTAACAAAAAATGGGAACGGAATAAGCTCATAAGAAAAAAGTCCAATTTAGTAAATCTACAAAACCTCTACCACAATAAAAGCTGTTATAGAGAATCACTCAAAAATGAACTAAAAAAGTTAAACACAGCTACTACCATCGATGATGCTAATGAAATATTAACAAAATCTATCTTGAATTGTGCACTAGAAATAGGAGGTGTAAAAAGGCACCAAAGAGAGGAAAAACTAAGACAGTTAACCTTAGATTTGATGAAGAAAACAAGAGATATGCAAAAGAAATTTGAATGAGACCAATAAAATAGAATATACGGAAATTTGTAAAACTATACGTAAAAGGATGAAACATGAACTTAGATCGTATAATATTAGGAAAATTAAAGAAACAATAAAAAACAATTGTAATATGAAGGTCGTAAGACGAACATTATCAGTTGGAACAAAGGAAATAGCTGCTGTAAGAGGAAAAAATGGTGAACTGATAAAAAATAGAGATGCAATAATCAAAAGAATTCAGGAATTTTATACTGAACTCTATGAAGACAAAGACCGGGACATCCAAGAATCATTTGTGGATTACTCAAGTGAGGAAGAACATGATGCCCCTGAGATCTTACAAGGTGAAGTGGAAATGGCACTGCGGGAAATCAAGAATGGAAAGGCCCCAGAAGAAGATGGAATTATATTAGACTTCTTAAAACTGGGAGGAAGCCCTGTCATCAAACAGTTGAGTAAACTCTTCAATAAATGCCTAAAACAGAGAAAACATTCCGAAACATTGGAACAATTCACTTCTAATATTAATTTTTAAAAAGGGTAAAAAGGAAGAAATTAAAAACTACAGCCCTATAAGCCTACTCCCCACCATATATAAAGTTTTCACAAAAATTATAAATAATAGAATAAAATCTAAACTAGAGGGAATGCAATCTTGTGAACAAGCTGGATTTAGGAAGAATTGCAATACTTTGGACCATATTCACACATTAAGACAGCTCACTGAAAAATCAATTGAATACAATAAACCCTTATGTCTGGCCTATATATACTATGAAAAAGCATTTGATTCAGTTAAAATATCTGCAACACTAAAAGCACTTGAAACCCAGGGAACTGAGAAACCCAGATATTGAAACACTAAAAACATATTTACAATAATGCAACTTCTGTAATTAAATTATATAAAAACAGTGAAAAGTTCCCAATACAAAAAGGCATCCGGCAAGGCGACACCATATCTCCTAAATTATTTACAGCTGCACTAAAGGAAGTCTTTAGAAGCCTTGATTGGGAAACCAAAAGAATAAACATAAATGGAGAAAGGCTGCATCATCTGAAATTTGCAGATGATATTGTCCTGATAGCAGATAATCTTGAAGATCTGGAAGAAAGGCTAAATCAGCTAAACGAAGCCTCCAGAGAAATTGGATTAAAAATAAATAGAGAAAAAACAAAAATAATGATGAATAAATACATAAACCATAGAACTATCAAAGTTGAAAACCATGAAATAGAACAAGTTACTTCATATGTATATTTGGGACAATTGTTATCCTTTGAGGAGTGTCAAAGATAAGAGATTGAACGAAGAATTCACCTTGGATGGATGGCTTATAGGAAAATGAGAGACATATTCAGAAGTGATATCCCTATGAGTCTAAAAAGGAAAGCTTTCGACCAGTGCATACTTCCTGTCCTAACATATAAAGGAGAAACATGGACTTTAACAGAAACCCTAAACAAAAAGCTAAGAACAACACAACATCGCATGGAAAGAAGTTGCTAAAATAACATTAAGAAATAGGAAGACAAATATCTGGATAAGATCTCAAACAGGTGTCATGGATATTGTAAAATACATTAAACAGGCTAAGTGGAGATGGGCTGGCCATATTGCCAGATGCAGTGACGGGAGATGGACTAGAAAAACAACAGAGTGGAGACCAATGGATGGGACAAGACAAAGAGGTAGACCGAGAAGAAGGTGGAGAGATGAACTGGAACAAATTGCAGGAGTGAGATGGATGGGAGAAGTAGAAAACCGAGTGATCTGGAAAATCATGGCGAAGACCTTCGTCCAGCAGTGGACAGAACCAGAAGGTTGAATAATAATAATAATAAGATATCCAATCCATTCTTGGGGCCTTATTGCTCTTAAGTTTTTAAGAGTTGTCTCCGCTTCTACATCTTTTGGTACAGTTTCAACTGCTTCTAGATCTTGGCTCTCTTCCATATCACCTAATTCACCAGATATATTTGAATTCCATAGTTCATCGAAATGCTCTGCCCATCTTCCTTGTATCATTTCATCCCCACTCAAAATTATACCCTTCGTATTCCTAGATAACGTTGTTCTAGGCTGAAAATCTTTCTTACTACTATTTAACCTTTGATAGAATGATCTGCTTTCATTCATACCTCTGAGATGTTCCAATTCCTTAAGGTAATCCTCATAGTATTTCTTCTTTCTATTCTTATGCCCTTTTTTTCTTCTTTTCTAGCCACGATATTCCTCCACAGCTTTACGAGTGTGGTTCCTCTGCTGCATTTGTTTATATATGCCTCAATTTTTAATACAGTTACATACAGTTTAATACAGTCACGTTCACATTCTGCATCAAACCAATGGTTACATTTAACTCTACTGACTTTTCCTAATACTATGTCTGCTGTTGTCACTATGACATCAATAAGAACATCCCAAGCTTCATTAACACTCTCACCAATGGTTAGACCAGACAGGCTTTCACTGATTTTCTCACCATATTTGGCTTTAACTTCTAATTCCTTCAATCTTTCCTTATTAAACTTTCTAGCATGGGACCCATATATCTTTCTTGCATCAGAGATTCTGCTTCTAATCTTTGATATAATCACATAATGATCATATCAATATTTGCTCCTCTCTAGGTTCTAACATCCATCAAATTGGATAGGTGTCTTGCATCTATTAAAAGAATAAATTTGGTTAAAGGTATCTCCACCAGGAGACTTCTGTGTCATTTTATGAATATCTTTATGATAAAACATTGTTCTACCAATAACTATATTTCTTGAAGAAGCAAAGTTGATCAATCTAGTCCCATTATCATTAGTCTCATTATGTAAACTATATTTCCCAATGGTTGGTCTGTGCGTATCTTGGCATTTAAATAATCTATAATAATTTTTATATCCCTCTTTGGACATTCCCCATATCTAATTCATCTTAAAACAACTCATTTTCAGCATCATTATTTTCTTCAGTTGGAGCACTGATAAAACTGAAGTAAAATCTGTCCTTTAATTCGTAACCTACACATTCGCGGTGAGTTTGCTTCGAAGTCCATGATAAGATGTGTTTATCCTCTTGTTCTCAATGAAATCTGTTCCAAACATGTGATCTTTCTTTTGGCAGCTATAAAAAATAATACGATTTTTATTCTCCATTATCTCCTCTCCTGTCCATCTCATTTCTTGTATAGCCGCAACAAGTATCCTGTATGATAAAGAGCCAAGAGGCTATTTTTTTCCGGCGACGTAAATTAAGTTAAGGGAATAATAAATCCCTCATTATTTAATGAGGGATTTATTAATTATTTAATCCCTCATTATTTATGTAATCCCTCATGAGGGTATATGTAAGTTCGGTTCACTTAAACCTTGGTATTCCAGATCTACCTACCTCACTGATGAGACCTCAATAAAGGTCGAAACCAGTCTGGGAAGTGACCTCTCCTCATAATGTAAAACAGTAATACATCTTCTAGGAGCTGCGTTTTACATTATGAGAAAATATTAAGGATAGTGACGGAACTTGCTCCACCTTTGCAACGAATTGCCCTACTGTTGTACTACCCAGGTGATGACTTACGCTTGGACTCGCCGATAGTTCTTCGGCATAAAACTCTTAGATTTCGATAGATTTCGATCTCCGAGTTTCGTATCCGGCTTTAAAATAATGAGGGATTCATTATTCCCTTAACTTAAAGTATCCTGTATTTATCCCATTGTTCCACCAGCATTATTAAAGCTGAGATCGGTAAAGAGAAAGTACGTTCCATGATCCAATTTTCAAATCCTTAAGACATTTGCCATTTTGTCGCTATTTAGTTTATCCAGCAGTTATTTCTTTAGATTTCGTGACAAGTTTTTTTTTTTTTTTTTTTTTTTTTTTTTACAGGGTGGGATCGTCATAGGCAATTTACTCATGCCCAACCCCCAGCCTGGAGGAACTGGCCTCCGTATTTATGAACCCCGGAGACAGGGTGACCCAGCTATACCCCCAGGCACTGGGTATCCATTTTAGTCGCCTCGAACGACAAGCATGGGCTACGGTGGGGCTATTCTTATTTCCCAGCCACCACACGAGGAATTAATGAGCAGCCATTGTGCTAAAAGCTACCAGCCTGGCATATACAACACTGAACTCACCGCTACCTCGCCGCCATATGAGGAAACTCGTGTGGATCAGGAGGAAGTATTAGAGCTGTTGCACAAACTGAATAAGAATTCTTCAATAGGAAGCTTTCGACTAACAACGCTGTAGAGTAACCGTGCAACATTGAAAGAGCATCTCGTCCTACTCTGGTCAGCAATTTCCCGCACGTCTGAAAACATCTTAACAGTTTCCAAACACTACACCCTCTGTTCAAAAAGAAACCGAACTTTTCGAAAATGGAAGAAACTAGTGGCGCCACCTGTTGTATCTTTTTGTTGTCGAAAGCGGCAACCTTCATTAGTGTTGTGCCACATTTGTTTCATTGGAAGCCGAGTTATAGTGCCAAGAGTGACAGTGTGTTTTGAGGAACGGTTGGAAAATGAGTTTCAAACAGAGAGCTGAGATTGACTTTTGAGTTAAACTTGGTAAATGTTTTACCGAAACGCATCAAATGCTTCACAAAGCATACGGTGATGAATGCTTACCTCGTACTCAAGTTTACGAGTGGTATAAGCAATTTCAAAGTGATTGTGAGACGCTTGAGGACGACGAAAAGCCGGGCCGTCCAAAAACTGGACTGAGCAAAGTTAACATCCAAAAAGTGCGTGATTTCATCTAAAGAAAACCCGAAGTCGTCCTCCGTGAGATTTATTAAAGATGAATTGGGGATTCCAAAATCAACTGTGTACAACATTTTGACCGAGAGTTTGGGCCTTCGTAATTTGAATTCGCGATTTGTTCCCCAGAAGTTGACCGACGGCCAAAAAATGTATCGAATTGAACACTGCAAGGACCTCATTAAAACTCTCGTAAGGACTCAAACTTCCTTGAAACGATTGTGCTGGTGACGAAACGTGGTGTTTTGAATATAAACCCGAAACAAAGCGCCAGAGTGCTGAGTGGAAACCACCAGAGAGGGGCATCCGAATAAAAGTCGCTTGGAGAAGTCAAAAGTAAAGACAACTGATTTGTCTCTACGATTCCAAGGGAATTATCCACAAAGAATTCATTGCGCCTGGCCAAACGGTCAATGGTGAGTTTTATCTCGAAGTTTTGAAGCGATTGATAGCGAGAATTCGTCGCGTACGGCATGAAATATCGTGACGACCGACCGTTCGTCAAAACACACTGTCACTTTTGGCACTATAACTCGGCTTCTAATGAAACAAATGTCATAAACAGTTGACACAACACTAATGAAGGTGGCCGCTTTCGACAACAAAAAAGATACAACAGGTGGTGCCACTACTTTCTTCTATTTTCGAAAAGTTCGGTTTCTTTTTGGACAGAGGGTGTAAAACGAGAACTATAGAAGAGGTACCAATACAGTTATCACAGAATTAAAAGAGGATAAATTAACCGGGGGATTTAGAGGAAAAACACCTCTCATCCACATATTTATTCCCATTATCTTAACCGGTATTATCTGTGTATCTTTATCTTTGTGCTTGTTAATAATTACAAGCCTTAATATTTGTTCTTAGCACGAAGAATTTTATTTCTGGTTACTTCACTGTCTTTATGTATATCGTATCGTTTTGTTTGTTTTCCCCCTTCGTTATCCACATAAAATTTATTATTAGTGTTTTTTACTTAATAAATGCCGTTTTTTTTTTGGTCTCATTTGTTTTATTTAAATTTGTTTCGTTTCCTTTCCTCCCACTCTTTTTACTTTTAAGTTTATAATTATGAGTTATGGCATGCTTATTAGTTCCTGCAAATGTGCTTACAACTAGATTAAAAGAAAAATGCACTGCAGTAATTAAAAAGAAACAGAATTATTATTATTATTTAAGGATCTTTTTATTACCAACCAGTAGGCATGACTTGAGCGGATTATTTATTATTTTAAATGCTGGCTTGTCTTTGTTTTCTAATTTTTTGCCTTTGTATTTAGATCAAAATTTTAATTTTATAATCAATAAATATCCACTGTCTTCCGAAATTTCTGTTTCTATGATTTCATATTCACCTTTTGATATATCGTTACATGTGTATTGGGTTTTCCGCTTTCCACATCGTTTTAAAAATTTACATCATTTTTAGGCTTTTGAAGAATTTCATCTAAATATCCCCATCATCCTGATCGTCATATTATCCACGTATATCTGGTTTATTATTCTTTCACATTTAAATTTTAATTGATGGGTAATCCGTTCGTGTAATGTCTACCTCTTGACAATAAAAAAGGTCACTTCCTTAAACAACAAACCTTTGATTTATTTATCATCTTATAAATTACGAACCACACGAAACTCATGCTTCAGAACATTTGAAAGTTATATTATCATCGTTGAATATCAAAAGTATTATTGCACAAAAATAAAAATTCTCTGCAGCATGCTAAAAAAGTAAAATATAAATTGCAAAATGTATTATATTACTTACCATTTCCAAACAAAGTACATCATTACCGACTAAGCAACGAAAGATTCAATTAATTTTTAAGGAAAGTTCTCAAAATATATTCTAAGTTTCGAGGGTGCGATGCTATGAAAAAAAATGAGAATAAAGTAATAATTTTAAAGTATGAATTAACAGTAAATATAATTAACAGTTCCTTTCAGTGTACTCACTTCCATCTACATCCACACACGCAGAATTCTTGCAGCATTGGTCATTATGGAGACATCGTCTTCCAAAACAATTCACATTTTCTTTCACGAGTAGGACATCAAAGAACGCATTCCCATCTTTGTTCTTACTTACCTGCAAAGAGCGCAACAGCATCGTCATCATAATAATTCACTGTGATAATTTAATTCTGCTTATATATTTGTATGTATAAATGTGTCGCCTTTCTGTGTAAGCAGGCTTTCTGTAGACTAAATAGCTGAGCTTATTCTGTTCAGAGACCGTCCGCAGAATGTCGCAAACTACATTGGGGGGGGGGGCTTACTAATTATCTTCACAACATTCATCCCTGTATAAAGTTAACGTCGAATTTGAAAATACGGATCCTAGTCTTCTCTTGTTAGACTTTTGGGGCCTATGAACAGAATAAACTCACCTCTTCAGTAAGCAGAAGCGCACGAAATGATAACTTCATGTAACGTGCGTTCTACCATCATCCGTCACAAAATACATATCATAAATCCCTGCAGAAAAACAACGGAGATACGTAATCTCGACCTTTCACAAAACAGTTATAATATGGTAGGGAATATCCTAAACTAGCCGATAATCAGAACAAACAGAAATATTGAACGATTTATACCCAATTCTTCAGATAAGATCGCAAAGGCATTTCCCGTTTTAAACAAGACCGTAAATCTACGGTGTCCGCCGAGACATTTCCACTGAAAAAAATCAGGAAGATAAAAATTCAGTTCTTCTTGAGGTATGCGGGACAAACATGCCCGTAAGGAGAGACACGCCTGTCCGAACGTGTCAAAGAAGTGAAAAAGAAAACACGAATCGGGACTAATCTCACTTAGAACAGAAACAAATCCTCAAGTACTGCAGCAGTGTACGGAAATGGCTTATATTGATTAGAAGTTCGTCCCGGACATTCAAGGAATCATCAGATATGTTAAGAAACCACAATCAATGCAACAAGAAACAAGGAGTTATTGCCCCAGGTCTGGTCTTGCTTCATCGAAAACCAGGACACTCAAATCTCCTCGTACGCATTCCAACGGCCATCGTCAATCTGTTGGTAACACGGTTGGTGTAATTTAAATATTCCTTACTAGTTCATATCGTTAGCTTACTTGTTTTAAACCCAGTTATTGTAATTTCAAGTCAAGTTTATTTTATACCCCTGAAGAAATGAACTAAAATGCAAAAGAAAACCATTGGAGATTTTAAATAAAATATTGTGAATTTCTTCAACTGACGATCTCCGCCTAATAAATATACCGTACTTTATTTCTAATACTTCCCATCCACATCACTTGTGACAAGGCATGGAATGTTCGCAGCTGTATGCAAGAAGCGAATTGTGCTATACGAATAGCTGGAGTGCACTGAATGACAGGTGACTTATATGCAAGAGACTGGAACGTTTAACACTTTCATTGCCAAGATGAAAATTGGAATTTCGTGTGGTGGCCAAATTTTTTTTACTTTTTTATTTAGTTAGCGATAACGCGTGATCGGCCGTTTGGTGAGAACTTGCATCGCGCGATATCGCGTGATTGGCAATGAACGTGTTAAACAGCGAGTGATGGAAGCATTTCGGGAAGCTGCTCTTCTGCGAGCGAGCAAATGGGCTGAGTTGGGAAACGAGTTTCTGAAGTAAAAGTAGAGGGAGCTGGTCTCGTTTGGAGACTATGGCTTGACTTTGCAGACTATTGTGAATGACGCATGCAATGTTACACAGCGGGAAACAGTAATAATGGACTCAGAACTAATAGGAACACTGGCAGTTGGAATGCATTGTCATGAGCATCAGGATCCCGATTGGGTATTTTTAAGCTAATCCTACATACGAGAACTTATTCAACCTATAATGTATTAGTATAGTGGATGGTCCAAAAGTATGAGAGAAAAAAAGAAACGTTTACCATTAAATTTCAAGAACTTTCGAGAAATTTCAAGATTTTTTAGAAAATACATGAGAGAGAAGACGGTTCCAAAGCTCAGCAACAGAGGGAATGAATGGATGAGAAGAAAATTTGATCCGTGCGTTTGGAGTTGAAGTGTGGAATCTTCATCAACTGCTGCAGGATGTTTTAAAAGATTAGAGGAGAGCGACAAAACTACCGATGGACGCCAAGAGTGATTGCGAAAAATGGAATCAGCAGAAATCGAACGCCTGCGTGAAAGAGTGGAGGAAATTCGATAGGGACGGTCGTTAATCAACTTGATTCCTCTTTTCTGTAGCAAGTCAGTGTTTTTAAAATCTCTTAGGGCACCACCCAAATATAAGAACGGCATTCAATGACCGCACAGAGCTGCTCTGCATAGAGCTAACAGCCGTTTAGAGATAACTCCTCGATACAATGAGAAAACTTAATTTTTACGATGACACGTAGTCAATATTTACAAGTAAATTTATTGGAAATCTACCCTTGCTCAGAGACATTGTCAAAAGTACGAATGGAGGAAAAGAGTTCTATTTTCCTTTTTTCTTTCCTCCTTTTTTTACTAAAATAGTATTGAATTTTACACGCATTGGTGTTACCATGGTTATTATAACCCAGATATCCAAGAAGCTTTGGGAACTTATATTGCAAGGTTTGTCAAATAAGAAGGAAGAAAAGACTGTATCATAACAGCGATGGTGGGTGGTAATTTAGAATTACGGCCGTAGCAGCTAAAGCTATGAAACCAAGAAATTGCGTGTGTTCTTCTGGCAGATTTGCTGTTTTTTTTTTTTTCGGAAGGAAAAGCCCTTCTACCTTCATACGAGACAGGTTAACTTACCTTCCAATGACATAACACTTACAAACGTTCTTTGAATGCCGTCTAGAATTCAAATCCGAATATTCTTAACCAGAAGTATCGTTCATGTCGAAGACAATGAACAGCAAATCTGTATATAATATTTGCTGATTGATATAACAACAATCGATCTTCTCAGTTGACACATGTAAAACAGAGAGAGAGAGAGAGAGAGAGAGAGCAGGTATGATTATTAGTTCGGTGGAACTCTCCATAAATAGTTCCGAATAAAGATTCGTTTTTACCATCACCCATAATGAGCAACCAGACTGAAAGCTGGCAACCAAGTTGCAGAAAAATAGGCTTTTGTGCCAAACATTATAAATATCTTACAGTTCTCAAGAGTAATCAAGCATTTGAGATTCCCTAAACCTTTCCATAGCATTTGTCGTGGGTAATATAAGCATCAAGATCCTCCGTTGATCGATATTGGCAGAAACCATCATCATCATCATCATCATCATCGAATTCCTGATGTGTAGCCGCCAAAGGTGGGTCGGGGGATAAAGGATACTCTGATAATATAACATGATAATTTCGCATTATACTCCAAAAATTGTCATATCATACAGTATTTCCGTTGTGATGCATTTCTACCTGCACCAATCCGCCTAAGGTGTTATAGACAAGTAGGTGACCATAACACTTTAGATAATCCATGCTCACACATTCCTAAATCTAACAATGTCAAATTTCTTTCCTAGTCTTCATTTTTAATGTGATTCTGCCATTGATGCCATATTTAATTTGTCATCTTCACTGATGACATCAGTCGCCTAATTTTCTCGGAATTCTTATATCTCTCATAAGGTTTTCGAGGTTTTTCCTTCCCAAAACTGGAAATTTTTCATCTCACAAGACAGGCAAATCCGAGCCTAAGAAGGCAAGAAATTTACGTACACAACACGTTGATCACAAAGCCTGATGATTCGTCCCGAAATCAAAAACACCCACAACCCCTTATATCTGTGGCCTCTGATTAAATATATTAAGTATATATGTCTTTGATTAAGTGTTTTATTTCTAGCCCAAATCTCTAATCCGTTTTTTTTTTTTTTTTTTTTTTTTTTTTAATTTGAACGGTTATTATATTCTGCTAGTTCTGTGTTTGGCTAATTTCTTTCTTACCAAGTTTGCTTCTTTGGTGTCTATTTCCATATTTAATTTGTCAATTTCACTGAAATAGTGCCTAAAAGAATTTTTAAAATATTTTGAAATGGTGATAATAATTTATTAGTTGAAAGCAGGGACGGCTCGTGCCATAGGCACTGCGGAACCCCCAAATTTTCTCGATACATAAATATATTTATTAATTTATTTATATTTGCTTGTAATATTTAATTTGATCATCAACAATCCTATACAATTCTCTTATTTTGTATAAAAAATAATAAAAATTCATCTTGTAGCACTTAGGAGGGCGAGGGACGATAGCAGTACTGTGTTTACTACCACAGTGTCAAATTGCTACGCATGCAAGCATATGCACGTCATAGTGAGATACGAGCTATTAGTATAATACGGCACTGTCCGTCGCGCAGCTCCACTGTTGTTTATGTGCAGTTTGCGCCAGTAGTAGAGTGTTCGTAGTGCTTATCGTAGTATTTACTCCGTCTCTTTAAATATTTGGATATTACAATTAAAGACATAACATTTGTTGTAGTTTTTATTTTAGAACATTATTGCTGTTATGATAGTGGGTTTTATTTTTAAGTAATTTTGAATTATACCAAACTGTATAATTTTATCGATAATAAACAATATTTTTTCATGTTTAATTTATTTTTAACTTTTACCATAATTTTGATATTTTATCCAAACACGTATGCACTCTCCTTACAGTATGTATGTATATTTCGAAAGTTGCAGCACCCCCACGATTTCAAGCCACGAGCCGCCACTGGTTGAAAGGTTTCCATTTATCGGAAAGGTGGCTGTTATGATTTTCACCATTACTTCAGATAGATGTGAAGTAAGATATGGTAATTTTATGGAAAATAGTTGTCTCTCTCTTTTATTTTAGGAGCAGGTTGGATATGGACTGATTTCCAACATCCAGGACAGATAATACTAGTGGAATAGGAAAGAATAAAAAACAACATAAACAGGAGTTAACTGTGGAGGACAAACCTCCATGACAATCTAAGTGATGCTATCTGGACTAGGAGACTTTTGATTATTCAGTTTGGGTAATTTCCTGTGATCGTATTCTTGCGAAAAATCAAATGCACTTGGCGCGTTTGGAATGTTGGTAGGAACAAAGTTATCAATGCAAAAATTCGAAGAAGCTTATCCAATATTTAATAAGAGAAAACTTAACTTTTTCCAGTTTAGTAATAGGAAAAGAATAAAAATCTAAAAGACGGTGTGTGTGTGTGTGTGTGTGTGAAAATTATGAAACAGACTTTCATTTATTTCATTTCATTTTAAACTATAATTTCTTTCTTCTCTCTCTCTCTCTCTCTCTCTCTCTCTCTCTCTCTCTCTCTCTCTCTCTCTCACACACACACACACACACACAAATATAATATACGAGGGGGGGGGTCTGAAAAGTTCTGAGATACGTCTGCCTGACCACCTCAAAGACGTGAAGAAAAAAAGCATAAATCTTACATGCAACAGAGGCAAACCATCAAGCACTGCTGCAGTATACGGAAATTGGTTATAGTAATTATTTCTTCCTCAAGGCATTCAAGGAACAATAATATGTTAAGAAACCTCAATTAGTGCAACAAGAAACAAAGAAACATCACGTCGAGTCCGATTTGGCTTCATCAAAAAATAGCACACGCAGTTTCTTGGATATCGTACGTATTCCAACGGACATCGCCAGTCTGACGAGCAACACCGTTGGTCTAATTTAAATGCTCCTTACTACTTGCTTGTTTTGAGCCCACTTATTGTACTTTCAAGTCAATTTTATTTCACTCCCTGAAATTCAAGAGGAAACCATTCGAGATGTTAAATAAAATATTGCGAGTTTCTTCAATCACCAGTGTGTGGTAAACATATCGTACATTCCATTAATTCCAATAATTCCTTATGATCACCGTTTCTCTTCTCAATCCCAATTACGATATTACGATAGGCATTCACTGCCTTTAACACTATTTAAGAACGGTTGACCAAACGCGTTCAGATATTATAATACTTTGCATTTCATGGGATGACAGCATTTTCATTTACTGTTCCTTACCTCTTTTCCCCAAGACGACGCTACCGTCGTTGGCTTTGCATTTCTCGCCAATGCACCCCATTTGCTGGAAATCACGAACAGGATCAGAGCGTAGGTAAAATTCAACTGCATCTTCGAAACGGCGAGAGATTTTTATGATAAAGCTTTTTGTCGACCGACACGAAAACAGAAACGAAACGTACAGAGTAGAAGTTACGAATGGCTAAGTAGAATTTAACCACGACGTAAGTGCGTCGAAAGTTTTGGGAATGTGCATGCGCATTACGAACCCTTTACGAAGTGCATCGGAAACATAAAGACGTTTGTATATTATCGTAACGCACTGCTGCGCATAATCTAAATTTAAAAATAAAATGAAATAAGAAGATGAAAGATGAAACTTTCCACTCATTCTGATAAATGGAAAGTTTCATCGTAAAATCGACTTTTTAAATTACTTGAAAGAAATAAAAAAACAGCTAGTCTCGGTTAGAAGGAGTTTTTCAGTCCAAAACTGCCTTTCAATGCAGTTTTTATAGTGAGATTGCTGCGCCATTCGCTAACAGTAGATTTACTCCTTTATTCCTTTCTTTTTTCCCATTTTCTTTTCTTTACCTTTCTTTCTTTCTTTCTCCCCCCCCCCCCCCGACTACATTGTATACACACTCACAGCTATACAGGTGTGAGTTTGTTGTAGGGTTTCAAACCAGTTGCTCTGACCAACTCATCATGTAATTTTTACTGCGTGGCTTTTGAACTATAAATAATCTATAAAAACATCTCATTTGTTTAAAAAAAAAGCCAAATGATGGGAAAGGTCGAAGGCTGGCGGCAGTTTAGAAGGGCGGGTTGAGGATCATTACTTTTATTAGTGGTATTCTTGTTGCCGATTCTGTAGTTGGTATTGCTGTTATTGGACACAGACTAGAGATTCGTCACTAACGCCATCTTTCAACATAAAGATGTACACAGATTCACACTGACATACCATAGTGATATCTTCACGTAGATTGGTAATACAAAAGTATACAGGGAATTTGAAATAGAAAGTGACGATCGCTTAGTTTTAAGCAGGATAAAAATGAACATGATACTGAAAAGAAAATTTGTAAGACAGGTTGTAAAATAATTAAAGTCGAGAAGTTTTAGAGGGGAAGTGTAGACCCAAGTCTACAAATATATTATCAAAAGAAAATGAAAGTCTTAAAACAAAGGACAACCTTGGAGTCTCAATAGCAAACTAAATAAAATAGCAACCGTTCATGAAGGGAGGTGAAGTTGCTTGCAAGAGTAGAAAAATTCGAACTTTGTGGTGAGCACAAAAAAAAAATTAAAGAGGAAGTGCCCAGAAAAGAAGAAAGCGCATGAAAAGGTCATATGCTGACGACCTAAAAGAGCTCCGAGAAATATGAGATCCTACACTACTCGATTCCCGACAAGTGGCCTACTAATATGAAGGAAGATTGTTGATAGTCGATTTGTAATAATGTTAACTCAATCATGTAGTATTGTCATCGAACAGTGCATCCTCAAGGGGTGAACAGGATTTGTTATTTTGATCGTCATGTTGCCAAGCGCTACTGATATTGTGAATACAAATAGTGTCTGAAATTTTAGAGGACAAGTTCATAGCTACTTGGTTGAGATTTCGACAAGATGTTTTTCACTGTCTCTCTACTCCCCAAACATACCTTCCTGCTTTCCAGTTCACATTTTTGTGACTTTATTTATTATTTTTTTTTCCAATAATCACTGTAGTTGACATAGATAAAACAGCAGAAATAGAAATAAAAAAATGGTCGATTTTTTTATTCAATGTGGGATCTGTAGACGTCGCTTAGGGATAGTTTTAACTTCAACCTAACCCCACTCTGTGTTCTATTCAGCTCGTGTTACTTAAGAAATTATAACATCTCGAAATCGGCTAAATGATGCGACCTGTTTGATAAAGGACGCTTTCTGGTCTGAGGTTTTCTATTATTTTCAGAATGCTGTAATTTTTTTTTATTCATAGGATTGAATGATTAAATTTAGCAATAATCTTCTGATGAACACCTTAGAAAGCTGACAGATTAACAACATTCAATCTAGGATGGAAGTAACAGCAAGTTAAATGTGGGCGCTGTGCTTCTTGTAATAAGAGACTCTCGACAGTACTTGGGTTACTGCTGTCTGTTACTGAAGTCGCTGCTGCAATTCTCTATGGACAATAGTAGGAAGTAAACCAGTGTTTTAAATGACACACAACTTCGCTGCGTACTACTGCAAACTGTTCTGATAAGTATACACTGTGCATTTATTATTAAGATCTACAATAACATTTTCCTGGCAACGTTCATGACTTTCACCATTCTCTTGATTGCTATCACATGATATCAAGTGGACAGAAGAAAGACTTTCACTTTGAACTAGAGGAACTTTTTTTCATCTGCTTCACGGAATTTACACGATATTCATACAGTAGTTGAGGTTACACTCAGAAATGTCTGCTAATGTTGCATGCTATTAGAAATAAACTGAACCTCAGCGATGACGAAGTCCGGCTGCCTTCGCGAATGAAAAAATGTTCATCAATATTTAGAGGATCGAAAATATATCATAAAAGTAACAAGAATGTTTCTATAAATCTTTACAAATATGAAGTGGTGTTTCTCTTCACACGTAGAGTAGAAAAATCATTAGTCAAAATGGCCTATCATCTCGTAAATTCTAATTCGATAATTTCAGCGAGGTTGTGCATCAGCAATGAGCTGCTTAAGAGCAAGTTCCATTCGAACAGCTTTATGTTCTTGATCGATGTCAAATGGTTCATGCAGAGCTTGAAATTGTCATTTCGAGAGTCATCCAAGTGGATCTCTTATTACATAAACCATTGTCTCACATCCAAATGCGAATCCGATTCTAAAATGAATGGCATTGATCTATCACTTTATTCCACACATGTAAGTTTTCTAAATTAATGAAAGAATTAGACCAACACAAATATAAATAGGGAAAAAACTAGAAATGTTCCCGCAGAGAGGCTGCAACATGTAACAGCTGTTTGTCAATGGAACTGTCGTTCTTGAGGAATTCATCGTAATCAGACTAAATGAAGGGATCCTATCTGTAAATAACTCTACAATTCATGTCGATCAACCTATTTCAATCCAATCTGAAGGCATTGCATAGCATAAAGTGCTCTGAAACTTTCAGTTCAATAAGATTAAAATGAAGGATACCTTCATTAAAATGAAGGTATCCTTAAAATGATACCTTCGGGGCAGCACTGTTCAACTGAATTCGATCCGTCATTCCTCGATTGTTTTACCTACTTCATCTGGAAAAAAACGATTTCTCAGAAATAAACTCACCTGTTCCTGAACTCAACGCAGTTGCCACGTGTGTGCAATGGCTTTACTGACGTTAGTCAGTGAAACCATTGCACACACGCGGGAACGCACGAAACACATAATAAAAACAAATATTAGCAGCGCGAGCAAACAAAACACACCACATTTTATTTCATGTCACATTTTCAATCTAGTCAACTCCTCTGCTATTATCAGAATATGAAACTAAGGTTTTGCTTCTGTCTCCGATGCTGGTGTCATTACATGGCTTAAACAAGTAAAATGAATGTATACATATCATTTCGCAACGTTTATTTTACGGGAAATTACACGTACTTTTAGCACTATATCTCTATATTTACATCCTGGTCTTTTCTAACGGAATAAAAAAACAGCAAGTAATTCGTGACCGAACTCGCTATTTACAGGAATCACGGACTGTTAAGCTATTTAGCTTGTCATATTTTACTTTCAACAATTAAGAAAATTACGAATATGTGAAATATACATATTCTTGGTTTTAATGGAAAGGAATTGATGGCTTTTATCTCTCCTAAAAATGGAAACTCGGACCATTTAATTGAAATGGAACAATCACAACAGCAATATGTTACATGGGTTTGATCAGTTACTTTCTAGGGAAGCCTAGTAGATGCAAGATTAGTGAATGAAGGTAAGAACCTAAAGGCTCACAGACTACCGTTACCTGCATGCAGCCATTTTTTTTTTTAAATATATGTAATGAAAATTCTTGTGATCATCCCATTGTGATACTCAAGGACATAAAATGCAAAGATCTGAAAGTGATAATGAATTTCGTGTATAAGGGTGAAGAGAGCATCTTGCAGAGCCAGTTCTCTATGCTTCTTAATATTGCTAAAGTATTAAACGTTTTAAAGAGGCTGCAAATGAGTTGCCAGATATTTCAACTGGCGTGTACATCCTCCGATAGTCTGTACCAAAATGCTGTAATAATCGCAAACCAAACAGGTCTATCACATCTGTAACTATCCAGTCTTAGTAGTGCTGGCTTAGTTGAGTCATTCTCATCTTCAGCAGGAATGTGATCTTCGCTTAGGAGTACAGGTTTTGAGCCACAACCAAACAACATGAGGCAGAACTGCCACCGTTAGGTAGGCGGAAAGGAAGAAGTCCTCGAAGAATACTTCTTCGTGTGTCACATAAATGCATAAAGGATCAGATGAAGTCAAAGACCATAAAACAGGCATCAACAGATGAGTCTGAGGATATTAACGAGGAGGCAATCTTCATCGCAAGAGAACGAAGACCGGAGTTTTCACCGATTAACTATCCATCGACTAAACTTCCCCTTCCTCATTCATATATAAAAAACTAGTGTGACTCAGAAATCACTTTCTGATGGTGAGTGTTCTGTAATGGTGGATGGATTAGCACCTAGAAAAGGCACAATATTCGAAATAGTTATCATAATTAACACAAATGTTGACGACAAAAAGCGTCTCTTCTGATATACAGTATCAAAGGGATACTTACCATTGTTGGATTAGTTGACACCCACCATCATCTTAAATAATCAGAAGCGTTAGCCCATTGCATACTCCCCGAGTTTTACGTCCACTCAGATTACCCATGATATAATTCAAGAGTTTGTGCCCAGGGTCCCCACCTTATCTGAAAAGCCTCCTTTCATCGTTTGTTGGTACTTTATAGCAATATAATAGGAGTAGCAAGGATATTTCTGAGGTGCTTGCTAATACTAAGTCAAGTAACAATGAGATATCTGATATGGGTACTTTTCAAACAATCTAAGTTTCCGGACAACGCCTTCACTGTTCGGATTGCCATTCCCTTCACCTCATAGATTAAATTCAACGCAATCCGGGAAATTGGGAAACAGAAGGGTGTTGGAAGAAATCTGCAGTGGTCAACTGTTCATTTGGTATCCACAATACTAAAGCGCAAAATGTTACTGTGGATTCTAATACTGGTGACGATTATCTCTCATTTCTCTCTGGCCCAACATTGTCTACTCGTTATTCCTTACAAAAAGAAATAGAAGTATTCAGAAATAAAGTAGAAGATTAAGACAGTGAATAAAGAAATTAAGACGCTTAATTTATTAAGACGCTTAAGACGCTCAAATAAGATTAGCTAATATTAAAAGTTTAATAGGAAATGTGGGAAAGCGTCAAGAGAATTAGAAAACACACGAAATCTTGAACGGAAAAGTATAATGGTAAGAGAATAAATGAGAAGGTTCCAAGAAAATGCCAGAGTATGTGAAGGAGGGATGAATGGAAGACACGATGAATTGAGAACAATATGTACGAGTGTCGGGATGAGAGAGGGAAGGATGATAATGGAGGCGCAAATAAAAGGATGGATGATGTAGAGAATGAAGAGTCATATGTAAAGAGAGAGAGAAAGAGAGAGAGAGAGAGAGAGAGAGAGAGAGAGAGAGAGAGAGAGAGAGAGAGAGAGCTTACGTGTGGTCTTTCAGAGGATGAAGAATAAGCTTGAGAGACCGAATCAGCGTTTGACGAGTGGAGAAAATAACGAAAAAAAAGAATTATCAGAAGAGAAGAGAAGAGATATTTCTTCTCTTCTCATGATATAATAGCATGTTATGCAATCTATCAGCTCATGAATAGTACAAGGCATAGCAGAAACTGTTATGACCAGGAAAGTAAAATCAAATTA
The DNA here is from genome assembly GCF_054136105.1 of Typopeltis vanoorti. NCBI lineage: Eukaryota > Metazoa > Arthropoda > Arachnida > Uropygi > Thelyphonidae > Typopeltis > Typopeltis vanoorti. The sequence goes on from NC_143559.1 coordinate 1,881,637, forward strand.
TGATTTTGCCCTTTTTACCACCTGGCCTTCTTTCCATGAGGAATGTGGCAAGAAAACTAGAGGAAATTCCTAGGAGCACATTCGATATAATGGCGACCAATAGGAAGAGTGATTATTATTATTATTATTATTATTATTATTATTATTATTATTATTATTTGCGTTATAAATAGTATATACATATAATTACTACAGCAACTATGTATGCAATTCATCTGAGACAAAAAAAAAAAAAAAAAAAAAAAATTCTGTATAATCCTTATTGTAAATACTGTAAATATTATTATTGTATGTAACTTATACTGAGACATAATAAAATGTAAAAGAAAAAAAAATTATTATTATTATTATTGAATTGTGTGTGTATGCTGCATTACTGCATTGTATCGTGAATTGTGTGCACATTGGTGCCAATCCAAATTTAGCTAGTTTAAAAAAATGTATATTCATATTTATAAAATGTACTCTGCATTTTGTATATCGAATTTTCGTACTGTACAGAAAAGATAATATGTTTTTCATTGTGTGTGTGCAGATACTCTGTGTAATAGTAAACCTTATCATTTTCATTGTAAAAACAAATAAGTCGTTTATAAAAAAAAAAAAATTATTATTATTATTATTATTATTATATTCTAAATTCAAAATTTCTGTATAAACCATATTGCAAATATTGTAAATATTATTATTGTATGTAATTTATACTGAAACATAATAAAATGTTTAAAAAAAATTATTATTATTATTATTATTATTAATGTTTATTATTCACATCACGTATACAAATTATACATATTATACTATTCAACTTGTGTAATTATGACAATATTTCACAATACAATTCAATGCACAGTACAATGTTACAAAATAAAATTCAAGTATTAATATCATATTCTGTTGGTACTAACACTTATTATGGCTATTATTTTATTATGGTTAATAAAACGTTTTCTCATATATGCAAGTAGAATATAATATATTTCGAATGGTTTCATAGTTATGATAAGTAACTGGTTTAGAGTAATATAAGTTAGTTAATGCAAATATGTGTAACCAAGGGCCGTAGCCATACTGGTTACTAGAAAAGTAATTAGCTTAAAACAGACACTGAGAGTCAGGGGACCGCATCTGAGAGGGCTCCCTTACCAGTTATAATAATGTACATGTTGATATTTTAATTCCTAATCGAATGAACCAATTTGTAAATCAATACCTTAATTGGTTATGATATATGAGTTATAATGATCTCTTATACTATACGTTTAAAGTAATTGTCAACATTGCTTAATCCCATAAGGTAGTTTCTCAATCTTTTTCTGAATACATATTCTGAGGTTATAGATTTAATTTCATTCGGAAGTTTATTATAGCTGCTCGTCCCAATGTACTCGAAAGATTTATGAAAAATTTCTTTGTTAGCCTTAGGTACTTCCAGCGTGTTTCGACCGCAGCGCAATCCATAGTCTACATTATATACCAAGAAACTTTCAGCGTTCCTTTTTACCTATAAAAGACAACCATAGAGATATAGTTTCTGAAATGGTACAATATTATGAACGATATACAGATCATTGGTTGAATGTGCAAAGTCGGGAGTAGTTATGGCTCTAGTTATTCTGTTTTGTATTCTTATTAATGGAAGCAGATTGTTGTAATAGTCTTCTCCCCAACAGGTAATGCTATATTGCAGTGAAGAATTTACCCAAGAACAGTATAAACATCTTAAGAATGCTGCATTTACAAATTATTTAACATAATATATTCTGTTAATTATGAACCTAAACTTATTTGTTAAGAAAGTGGTGTGGGAGTTCCACTTCAAATTGCTATCGATATGGAGGCCCAAATACTTGACGGCTTTTGTTTTTTTGATTAAGCTACATTTACAATTTAGAGTATCACTACATTTCCTTTCATGCCATTTTATAGTTATACTGTGATCTAATTTGTCTGTTAATGTAAAGTACATATATCTCGTTTTGTCGGTATTAATATTAAATCCGTTGTTGCTAAACCATATACTTAGTTTTAACATATCGCTATTAATCCGATTTTTTAGATTTTCAAGGGTTGTTTCGGTGTATACTAAAGCCGTATCGTCAGCAAAGGATATCATTTTGCCAAAAAGTTTGTATTTACATAGATCATTAACATATATTATGAATAGGATGGGTCCTAGTACCGACCCTTGTGGGACTCTGTATTTTATTATGTTTATTGTGCTTTTAAATGTATCATAGCTGGTATATTGTTTTCTATTATTCAGATAGGATCTGAACCAGTGATTAGTAATTCCCCTAATGCCGTATTTGGACATTTTTAATAGCAATAGATCATAGTGAACACAGTCGAACGCTTTAGATATATCAAGAAAAACAGCTGCCGTGTGCAATGCTTCATTTATTCCACTATAGACCTTTTTATGAAACTCGAGTAGCGCTTTTTCAGTATTGCTTCCGGATCTGAATCCATATTGATTAGTAGCGTAAAAGGATATTGTATTTAAATAGCTATTTAAGCGTTTTTTTATCAGAATTTTAATAACCTTTGAGATTGTGGATAGTATAGATATTGGTCTGTATTTTTTGATTTCATTTCTATTTCCTCCTTTAAATAACGGAACAACTGAAGCAGTCTTTAGGTGTTCTATAAATTTACCATGTTCAAAGGATTTATTAATGGTATTTGTAAAGAAGTGTAATTTATGCCTTATGATAATGTTTAACTTTTTAACATTTATGTTGTCACATCCCACTTTTTTCCCTTTTTTTTTAATCCGATTACTACACTCTTCACTTCATCTTCGTTTACTGCATGTACATAGAATTCTTAATCCACGGAAGGTGACTGACATACTTTGCCCTTTCTTCAGGGTAGAAAACACAACTGCCATAGTTGGTAAAGTCGTTGTTCATTTTGTTAAGTATATCAGTGATGTCATTGCCCTCAGGAAATTCTCGCGTTTTCTGTTTTGTGTTACTATTATCATATTGACCAACCTCCATTCTTTACTTTTATCATTACAACAAGAAAGAAATTTCGATAGCAGAGAATGTTTTTTTGCCTGTTTTATTTTTTCCTTTAGATGTTTAACGAAATTATTATAGTCATATTCAAAATTTAAATTGTATGGATTTTTTTTATGCTTATAGTAGAGCTTCTCTTTTGTCTTTATCATATTTTTTAGTTCATCTGTTATCCAGTGTGTGTGAACGTCCTTTTTTGTAGTAACTGTTTTATGATATTGCGATTTACTGTCTGCATATTAAATCATTTTGATAAATTCATCATATAACTGAAACTGATTTGTGTCTAATAAGTCAGTTTGTGGCAGTTGATAATGTTTCGTGTATCTTTCAAATTTTTTATAATTGGTGCCAATTACAAATTTATTCTGACTACCTGTGCAACTCATGTTAACACTATCAGGAATAGATAGTTTCAAAAGTATCGAATGGTGATCTGTTATATTACTAATGTAGATTGCCGTGGATACCTCATAGGCCATTCTGTTTCTTATGAATATGTGATCAATGCAACTATATAGTCGAGTTGTACACTTCTCTCGTATTGCCATCGATGCAAGCAAGAAACCCATGAGTAGATAATATATTTTTATATTCTTCAGTTTTACTATTACTCTTATGAAGGTCCAAATTTATACCCCCCATTAGTATGATATTGTCATATTTTAAGGTTTTTTAAGACATTATTTAGCTCTGTTAGAAAGCTATCTACTGGGCCATCGAAGCACATCCTTCAGAAATACGCATATTATGCAGTTGGCAGAACCAGCTGAAGCAATTTATTTTGCCAAGAGATCATTTGCAATGGCGTATCATCCAAGCGAAGAATCTTGGTTATATCAAGGGAGTAGAAATTTTTTGAGCTGGCTTACCAGCGCAAATATCAACCAAATATCTCAGTAGTCAGATGTCAGCCTGGGTGCACTGTACCAAATGAATCGTGTCACATGCTTAACGAAGGATCTGGTACATTTATAAGCTTTGGCTAATTTTTATCCTGTATAACTCCACTGTTTAGGCAAATATGTTAACTACTTATAATATTAGCGTGTTTATCATTCTATGAAGAAACTATTCACATTTTATAAGTGGCACAAGATCATTTATCATTCTTATATTTGTATTTTTATTAATTATACTATTTTTCGCTATGTTTTCGCTTCTAACCCTTATAACATGTCTTGAACAAACAAACAAACAAACAAAATTTCTTCTCTGTCATTATAAAGAAATTGAGTATCATAAAAACTCTCTAGAAAAAAAAAAATCTTAGCTCGCTTCTAAATTCTCACTGGCTCTGAAACGTTGCTGAATGGACACGGCCAATGATGTCGCACAACATGCATTAAGGTTAGAATCAATATAAAGAAATATATAGGGAAAATAAATACATTTTGAACTTCTCAAATTTTTATATTTACTATTAACGCTCACGTTATCATATTCCATCGCTTGGTAAGGAATAAGCTAATTACTGTTGCAATTAAGTGGTTAACTCGCGTACGGTACGACTGAGCCTTCTAAAGATAAAATGGACATGTATATGCTACTTCTCATTGGTCTTATTCCATTACGACAAAATTGGTGATAATCGACAAAGAAGCATTTAATGAATTATAACAAGAATTTCCCAATAGTTGCAATAAGTAAGGTAAACATACAAAATGCTGTTTACTATGAAACAGAACCGACATCAAACTGTAACTCTCTTCCGATTTTTTACTCGTCAATGTTCAAGCCCTAAGTATACCAACCAAGTGAAATTCTACTGTTCTAGAACTTCATCTATTATAAAGATATGGTGAGGTGGAATCAAGGAAAAGGCAGGTGACGAATAGCCATTGCAGTTTAATTTCACCACACCACAGTCCTGTCTTTTATGTGTATTTAGTTTGGCTCCCAAGGATGCTTCATATTCTTGTTGTGTGTGCTGTTAGAGAAATCATCATCATGGAGGCAGTAATATTATTAGCATATGCTGACAGCTTTGTAAGAGAGAGAGAGAGATTGGGATGGACTGGCCTAAGAAAGATGTTTACTCTACTCAGAAAGGATTCTATTACGTATGGCAATTTGTATGGCAATTACGTAAAGTGGGGCAGTAAAAGGACAATCTTGTTAAATTCGTTTACTGTGTGATATACGAGTAGATATGGTGAAAGTTAATATATAGCACCTTAATGATGTGTGTACCAAAGAGAGCTGTTCAATACTGTCTCTTAGTCAAACGTTACAAGCCCACGGTTTCACTGTTTTTTTTGTTAGATGCTTATCAGATCCCTTTTCAGGTGAAGGCTTCCACGGATGGATCGTTCTGGGACAGAGAAGCTCTAGAGCCTGTCTATTATTTAGCTCAAAGTAGGTTTGATTCTCTTTGAAATGGCTTTTTATATTATCTCACAGTCACAATAAGATAATATCAAAAGATGGATCATCAGTTTCTTAGTTTTGTAAGGACGCCTTTCTTTGGGATAAGCTTAATGAAAGATGTAAGTCATATTGAGTGGAAATTTCGGTAGTTGCCTCGACATATGTTCCATGGAGAGCGAGACCGAGCTACGTCCAGAAATATTGATAAATCTAGCAGTAAAGCCGCCTGTGCTGGGAAATTTATTTTGTGGTAGAGAATTGCAGAGTCTTGACGATTCGTGTAACAGGACATGACAGGCTCCTATTTATGCTGCATTGAGGATGAGTGTTTCTTCACATTAGAGAAGATTTTACTATTGACTTAAATGGGTGTTACTTTGGCCGGTATATACTGAGTTAGCTTTGCATTAGAAAACTCCTCTCTGATTTACATATTCGGCGTGATAACTGTTAACACTTTCATTGCCAAGCTGAAAATTGGAATTTCGTGTGGTGGCCAAATTTTTTAAATTTTTTTTATTTAGTTAGCGACGTCCACGCGATAACGCGTGATCGGCCGTTTGGTGAGAGCTCGCATCGCGCGATATCGCGTGATTGGCAATGAACATGTTAAAGTGCCATTGAACAGGACCAATTACGAGTGTATGTAGGGGAGATATGTTGTTATGGCGGAAATGTTGGTATAGTGTACTTCTGTTGACGTTGTGCTGACGAAAAGAAATACTTTGTGGGTGCATCTGTGAAGTTTATGTGCCTATGTTGTTCTCTTGAAAGAGCTCCTATTGTAGAGTTCTCCAAATTTGAACGTATGGTGAACATATTTGAACGTAACAGAGTCAAAATGATGTGATTGCTATTACTGCTGCAGTTGGTGTGAGGTTGAATGCCTTTTCAGATTCCTCTGGTGGCTATACTTTGAGTAAATACTTTAACTCTAGACTTAAAGAGCGAACAACATTCAGAAATTGGCTGTGATGTCGATATGTCCTTGATGAGACAGTCTCATCAAGGACATATCGGTTCCTTTTACAAGCTATTGATTAATATCGAGTATGCTTCCTCGTTTGTTTCCAGTGGACCGACGGAGGTTAAAAGGTTATTCCATCCTCTTAACAAAGATGGTTGAGAGGAGGGAATCGTGGTCTGATGCGTGATATAGAAGATGGGCAAGGCCCTTATGAAGGGTATCGTATAGTATGTATATGCATGGATGTATAGTAGGTAGGAGTACTTGTCGCCATCCAGGTGAAAACATTTCTTGTAGATGTAGGTATCTCAAAATATAAGTCAACTCGTAATTGTAGATCATATTCTGAAGGAGTTAAGGTAAGTAAAAAAATGTTCCTGGCATTCGTGTCTGTCCATTGTAGGGTCCACATTGCAGTTAAAACCCGCTGTAGTGTCAGGCGGTCTTCATTAACATTTCCTAGGCGACTTTGTATGAACTCCAATATCATTACGGAAAGTTACACATCCTGAGGTATGTATAGATTAATTAGGTATATCTTTCTCCCGCTCTGAGTTATAATGAGTGCATAACTTGCAAAGAGGGAGAGGTACTGGCGATCTATAATTTTAGGGGAAATTTTTGGTGGATGCCAGTAGTGACTTCTGATCCACGAAATTGAAATTGAATGTCAGGACTGTGGTGGATGGTATATGGACAGTCCTTCACCTAGTTTGAAAGCGTTTGTGAGAGTGAAAGCTATTTTCTGTAGCATAACTATTTCTGACAGTGGTCGCAGATATGATGCAAAATCATGTTACACTCTTTTCCAAGCAGATAGACGGGTGTGGGTGCGGCGCATGCCTGGTAAACGTCTCTTACCAGAATGCGTAACCTCAGCAACGAAATTCCGGATGTAGCGGTGTGATGGTATGATCCTGTTTTCCTGGTTTCGCCCTGGACCTCTGTGGTACCACAAACATTGAACTGTGAGTGCTAACTGAACATGCATTGCCTCCTACATTGTGATGTTTCTAAGGAACTGGCCATAATCTCTTTCAGCATGATGCACTGTGTCATAAAGCTGTTGCTGTAACTGCGTGGTTTGTGGACATGAATGTCATCACATTTCACTGGCCTCCATAGAGTCCTAATCTCCACCGTAATGAGCATCTATGGGAGGAACTGAAGCATAGGGTGAGGTCAAGAGGAATCCACCCCAATAACAGGTCAGGACATCATTACATACCTATGGGAAGAATGGTATCAAAATTCCCATTGATCACTATCATGTTTAGAACTGTTTAAGACTTCTTCCACAGTGTTTTCCAAGTTGGTCGATCTTTTTCTCAGTTTAAAAACTCTGAACACTGGGTTTGTAACCTTCCAGTTCAAGAAAAACAACCATAGAACTTTGTTTAATACATCAGTATATTGTGCTATGGATAGGAAGTATGAAATGATGATACCTGTGTACTGTAATCTCCTCTCTAAATGCCTATGAAATAATTAATAGCTTTAGACAAATATGAGATCTTCCAAAAAGTAACTTAATTATCATCAGCCTTATGGCATGGTGCATTGTCCTGCTGAAAGAGACAATGGTAAGTTTCATAGAAATGCCACAAAGTAGGAAGCAATGCATTGTCCAGAATTTTCAGATACCGCTTAGAGTTCAATGTTCGTGGCACCACAAACAGAAGACGGACGTCGAACCAGGAAAAACAGTTCTATACCATCACACTGCCACTTCCGAATTTCATAGTTTGGGTTACGCACTCTGGTAAGAGATGCTCACCCACATCCGAGACATCCGCATCGTTCATCTGCTCGATAGAGGGTGTTGCATAATTCCTTGCTTCATAATACAGCTTTCCAAGCTTCCACTGTACATGCTCTTTAGCTCTCTGCACCAGTGAAGACGATGCTGCATGTTGGTTCGGGTAATGTAAGGATTGCATATTGCGGTCATCCCATGGAAATCCATACTGTAAGCCTCGCTTCTGATTGTTTTTGTGCAGATTCGTGTTCCTTTCGATGCCTGGAATTCCAGATTCAATTGGCGATTTCTACATGTTATCTCTGTAGCACCCTACAGTCACGTTTGTTGAGAGTCGTGGGTAGTGCACTGTGGTATACACTTGCAGTTAACTCCCTGAGCTTCCCTGGACTCCCTGAAATGGCGCAATTTTTCAGCAATTTGCCGAACAGATTGTTCTGCGAAATGCATCCTAACGCGACGTCTCTTTCACAGTGTCCTTCATCTTATCCAGACACAGTCGCGCTGACTGTATAAGATGAAGATGATAAGATGACTGGATAACACACACACACACACACACACACACACCACACACACACACACACACACACACACACACACACACACACACACACACACACACACACACACACACACACACACACACACACACACACACACACACACACACACACACACACACACACACACACACATCGTTTGCAACTGTCAAAGATCGACTAGTTGTGGAAGAGATGGAAAAAGGCCTACAAAAGTTTCTGTAGTTTCAACAAGAATCACACACCTATCATGTCTTTCATCTGGCAGTTTGCCCGGTGTAGAGAAACTCATTTCCTTAGGACTGCAAAGACACCTGAATCTATACTTTCGAGTATTAAAAATTTTGCTACTAAACAGAAAACAAAGACAAAATGTGGAGTTCTCATTAATTCATCATATCTTGTTAAGTAAATTTGATTCAATGATATGTAGAGTAAAGTGGTCAGCGACTTTTGGGCTATTAATGAAGTGAAGAAAAAATATTGTTTCAGAATTTTAAAAGACTTGCTTGTGTTTAAAGTACGAATATATCTGGATTTCCTTTATATAAATGATATCCTACTCGAATCTGCTTATAAGTTGCTTCTGGTGATCTCTGTCATTAACATCTACTTCATAACATTTTGGAATTGACAGATCATGAATCTTCAACTTTCATAATGAAGATGAGGATGTCATCATTACATAAAATGATTTAGGAATTTTTCTACAGACTTGATCAGATTAATCAGACAATATTAAATAATCAATGGGAAAATTTCAATATATTTGAATTTGTCTTCCTCGTTAGCTCAAGTGGAGAAAGTATAGCATTTGTAACCATCACCCTGTTGATTTTCAATCCATTGTGGGAATAAATGTTTCTTAATATGTTTCCATAGTAAATTCTGATGTAGAAGAATAAAAATGGTTCATAAATATTGGTGAAGTGATTTATTGGCCACAGTAAAGAGGATATCAACTGAAAATGTTATCCCCCTTGGTGTAGCTTTTTTTGTAGCAAAATTTACAAAAAGAAAAACCATTTTAGATTTGTTCTGGTCCATAATCAGGGATTTTTCAATAGTTTCTCGTGTCTCTGGAACAAGCAGCAATGGCTTTTCCTCCAGGAAACTTGGGTTTTTAACTTGCATCTCAGAAAAATAATACAATTCATACTATCGGACCCAGCTGTATATGCTTTCCGCTGTCTAGTTGCTGTCGTTTCATAATTTTCATCGTCAGGAAATGAAATCATTTTTGCCTCACCTAATTCCCCTAAAATTAATAATTATAAGATCAGCTATTGGTGAAGGATAAAGACTAGCCATCACTCTGATTTCAAAATTTAGTAAATGCAAAAATAGGTATGATAGTCACTTTGAGAAAAGAAGAATTAAAACTATTAAAAAATTTTAATTTATTTTATTTTTAATTATTGACTAACAACAACTACCCGAATAGCTCACAATGATATTATTATTATTATTATTTAAAACTGAATTTTGAATTAAACATTTGAAGTGAGTGGATTTTTTAATAAGAGATGATGTATGACTAATTAGCTAAATCCCCACTATATCTCCACTAAATCCCCACTACTTCTCCCCCACTATTTAGCCATAAATTAGCTAAATAGTGGGGAGAAGTCATTAGCATCTAATTTGGGATGGAGAGGTTTATTGAGTTTAAGAAATCTGGGCAATCAGTATATCCGGGGGAGGGAACTAAACGGATTGAGTTTTTTAACTGTTTTAGGAGGCCAAGATGTGAGATTTTTAGAATCATTTTTAATGTTTTTTTTCTGAGAATTGGCGGGTCATAATCAAGACGTTTACAAGTAGTGCAGTCCCGATACATTCATTTACAAGTTATAATTACTAGCATTGACTAACGAGAATACGACATTTCAGAATAATGTGCCCATAAGGTATTTCAAACAATCAAGCACAAAAATAGCAAAATGTATGACAACCTTCGTAATAATCAACAGACTCTTCAAGTTATAAACTTTTTGCCGAAAATTCAACTGCAGACGACGAGTCTCGACGAAGCTGCTGCTTAGCCTCGGCCAACGTTTGTAGTAGCGCGCCTTGTCAAGTTCTATCGGTGGTTATGTTTTTCTTCCCTTTGGAGAACAAAAAGCGTTACCAGTTTATCGATTTTATTTTTATAGCGTGTTCTTGAATGTTGTCTGCCTACATTCCAGTCATAGTAATAATTGGTAATAGTCAAAGGAACTCTGCCTACTAGCGTGATTCGTCGCTCAATAACACAGTTGGCCTAGCTTCCACATCGGAATGTACACGCTCTTTGCACCATTGAAGACACGGCGTATTGCATATTGTGTCCTCTCATGAAACCAATGCTGTGAACCTCGATTCTGAATGTATTTTTATTTTTATTTTGTTTATTATTATTTTAGATTCGTGTCCCAGTCGATGCCTGTAAATCCTCATTCAACGTGGGCAGACGGTGGTTTTTATATATTATCCTTCGTAGCAACCTATGATCACTTTAGGCAAGTCTGGTGAGTCGTCAACTACGGGTAGCACTTGCAGTTGACTCCTTTCCCTTCCATCTTAGTATGGTATCACTAATTGTTGAGCGGAAATGGGCCAATTTGTCGACAATTTCCCGAACAAATACGTAGGCCTGCAACATGGCATCCTACCACAATGCCTCTTTCAAATTCCATCAGTTGCCTTGTCGCAGCCTTCACCCGGATATAGTTGCACTGACTTGGGAGCATCATATTTTGCCAAGGTGTATCATGCCATGTAGGCATGATACACCTTGCCCGTGGGGGTGTCCATTGTCTTCTTTCTAAGCAGTGTACTATAACAAATTTAGTAAAATTATAATTTTATAAACTTGGTTTCATTTTTATTCCTTAGAGAATATTCATTTTATTCCTTTGAAGAGATTTCTTTTCAAAATGTATAATAGTATTAAAGGTCTTGCTTCATACGATTTTCTTTAATTTTAAGAATTTTTATTAAGTTGCCTGTGCGGTCCTGTGAAAATGAAATTTGCATCGATAGTACTATTCTGCTTGAAAACAGATTGTTATAGGCTCGATTCTATTCGCGACTAGAAGAACATTTTATTAGCGTTACGTTGGCAATTTCCCGATTTAGTCAATGTCGGAAAACGTTGAGTAAGGTTTTTTTTTTATCTTCCAGAATCTCTGATTTTTACTCCATCTGAAAAAATCGAACGTAGAACTCACTTTTACAGAAAATACTTTTGGTGTAACGGTATAAGTTATGAGATGGCAGTAGCTGTGGCCAACGCCTCTTCTCTTCAAAAACCTTGTCTCATTAATATTCTGGGCTCAATATTGGCAAAAACATGATATCCACCTGCCTTCGCAAAGTTTCTTAGAGCTAGATAAACTCTGCCTACTCTCTTTGCAGAATAAAAGGTGTTAAGGATTTCTTTTATTTTAATTTTTACTATTTCTTATCGTAAGCTGGCTTTTGCTTTGTTGGGACTTAAACCGTCGAAGTGAATATCCATTTACAATTTTTCCAAATTCTAAAATTCACACTCACCTTTTGAACTTCTTATCCCTGAAGTTTGAATTCCTGCAGAAAAGTGATCCACATAGTAAAGTCACCTTCCAATTTCACCAACTATGCTGGAAGAGATGTAGAAACACTTGCTATGAGTAATGATCAAACATAATCTGTCTCTCTATATATCATCTCAACCTATCTCTTCTCTCTCTACATGTCATTTCTGAAACTTTTTTCCTTTCATGTATTCTGCAAACATAATTTCTACTCTAACAGCTTCTGTTCTTCCGATCGAATACTTAACAGATATTATTTTGACTGGCATAAAACCATGCCCCGCATGCCATCAAATTTCTAACCGACATTGCAAACCATTATTTACAAAAAGTGTACGATACATGTACTATACAACATAATAAACATGGCTAGAGACAAGAATTCCAGCTTCATAATCTTTCTGCTCTGAAGTATACAATAAATGAAACTAAACAGAAACCCTTACACAAATGTAAATCTGGCTTTTTAAGAACTTCCAACAAAAAACTGGTAACTCTCCAAATGGACCAAAATGCACCTGTGCATTTTAGTCCATTGAATAGCAAAAATTGTGCTTCCACATTATTCTCTTTCTTTTCTTTCTTTTATCTCGATGGCACCGCTGTTAAACTGTTAAATGATATCAAAATAAAGCTTACTCTTGATATCATTCATCTCCTATAACGTCTGTACGACCATGAAAAATCATTTAACAAACAGCGCACTATATACCTTCTGTGACCTATCAGTAAAATAGATCGGAAGAATCCAAAATCATCACTAATGATACTACCCACACCAAGTTGAAACGTTTTGCAGCTGTGCTCGTGAATGAACACTTCTTTGTCCTGTATCGTTTCTTTCATCTTTCAGGGTCGTCTGCCTTCTGCACAATTCCGACTTCCTGTTTAGTAAAGATTCAGTAAATTAATAGAATATTACCATATGTGGGCTATGGATTTTTTATATTTTTTGTATTTTTTACACAGTCTGGATACACTACCCTAGAATCAAAATGGAAAAAGTTTTCAAGCCACATCAGGCGCCCAGTAAATCTCACACTAGACAAGGAAATTCATTTCCCACCTAAGAATAATCAAACATATCCGTTATTACTATTATTACTATTATTACGGGCAACTCCAGGGAGTCATTAGACTCATCGAGGGAGGCCCCAAATCATATTCATCACAATTATTTGACATTCATACAGTATCTATCATACCTCGCCTTAAACTCATTCACTGTCACAGCATCCACTACAGACTCAGGGAGCGCATTCCACTCATTCACTACTCTAAAACTAAAGAACCCAGCTCTAACACCTTTACTAACCACACTTTTGCCCAGTTTCCATGGATGTCCCCTAGTCCTCCCACAACCAGCCCTGTTCTCAAAAATATCTTCTGAATTAATTTTATAGAAACCCTTCAGTAATTTGAATGTCTCAATCATATCTCCCCTCCTCCGCCTATCAACCAATTTTTGCAACCCACAAATCCTCAACCTGTTCTCATACGGTTCATTCCACAGACCTGCTATCATCTTGGTCACTCGCCTCTGGATCCTCTCCACCTCCTCCCCATCAAGAAGAAACCTAGGTGACCAAATCTGAGCACAGTAGTCTAGATGGGGTCTTATCAAGGCTCGATAGAGAGGAACAATAACCTGCTTGTCTCTGCTTGTCAACGTATTCTTCAGCAACCAAGTGATTTGATGAGCTGTTTTGGTCACTTTTGCAATGTGTCCCCTAAATTTCAATTCCTTATCTACCAACACTCCTAAATCTCGTGCCTCATCAATTTCCTGGAGCAGGGTTCCACCAATGCAGTAAACTGCCGCCAATCTTTTCACCCCAAAATGCATAACCTTATATTTTGCCACATTAAATTGACATCCATTCTCCTTAGCCCAGACCTCCAATCTATCCAAATCATCCTGCAAAATTTTGACGTCATCTGCATTCACTATTGCCCTACCCAACTTCGCATCATCCGCAAATAAATGAACTGTTCCTCTCAGATCATTTCCTATATCATTTATGAACAAATTAAACAGCAGTGGTCCAAGAACAGATCCTTGTGGCACACCACTAGTCACAGGCCGTCTTGTGGACTCTACTCCCGAGTAAACCACTCTCTGATATCTCTCCGTCAACCACCCTCCTATCCATCTCACCAACCCTATGTCCATTCCCATATGCTGCAATTTACTGATTAGAATTCCATGTGGAATCCTGTCAAAGGCCTTGGCAAGGTCCAGTAGAATCACCGTAAACCCATTACCCTTATCCAGTTCAGCCGTCACTGTGTTATAATACGTGAGCAAGTTACTGAGGCATGACCTACCCTTCACAAAACCATGCTGTCCCCGATACAGTATCCCATTTTCTTCTATCCAATCTTGTATTTTCCCCTTGACTATTTTCTCTAAGACCTTGACAATGATTCCTGATATGCTAATCGGTCGGTAATTTACAACAGCAGTCTTGGAACCACCTTTATGCAGTGGAACTATTTTCCCCTCTTTCCACCCGCTCGGGACTAACCCAGACCCGAGACTCAAATTAAACAAAATGGTCAAGGGTACTGACAATTCTTTAGCTGCTTCTCGTACAACACGAGCTGGTATACCATCCAATCCCACAGATGTATTGACATTGAGGTTATGCAATAGACTACTCACCTCCACTTCATTAACCACAATTCCCGTATAATCTACTGGTTTATTCGTTTCTGCAATGTCACCACCTGGATGATATACTTTTGCAAAGTGCTCACTCAGTAACTCAACTATCTCAACTGATTCAGTTACCTCCCCACCATCGGCATTCTTTAAAATCAATCTGCCATGTACATTTTTCCTTTTACTTGCTACATATCTAAAAAACTGTTTAGGATTCTCTTTAGCCTGCATGGCCAATGTTCTTTCATAATCCTTTTTTGCTTTTCTTACCACACTCGTCACCCTTCTGGCCTGCACTTTATACCGTTCATGTGCCTGCCGGTCACCCTTCTCCTTAAATTCCCTCCATAGTTGTTTCTTTTTTTGCAACTCAAGCTTAATGGTGTTATTCATCCATTTTACCCCTACTTGATTTATTATTCGGACTCTAGGTATACAGTCAGCCATTGCTTCATGCAAGCACTTCTTAACTACCTCCCATGCACTTATAGTTAGTAAGATCAGTATACGTATAGCCAGTCAGGTCTGGCTGTCCATGGCTTGGATATCTTGTACAGAATCAAACTGTACCAGACGTTTTTTAGAATAAAGACGTTATTTTAGAATCAGCAGCAGATAAAAAATGCAATCTTAATAAAGTTTTATTAAAACCACCCTACCGGCCAAGACGCCTATAGGCGTCAAGGTTATGATGGATGCGAAGTGCATATTAAAATGGTAATACTATTGATATTACATTGAAATATATCATGGATACGAAGAGTATGAGGATGCGTATTTGATCCACAATGGCGGGTAAGGTGGTTAAGCTTACCAAGATTTGGGACACTTTATTATTTTGGCCTTCCACAAAACAGCTAATGCTAGCCAACACCAATCAGAGAGGGTGCCCCTCATAGAGCTTTAGGCTTTCTGTCTAGTTTTCCGACGTATTGCTTTGTTCAATTTCGTATGTGTTTTTGCAATGTTAATATTGTTCCCTGATGATGTCTTATTACTGAGACGAAATATGAGATTCATTAAAAGTCTGTTTACTTATGTACACATGCTAAATTTATTCCATTAAACTTTCCAATTAGTTCAAATCAGCACTTAAGTGTAAATACTCGATCTCTGTACTGTTCTTGAATAGAAGCGGGATAACCTAATCATCTGCAATGCTAAGGAACTGTGCTACCAAAACACCGTTCCTCCTTCTTTCATGCAAAAATATCTCATTTTATCTTCCCTTACCTTTGATAATAAACAAGTCACCATGCAGGAGCAGATATGCATTTACCTCTCGTCTGGCATAAGCATGGTTTTCTTAGCCTATAAGTCAGTCTTACACGACGTCCCTCTTAATGTAGCTCCTATTCCCAGATCCATCCAACCTTCGAATACTGTTTATAGGCCTGTGGTGGTAACCAAAAAGTTCCTTAACACTTTGGTAAAGGAACTTTTTGTTTTGTTTCAATGATGGTCTACTTCAGTTCTATAGCTTTTCTACAGGTACCACCAAAACGTTGTTCTACCAAACTGCTATCCCGTTACACAGGCATTTTCCCTGATCTATTCAAACTTCCAATAGCTGCATTTCCTTTTACAGTTCATTTGGAAACTCATCGAAACTGCTTCTCCCGTTGGGGTTTAATTGCATCTCTCTTTTTCCTACAGAGCACACCTACGTCCCCTGGGTGGCAGATAGGGTACCCCCACCAAATATGGTGGGTGGTCCGATTATACTGAATAAGGACTCGTGGACTTACAGGGCCATAAGGGTCATCATTTTGATTGCAAGAGAAGTGGCACTACAATGGTCCCCCTAGTCTGGATCGATCCTCTTCTTCCTCTGCTTTGAGGAAGATCAACTCACTTTAATCTTTCCTATATCAGCCAACTCTTTTTATTTTATGACTCTTATGATATTAGAGTGGTTAATGTATGGCCTAATCTTCCAAGATGAATTAAATAGGAATAAAATGATCGTCGTTCCCCAGAGGACAGATTGTTACTGCCTACAGCACCAGACAGATCAATATGAAGGAAGATCATCCTGCCATTGGACAGTAGACCTTGGAACTGTAGGACTCTGAGCAGTGAAGCACGGCTAACTGAACTAATGAAGAGCTAAAGCGATCAGAATGGGGAATTCTCGGACTGTGTGGAGTTAGACATAATGGTGAAGAAATTCTCTAATTAAAAAACGGATATACTATATTATAGAGGCCAAAATAAGGAAAGAATCAGTAGAGTTGGATTCATGATCAATAAAAAATTGAATAATAGCATTTGATAGTATATCTGATCGAAATAGCAAGCATTGTTGTTCATCCAAGTTTATGCACCAATAATAAGTCATACTGAGGAAGAAATTGAAGCCCTCTATCATGATGTATCCCAACTTTACGATTAAGGAAAACATCCTTTCAGAATTTATTGGGAGCCTTTAATGCTAGAATTAGTATACAACAATCAGATGAAAGCGCAATGGGAAATTTTGGATATGGCATGAGAGACGATAGAGGAGCACGAAAAAGGAGCATTGCAGAAAAAGAAAACCCGTACATCATATGAATTATTTTTTTCAAGAAAAAACACATAGGAAGTGGACATGGAAAAGTCCAAATGGCAAAACTAGTGAAATTGACTTTATCCTCAGCAATAAGAAAAACATCTTTCAAGACCTGCTTTGTTAAAGCACCTTCAACATTGGAATTGACCATCGTAAGCGGTAAAATTCAAATAAACTGCTAAAAAGAAAGCAGAAAAATGTTTCGAAGATCAAAGCAAAACATGCATGTATCAAACTCAACACTAAAAAGATATATTCCAACATGAACTAAAGAACAGATTTAAAAATGCTTTGATAGATGACAATGCTGATCCATCAGAAAGTAATGACGTTATTACCCAAAATCTTTTAAAGTGCTCACTTGAAATAGCTGGTACCACAGAACAGAAAGAAGACAAAATTTTTGAAGAACAAACTGCTGATGAAAAAACGAAGAGAAATGAAACAATCGAATAACCTACAGAAATAAAATTGAATACAATGAATTGTACAAAACGATCAGAAAACGTATCATAGAAGAATTAAGAAACTTGAATTGAAAACAACCGTAGTCTCAAAAAAGCCAAATTATTGCTCTTCATTAATCAAACTAAAGATTGGACCATAACCAGAGATACATATGCTATTGCAAAAAAAAAAAAAAAAAAAAAAAAAATTTGAAGAATTTTACTCAGTACTATAACAGAATGATGAATTAAATGAAGAAGAAGAAGACAACTAAGAAATAACTGAAGATTCTACACAGATTCTACCAGAAGAAGCTATTTGGAGCATCCAAAACTTGCAAAATGGAAAAGATGCAGGTAAGAATGGAGTTATAGCTGAACTTCTAAAAGCAGATGGGGAAATGATCTACAAACTCTTAGCAAAACTATTTACTTTATTCCTGAAGAAAAATGATATACCAAGAAATTGGAAGAACGCTACACTAATTATGCTACATAAAAAAAGGTGAGGTAGAAGACTTGGCGAACTACCGAACCATCAGTCTACTATCAGTGGTTTACAAAGTATTTACAAAAGTCTTAGCTAATGGGCTTTTGTACGATTCTGGCCTTAGCACAACCAAAAGAACAGGCAGGCTTTCGAAGTGGCTTTAGTACAACAGATCATATATAAGTTGTACAATAGATTATTGAATGGTGTAATGAATATCAGTCACCATTATGTCTTAGTTTTGTTTTATGAGAAAGTTGGTTTCATTGATTATGATTCAGTAAAAACTTGTGTAATACTTAAAGCATTATGAAACCAACACGTGGAGGAGCCATACATCAGTACTACCAAATCAGCATACACCAATGCCACAGCAGCAATTCATTTCAATGGAAAAATCTTTACTATGGAAATACAGAGAGGTATAAGACAGGGCGACACAATATCTCCAAAATTATTCACAGCATGCCTAGAAGAAATATTCAAACTTCTTAACTGGGCAAGGAAAGGTCTGAAGATAAATGGAAAATATTTAAGCCATTTAAGCTTTGCAGATGATATAGTTATCTTTACTTCAACTGTTCATGAATTCAGCTAATCAGCTAACGCTTTTTTATTCTCGTATAGGGAGTAGGAGAGGCTGTTTCAGCCTTATCTAACTTTCGGAGACTGAGCGGGCAGTTCAATCTCCAATGGTACCCAATCAAAGATAGTTGGCCCAAGGCTATCACTAATTAAGCGGCACACAGTGAAGAGAGAAGGCTTAACAAATGCCGCCATCTCGTGGTCAATATCCCTAACACGATATATTCAATTTCTGAAATAATGTAGGTTCTACGGTCGATTTTCTTCAGTTTACGGGACGAAAAACCTGAGTTTCCAGGGAAAAATACTCGCTTCCCCGTGCCAGAGATCGACTAACTCGGGAACCGGTCATAAAAAGGTTTAGAAAAATTTCTTCTAGTCGCTGACTAGATTCGAAACAAAGTCTTCCTTCGTGCGGTCAAGCGCTCTGGTATGCAAACGCCACATCCAATGAGCTACACAGGTTCTCTGCTCATGAATTACAGACTCGTATCCAAGAACTCCAAATTGCTAGCAAAACAGCTGGACTAAAGATAAACCTAAAGAAAAGACCCAAGTTATGTTCAATAGCTATGGCCAAACAGAAATAATAAGAATCAATAATGATGAAATTATCAAGTAGATCATTACATATACTTAGGACAACAGATATCAATGCAACAAAATATCATGGACGAATTAAAAGACGCACGATGCTTGGATGGAAAGCATTTGGAAGATTACATTCAATATTCAAAAAGCCAACTACCATTATGCCTGAAAAGAAAAGTTTTTAAACAATGCATTCATCCTGTATTGACATATGACTATGAACCATGGACACTAAATATAAGGGAAATTCAAAAATTAAGAACAACAGAATTTAGCATGGAAAGAGGTATGATTGTTAGCAAAAGACTGGATCACAAAAAGAATACGTGGACAAGAAAACAAACTGAAGTGTCTGATATCATAAGAAGAGTGAAATATCTGAAGTGGGAATGGGCTGGGCATATTGCTCGAAGAGAAGATCAACGATGGACCAAAGAAGTGCTGGATTGCATTCCACGAGAGGAAAAACGACGGAGACGCCGACCTAAATCATGGTGGATTGATGATATCATCAGATTTTCAGGAGTGACACAGGAAAGGAGAGACATGGACAGATAGTCTTGGAAATTAATCTTGAAAAGGCTTTCTTCCAGCAGTGAATCGACAATGGCTGTTGCTGATGATGATGATGCTATTAGAGTACTTGAGGGCTATGGAGTCATTCCAATTCTGGCTTATATCTATGTCCCCTCTATGATCAACTCTTTTCCCCTTCAGTATACCCTATTCCTCCTATAGGTTTAAAGTTTAAGGTAGCAGCCCTACCACTGGACTATCCATCGCCAGGCTAGTCACCTGACATCGAGAACATTAATCTATTTTTAAGCCAACAGAGAAAGGTAATCAGAATGAATCTATGAAAAACGATCCTGAAATGGAAAAGCTAAAACGAAAATGGTAACGATAAAATATAATACATATAGCAAACTGAAACGTAAGAGGAATAGCATATAAAGAAATAAAATTAGATCAAATATTAAATAAAAAAATTTTCAAATAGCAGTAATCAGTGAAACAAAAAAAAAGGAATTAAAAGGAACCATGAGAACTGAAATTTTAATCTAATATATAGTGGAGTTGACAGAGACCAAAGAGCCAAAGCGGGTGTTATGATTTCGATTCATAATTCCCTTTCAAAGCAGTTAAAATATCATAAATTATGGAATGAACGAATAATAGAAGCTAGAATAAAATAGATAGAGGTTACTTAACAATTATTGGTTTTATAAGTCCCAGAAGAAGGAGAAGATGATAATATTGAATTTTATAATCAGTAACAAAATATACGAGTATATAATAAAATAATAAAAATGATTATGTAATATTAGCAGGAGACTTAAATGCGAGAATTGGAAACACGAAAATTAATAATAATATAGGAATATGTGGAGAACGTACTCTGAACAGGAATAGTTTTTGGTTAATAATAACCTTAAAATAATGAATTCTTTCTATAAACATAAAGACATTAAAAAAGTTCTTGTCCTAGACCGAGATCTTCCTTACAATATATATACTACAGCATGGCTTAAAAACAATACGAATAATTACAATGATACGTGTTATAGAGTAAACGGGTTCATTAACAAAGTAATATATATATATATATATTTATCCATAATCACGCCATGTGGAATCTTGGTTGAATAAAGCAGTAAGGACGGTTGGTTATGTGCTCGAAATGGGCACCTTGTCTTTCAAGACAGGTTTCGTAACCACGAAGGTTCTCTGTCATCTTGGAGAACAAGACTTTTGATATCTGCTGGACATATCGCATAATTGTAGATTAGGTTAAGTTCATCAAGATTTAAAGGCAGGTCATGGAATAATACCCATTTTGGGGTATGTTGGAGGAATGGGTATTTCTCCAACATACCCCAAATGTAGGCATCAAGAGATGTGAGATCAGGAGAACATGAAGGACACAGGAATTCTGTGAACCTCGAAATGAGCCTCCAGTGGAAGATTTACCGAACCATGGTCTTGGTACCGAAGTCTAACAATTTTTTCAGACAAATACAGGGGATGTGTCTGAAATAAAGTGATTTCTGCCGTTGATTTTCTTGAGTTAGTGCCTATAAAGCTCAGTGGAAGTGACGCTTGCATCCGCTGTGCTAGGCCACTGGAAGATAGACTTAAGGTCGAGTGCATCATCCAGAACTAGTGAAATGAAAACTTAAAAAAGTTCCTCCAGATGATGAATCCCTGGCATGGTCAAGTGGGTTTTTCCTCCAGTAAACTCTAGAAAATCGGCTGTAGAACCCACTTTAATTTAGACAAGAACATGTCTTGTTAGGGTTAGGTACCAAGAGATGGCGGCACTTGTTTGCCAGAATCTTCATCGGTTGCTGCTTATAATTAGTGATATGATGGAACCAGCTATCTCTGATTGGCTACCGGTGGAGATTGAACTACTCACTGAGTCTTCAAAAGCAAGATAGGGTTAAAAGGCTTTGCCATCTGCCTTTAAGGGAATAAAAGGTGACTATGTAGCTTACTGGAAGTAAAGTTTGCATCCTCTTGAACTCTATCTAGGACCTGAAGATAGAGTTCAAGTCTATTTGCCAACAGGAGAAACTTTTTCTAATCCTTTCTTTGAGGCGTTCCCGATCTCTGGCACGGACTAGTGAGTTTTTATTTCTCTCAGAAACTAGGATTTTTCATCCCGTAATCTCAAGAAAATCGACAGTAGAACCCATATTATTTCAGGCAGTAACACATCCTGTAGGCCTGTGTAGCTCAGTAGAAGTAGCGCTTGCGTCCTCTGCGCTTGGTCGCTCGAACTCAGACTTAAGTTGAAGTCTAGTCGCCGACTTGAGGAACTTTTTCTAAGCCTTCCTTCGGACGATTCCCGAGTTAGTCGATCTCAGGCACAGGCAAGCAGGTTTTTCCACCCGGAAACTCGGGTTTTTCGTCCCGTAAACTCAAGAAAATCGACCGTAGTACCCATATTATTTCAGACAGTAACATATCTTGTTAGGGTTAGGTACCAAGAGATGGCAGCACTTGTCTGCCAGCCTCTTCATTGGTGGCTGCTATGATTAGTGATAGGCATGGGCCAGCTATCTCTGATCGGCTACCAGTGGAGATTGAACTGCCCACTTAGTCTCCAAAAGCTAAATAGGGTATAAAGGTCTCGCGTACTCCCTATAAAGGAATAAAAGGTGTTAGCTGATTTTTTTTTCCATTAAAGGGCAATCTATCCCTGGTTGGCTATTGGTTGAGATTGAACTGCCCACTCAGTCTCAAAAAGCTAGATAGGGTTAAAAGGCCTAGCCTAGTCCCTATAATGGAATAAATGGCGTTAGCTTATTATTTATATTATTATTATATTATACAGGTATCTGCATGAAGTCAAGAGGCTCATTGCTGAAGATCCATTATTCACACACTAGCATTATTTCCAAAATATATGTAACCCACACCTTAAACTAATTCACTGACAAAGCACTCAAAACTACCTCTGGTAATCAATTCGATCCATTCACTATTTGTCAAGAAAAAAAATCTAATCCAAGCACCTTTGCAAATTCACTCTTAAACACTTGGGTGACTCTTTGTTCTTTCATTTCCTGCCATGTAGTGAAAAGTGTCTTCAGTGTTACTTCCTTAAAATCCCTTCAGTAACTTATATGCTTCTATCATTTTCCCTCTTTTATGCCTGTCAGCTAGTTTTTGAAGCTCACAGACCATCACTCGATTCTCATAGAAAGCATTCCATATGACTGCCGCAAACTTTATCACTTGCCTAGTATCTTCTCTCTACCACCTCTTCATGATACAGAATCCGCGTGTCCAGATCTGTATGCCAAACGTCAGAAGTGTTCTTATTAAAAATATAATTGTTCACCTTGTATAGAGGAACAATAACTTCTCTATCCCTTCTTGTCAGAGTGTTCCAATAAGCATATAGTGCGATATGCTGTTCTGCTACTTTCGCAATATGTCCTCTAAATTTCATCTCCCTCTCCACAATTAACCCCAAGTTTTGGCCTCATCAGTTTCCTAATGTTCTGTTCCATCAATATAATACACAGCTTGTGATCTCTTCTTTTCAAAGTGCTTGTGACCTCGTCTTTCCAAAGTACATCATCATCTTTCCCATGGCCATATCAAATTGTATGGCATTTACTTTCTCCATGCTTAATACCGTATTCTCCCTTTTCCTCGGGCTCGCTATCCACGAGGTCCGAAAATATTAAATAGAAAATTCCAGAAATAAGCAATTTATAATTACATCGGCAAAGCAGATATCAGATCAACTGATTTCAAAACCGAATATTTGTAGAAACCATGAAAGTTGACCTGAGAGCTTACTAGCATACAATCCTCGCATCCCCGAGTTGCCTTAGCTACTTAAGTCAAGTAGTGTAAGCTAAGGCAACTCGGGGATTCCGAGCATTGTATTCTAGTTAGCTCTCAGGTCAACTTACGAAACTTTCACAGTTTCTACAAACATTCGATTTTGAAATAATGTTGGATCTAATATCCACTTTGCCGAAGTAATTTTACATTGCTGAAATGAAGCCGTATGGCCAGGGACTTCTTATCCATTGGGCTAAATGGACTATAGCCCTGGGGCGCCATTGATCCAAGGGCGCTTGAAAATCGAGTAGTATGTTGAATTTTAATTCAACAATATTATAAATATTGTTGAATTAAATAAAAATGTGCAATGTGGATATACTTTAAAATAATTTTTTCGCAATGAAAGTTATTTAATTAATTATATGTATTATTTAATTATTGCTCAACCCAATGTGATTAAGGCGCCAAATTTTTTTATCCCAGGGTACTCAAACGTGTTAAGACGACCCTGCTTTTGGTTTTTTTTTTTTTTTTTTTTTTAAATTTTATTTTTTATTTTAGTAATAGACAATTCTTAAGTTTCGAATTGCGCGCCGTTCTGAGTAGTTCTCGGTTATCAGATCGACTGTCGCGGTATCGCAGTGCTTGTGTTCAAGTAACTCTTATTTTATTTAATAAAGGCGCTAAAGAGATAAGCGATAGATTAGTGATATTAGCAATTCGGATATTCCAAAGAAAACTGTAAAGTGCTTCCTTTTAAGTGAAAAAGTGAACGTTCCCGACTTCACAAAATAATAAATAAATTGCAAAACTCGGTCGTATCCTTGCGTAGTCATTTACCTTATACAACTCCATTGTCAGTTTGTTATAAAAAGTAAGCAAATTAGTAAGGAAAAATCTACCCTACACAAAGCTCTGTTGCATCTTATTATACAGTATCATTTTCTATCTACACAGTCCTGGATTCTGTCTTTTGCCAATATCTTAAAAATCACTCATGGGATGCTGATTGGCCTACATTTTTTTAACCTGTCTTGGAACTTCCTTTACGCAGTGGAACTATTTTATCCTCTGCATCCCAACACTGAGCCTTAAATTAAACAGTATGGTCAGAGGAGCTGATAATTCCCTTACACATTCCAGTAATACAAGGGACAATATGCGATGGCCCTGTTCGCAGTGAGGTTCTTCAATATTATAATCACTTCCATTTCTTCAACCGCTATTATCCCATCAATCTCTGTAACATCTAGCATTGTAACATCACGATCTAGATTGTAGCCCACCTGCAAAATGCTCAATCAGTAATTGAACCATTTAGTATGTTTCTGTTTCCTCACCATCAGCACTTTTTAAAGTAATTCTTCCAAAGTCATTCTTACTTTTACCTTTCTCTCATAATTAGCTTTAGCTTTCCTTACCAGAGATATAACCTTGCCTTGCTTGCATAATTGTTCATAAGCATGCTAATCACCGTTTTCTTTATTATTTTCTTTATTATTAACGTTTTCCAAAACGTTTTCCTTTGTCTGCAACTTAATCAAGTTCTTCATCTACTAACCCCTACGTGATTTACACTTCTAATCAAGATATAGACTATCTATCAATTATTGTCCGGACACTCCTGTTATTTGAAGTTATGGAACATTCCAGCTTTGTTAATAACATAAAAACCTGTGTACAGATAGTAGGAAGCAGTATTTCACCGCAGCAGTTGAAAACAAGTGGTATGGCAACACGACGTGAACTAAGTTACTTCGAGAGAGGTGTTATCGTGGGCTGTTACATTAGTGGCATGTCCATACGTGCCATTTCCGTTCAACTGGAGCATCCAAATTCAATGGCTAGCGATGTGATCAACAAATGGAGACGTTCTGGTATCACGAAGTGCAGGAAAACACCCAGGGCAGCCGCCGAAAATGATTGACAAGGACAGGAGGGTGTTAAAACGTGTGGCATGCAAACACCGGCTACAATCGTCACAGACCACCAGTGATGAGTTCCAGAGCATCAGTAAAACCATTGTGAGCACTAATACTGTACGAAAGGACTCAATTTACTGGGTTTCCACGGAAGAGCAGCGCACACAAGCCGAACATCACAACTAACAAGGCGGCTCATCTGCCCTTGTACAAAGAGCTTGTGAACTGAACAAATGACCAGTGGAAAACGGTACTCAGGAGTGAATGAACCAAGGATCACCTGTTTCTAGTCTGATGGCAGGGTGTGAGTGCAGAGGTAGTCTGGTGAACGCTTGTTACTACAGCGTGTTGTACCCACAGTGAAGTTTGATGGCGGAGAAGTAATGGTGTGGAGTGCATTCAGCTGATTTGGAGTGGAACCACTTGTCCGTGGTTCTGCGAAGGCGGCTCAGTACTTTGCTATATTGAATAATCAGGTGCTGTCTACACTGTGGAGTTTTTATGAAATGACCCATGTTACTATCAAGACAGACATTGCCACATGCCACAAAGGTTCAGATGTTATGGAATGGTATGGAGATAGATGTTAAACGACTGCCTGGCCCATGCAGAGTCAACCCCATCGAACACACTGTGAGATAAATTGGAGAGGCAATTCAGGTCCAGACAGTACGTCCTCGATCTGTCGTTGAACTCTATGCTGCTTTGATGGAGGAATAGAGACAAATTCCACCTAATAGCTGAAGCTTGTTGGTAGAAAGCCTCTCTCAAAGGACTGCAGGAGGAGATCAAAGTCAAAGGTGACATACCTGATATTATGGTTCTCCTGTTGATATCAATTGTGAATTGCTGAAATGTCAGGACAATTATTAGTATATAGCGGGGGTGGCCACAACGTGGATCGCGTGCCGCATGTGGCTCGTCTCCACGCGTCACGCGGCTCTTCATGCTCCCAGGAAAAAATAAACAAAAAGAGAAGAGGAAGAAACAACAAATTGGAACAAAAGAAAAAAAAGGGAGAAGGAGAGAAAAAGAGGATTAATAAAAATTACTGCGGTAAAACGTTTAATTCGAAACACATTAAATGAAGTTAATTTGAACAATTGGAATAATGTTAAAGTCAAAACACAATAATTTTAGTTACTTATTTACTAGTAGAGGCCTTCCTGGCATCTATTTTCTTAGAAAGCTCCTTAAAATTAGACATGTAATTATCCAAAGCAGTTCTTACAAGCTCGTTCAAATGTTCATCATTTAAAACAGATCTATATTTAGATTTAATAAATTTAAGAGTCGAATATGGAGCTTCACAGAAGTACATGGTTCCAAAATGGATATCAGTTTTCTGGCACATTGCTTAAGTGTGTTGGATAACTTTGGTCCGGAACTTGCTTCCAGAACTTAATTACAGAACATCAACTTTGCTTCACTAGCTTCAGACCTTCGTCCTTTTTAAGTTCAAAATCTCCAGTTCTGCAGCTGCGGAATCGATCACAATCGATTTTGAAATAGAACAACTGCGCTCAAGCACGTTCGTGAGGAAAGAATTTTCCAAAAAAAACCGAATGTTGGCGTAAGTTCTCGAAGGTCTCAAAATCTATTGTTGAGTTCTTCGGCCAGAGCATTTAATTTGCCAACATAAGATCCCGTTTCTAATTCCACTCCTGGCGAATTTGTTGTCAGCATTTTCTTCAGACAAACGAAGTGACCGAAAGTTTTATTTTCCATATCCCTCTGGAAAAGTTGCAGTTCGCTTTGGAAGCTTAGCACAGTCTGCACAAGATCGGTTATTAGTTTTTTCTTTCTCTTGAAGTGATACGTTTCATACCTGTAGATGCTGAAAAACATCGGTAAAAAATGCCATGTCTAACAACCACTGAGTTTCTTCGAGATGAAGGAAAATTTTCTCCTTCTCTCAAAGAAACTGTTTGATTGGGTCTAACAACAACAACAATAAAACCCGTTTAGTACATTGCTAACTGAGAGCCACGTTACTAAGCAAAGCCATGATAGTTCATTAGGTTTCTCATCACAATTCAACTCATCGAGAAAGCTTTCGAATTGTCGGTGTGTTTTAGCACTTGAACGAATAAAATTGGCAATTCTTAGAACCACTTCCATTATATGTTCAAATGTAAAACATTGGCAACTAGATGCTCCCTGTGAATAATGCAATGTACAAATAGGAAAGCAGGATATTCATCATTCTCAATGAGCCCAATGAGCACTTTAGTTTTACCCGTCATAGCTGGAGCACCGTCGGTTGCAATGCTGACGATTTTTTTTTGGGCGATACCCAAGCGTTTTTAAGTACAACTTCAAGAGCTTATCAGATGTCAGAGCCACATGTTGTATCTTTAAACACTGAGTCCACTAGCTCTTCCTTGACGCCCAGGTCGTGAAATACAAAGCCGACAAATGTAGGTAGTTGTGGTTTGTCCTGAATATCTATAGATCCATCCAAAGCCAGACTAAATGCAGCACAGTTTTTCAAGTTATGATGTAATTTATTTACAATATAGCACTGATAACAGAAATTCTCCTTTCAATTTATGTTTGGATACTGGCATCTGTTCAATCAGTTTTAGTAGTTTCTATTATCTGGGTCTAAAACTGAAATTATTTGTCAAGAAGAAATATTCTTCTTACAAATTCTCCTTCCGTGTACGGACGTTTTGTCTGTGCAATATTAAACAGGCTAAATAAAACCAGCCTCAGTAATAACATCAGCCTCTTTAGTAAACATCGACATCAATTTCTCTGACCATGGAGTTGTTCTTTCAAAGTTGAAAGTTTAGTTCGCCATCAGAGCCAAGAGGAAATTCTTTACTAAAATTACTGTGATGCATGTCATAATGAAGCTTGAGATTGCTGGCTTTGAATTTGGCATATGGCACATATTGGTTTACTTTGTCGTTTCACAAACAGAAACCCCTCTTCCCATTCTGGCATAAAACTTCCGTGTTCCTCTTCATGCTAGCATGAAGGGGAACACGGAAGGGTTGGTCGATTGGTAAAACCTCTCACACAAATGATTCACGCAAAAAGTTAAGCAAGTTTGAGCGAGGTTATTAGTTGGAAGGGTTCAATCGTTCGATGCAGTTGGAACACTCTCCCTCGATGAGTCTTTGGACTCCCTTGAGGTGTCACATAATAATAATAATAATAATATTTACGTTTTTATGCGCCATTTCTAAGCACTTGAAAAAGAGTTCACCGATAACAAGTACTGTCAATGGACTCACGCAACAATATGTTGAACGATACCGACAGATGAGCGCGAGAAGTGTAACTAACGAGTTGAGGCGGGCAGGCATAGCATCTGCATCACCACCACCCACCTCGTCACGCTAACACTCACTTTTTCTTTTTATTATTGTTATTATATTATGCTGGGCCCATATACGAGAGGTTGGCTGATCAACCTAGAGTACGTTAATACCGTATATGGGTAGTGGGTTAGGAAAGGAGAAATTTGTTTACGTTTGATTTAAAAGCCTGTATGTTGTATTCCTTGGGAAATACATCAGGGGAAGACTTTACCACAGTGCCGCAAAAGCAGGGATGAAGGAAGAGGAAACGAAACTTGTTCTGTGGGTTTCAAGGTGTACTGTGAAAGGATGTTGAGCAGCAGCTGAACGTGTTCCAACAGGCTTAGTGCTGAGTGGGGGAATTATTGATGTTATTTCAGATGAACATTTTCCATGGAAATATTTATAGAATATAAAAATTGCAGAGACCAAAGCGTCTACGTGAAAGTGAGGGGAGTGAGTTGGTGAGAGGTGGGTCATTTATCAGTCTAATTGCTCTCCTCTGTATTGAGTCAAGCATTTTGAGAGAGATTTTAGGAGTCTCACTCCAAATGTGGGAGAAGTATTCGATAGCTGGGCGGATTGTGATTTGTATAATGCTAACAGCTGTTTAGAGGTGAAATAGCGTCAGCGAGAGAGAAAACCTAGCTTTTTAAAAGCTGAGGATGCAACGGTTGTGATGTGTTTATGCCAGGAGAGGCTTGATGCCAGGGTAATTCCGAGAATAGAGATCTCATCTTCTCTGGGAATTTGAGTGTTATAAAGCAATGTTGGAGTAAAATGTTTCATTTTTATGAGAAATAAGACAGAATTGGGTTTTACTAGCGTTGAAGGTGACGAGGTTATCTGAGCCTTATTGGAGGATGGCTTGGAGGTCAGAATTACGGGCAGTGGTGATTGATGTTCTGTGGGTTGAAGTGAGTTGTGTAGAGCAGGATTTGTCAAATGAGAGGGAGGAGTGTAATGTGCTGTCGCCTGCAAAACTGTGTATTGGTTAGAGGTCAACTGAAGTAGGTCATTGATATATAGAAGGAAGAGGGTCGGTGAGAGAACTGAACCTTGTGGGACCCCAGCATTAGTTGGATGGTGAGAGGATAGGGAGCCATCTGCCATCACACATAGTGTTCGTCTAGACAGGAAGCTTGCAGTCCATCTGCAGATGTCCTGAGACAGTCCAAATGATGGGAGTTTGCTTAGTAAGCTTTCGTGCCAGACCCGGTCAAAGGCTTTAGAGATATCAAGTGCAACTACTTGGGATTTCGCCGAATTTCTCCATGGCATTTGTTCAGCGATGGGTGATGTATGAGAGTAGATCTCCTATTGATTGGATTCGACGGAATCCGAACTGGTGGTCGCTTAATAGTTGGGCACCTTCAATGTAGAGTAGGAGTTGAGAGTTGATAGTTTTCTCCATCTCTTTAGATAGGATTGAAGTGAGATAGGGCAGTAGTTAGATTGCAGTGATTTGACACCGTTTTTAGGAATGGGTTGAATGTAGGCCAGTTTCCAGGCTTTGGGATATATACACACCAGTGGAGTAAGAGAGTGTGTACAGTCAGCATAGGATAGGAGCAGTTATGTTGCACAGACTTTCAGGACAGTTGGTGGAATGCCATCAGGGCCAGGAGACTTTTTTGTCTGATTTAGACAGCAGGTTTATGATATCTTTTTGGCAAAATGATACAGGGGCATTGCATGGTGGGCAGTTGGAATGACTGGAGGGCATTTGGCATTGTCAGTTATTTGTGCATTGGAGGCAAAGTATGAAGCCAGAAGGTTAGCTTTTTCTGTGGGTGATGTTGCAATTGAGTCATCTGGGTATGATAGAAGTGGTAGTAGTGTTGGACAAAAATTACGACGAATTGGCTTGGCAAGAGACCAAAATGCATCGCTGCCATTTGGACAGGATGCAAGCTTCCTGCTTTTTGCCCGTTCAAATTGTTTTAGAAGCATTGATAATTTTGTTGCATCTGTTTTGCGCTTCAGTATAGGCATTGAAGGGGCATGGGGTTCTTCATTTGAGCCAGTTATGCTATGCCTGATTTTTCATTTGTACTGCCTTGGCACATCTTTTTGGAGAACCAGGGTTTAACATGCCAGTTTAATCTTCACTGGCATGTTTTCATGGCAGTTTAATCTTCACTGGCATGTTTTCATGCCAGTGAAGATTACTTTGGTGATATGTTTGGTGCATATGTTTGGACTGGAAGACCAGAAACAATAATCCAACCATGAGAATGTAGCATAATAGTCTCGGAGCGGTCCCATTTGGCACTGTCATAATGCCAAACTACTCTTGTGTGGGAGTGACTGTGTAAACGTTGTTGCATGGGGAGGAGACGAGCACTAGGTTGTGGTCAGAATTACCCAGGGGGCTCACTACATATTTGGAGCGATCATTAGTAAGGAAGAGTTCTAGTATATTTGAGTGGTTCGGGTAATCTGGTATTCTGGTTGGCTTTTGAACAATTTGTGTAAGGTCATTAGTAATAGCAAATGTTTCAGCATCTCTGCCTGCAGGATCTATATAACTGGAAGCGGATAGCCAATTGGTGTTATGGACATTACAATCACCCACCAGGATGATTTTTCTGTTGGGAGAGTGGGACTGGAGAAAATCAACTTTTAGGAAGAGGAAATGAAAGAGCTCAGAATGATTGGTGGTATTAGGAGAGCGATAGAGACAGCAGATGAATTTGACCTTGAGTGTGAGAGGGATAGCTTTAGCCAAAGAACGTCGAAGTTGAGCGATTCTAGGTTAGGTGCTCTCTGGCAGAGTATGTCAGAGGGGATATATGTGCAGACACCGACCTTGGGTCGAAAGGAGTTAAATACACTTACTTCCGTACCATTACATCGGTCAAATGTTGCGGTTTATCTAAATCTAAATCTTACTGGAATTATTTTTGCTCCAAAAGGATTCGTAGTTGGCCACCCATGGTATATAGTGAACATTTTGATACTGCTTTCTTCAAATACCCCTTGACCACCTCCCATGCCCCCACTGCCACAGAAAATTCTCTGTCTCTGGGAGTTTCCCAGATCAAACCTACATGATCACATTTCAAAAGTGAAGGCAGAATAGCTAGATTGGAGTTACTGTTTAAATTCTCTGATGCTAGAAAATCCAGAATTTGATCCTTTAGCATATTGACCTGTTTCTTCAGGTAATTATCTCTGAGCAGATGTACAAATTCCATTTTCTTCTCTCATTTCCTGAGATCATTTCTTCTATTCAATCTATAACATAGTTGAAATCCTTCATAATAATTACTTGATCTGCACTCATTGTGCTACTTTGCCAGTGAGTGTCCACTAAATTCTTCCTTTTACTCCCTGGCTTATATTATTATTATCTGAGACCTCCAGGGAGTCACGGACTCGATGAGTCCTTGACTCCCTGGAGGTCTCAGATATAAATCACCCAAACCCCCTATAATACCTTCCCTTAAATTCATCACACTAGATGCACTCACTACCATTAATGGCAAACTATTCCACTTACTCACTGCTCTCTGGGAGAAAAACCTAGCTCTTACCCCTCTCTTGACTGCAAATAAATTTATAAATAAATAACTAAATTTAACTTCCATGGATGTCCCACGTGTTCTCTCTCCACCTTCCATATAACGAAAAATTTCATCAGACGATATCCTCTAACATCCATTCAAAATTTATAGACCTCTATCATATCACCCCTCTTTCTCCTGTTAATCAGAGTCTGCAATCCACATACTCTCAATCTGTCCTCATGATCTAAATCCCGTAATCCAGATATAATCTTTGTAATTCACACCCACTGTATACCACTTTGCACCCTTTCCATAGCTCCTTTATCCCCTTGGAACCCGGGAGATCAAATCCGTGCAAAATAATCCAGGTGTGGTCTTATCGAAGCATTATAAAGAGGAATAATGACTTCCCTATCCTTACATGCCAAGGTTCGCTTCAACATCGCAATTATCCTCTGAGTTGTATTTGGAACTTTTGATATTTGACCTTTGAACGTTAAATTCCTATCCACAAATACACCAAGATTCCTTGCCTCTTCAGTTTATTGTAGCATAACCCCACTAATATAATATGCCGCTGGAACTCTAATCACGCCAAAGTGCATATATTTACATTTACTAACAGTACATTGACAACCATTTTCGTTTGCATAAATTTCCAGGCTATTCAAATTATTTTGTAATTGCTGAATATCAGTAGCATCCATGTTTGCCCTGCCTATCTTCGCAATGGAATCAGGAAGGATCTAATGTTAGATCCTTCCTGATTCCATTAACGTATAGATTAAATAATAATGGCCCAAGGACAAAACCCTGAGGTACACCACTTGTCACCTTAAAACGGGCAGATTCACACCCACTGTATACCACTTTTCAGATATCTGTTTGTCAACCAACTTCTCTCCCTAATCCAAGTCAAGAGTTTATATTTCAATCCCATATTCTCCATTAGCAAGACCTTCCCCATCCTGGTTCTTCTGTCCTATGTGAGATACTATATTCTATGCATTCTATTGCTATGACTATGTCATCCTTGATCAACCAAGTCTCAATAATGCCTAACTTTTTCGCCAAGTTGAGCTACTAATACCTCAAACTCCTCACCATTATTTCGAATACTTCTCGCATTAGTATACCTAAAGTGCACGACCTCCATTATACCTTGTGTTGCATAGCCCTCTAAAGTTAAGAAGCTCGGGTGCTACATTTACCCAGAAGGGTAACGAGTGTGGTAAGAAAAGCAAAAGCGGATTATGAAAGGAAATTAGCCACGCAAGCTAAAGAGAATCCCAAACAGTTTTTTCGATATGCTGCAAGTAAAAGAAAAATGTATATGGCAGAATGATTTTAAGGAATGCCGATGGTAGGGAGGTAACTGAATCAGTTGATATAGTGGAATTACTGAGTGAGCACTTTGCAAGAGTATATCATCCAGGTGATGATATTGCAGGAATGAACCAATAGCTTATACGGGAATTGAAGTGAATGAAATGGAGGTAAATAGTATATTACAAAAGTTTAATGTGAATACATCTGTGGGATTGGATGGTATACCAGCTCGGGTCTTACGTGAAGTGGCTAAAGAACTGTCAGTGCCGTTGACGATTTTGTTTAATTTGAGTCTCGAGTCAGGGTTAGCCCCGAGGGGGTGGAAAGAGGGGAAATGGTTCCATTGCATAAAGGAGGTTCCAAGATTGCTGTTGCAAATTACCGACCGATCAGCATATCAGGAATTATTGTCAAGGTTTTGGAGAAAGTAGTCAAGGGAAAAATACAGGAATGGATAGATGAAAATGGGGAACAGCATGCTTTTGTGAAAGGTAGATCATGACTCACTAACTTGCTCACGTTTTATAACACAGTGACGGCTACTGGATAAGGGTAATGGGTATACAGTGATACTGCTGGCCCTTGCTAAGGCCTTTGACAGGATACCACATGGAATTCTAATCAGT
This sequence comes from Typopeltis vanoorti, assembly GCF_054136105.1. Classification (NCBI taxonomy): domain Eukaryota; kingdom Metazoa; phylum Arthropoda; class Arachnida; order Uropygi; family Thelyphonidae; genus Typopeltis; species Typopeltis vanoorti. The sequence goes on from NC_143559.1 coordinate 1,916,197, forward strand.
AAACTGCAGCACATGGGGATGGATATAGGGTTGGTGAGATGGATGGGATGGTGGTTGATGGAGAGATATCAGAGAGTAGTTTATTCAGTGGTAGGGCCCAAAAGACGACCTGTGACTAGTGGTGTGCCACAGGGTTCTGTTCTTGGACCACTACTATTTAATTTGTTCATTAAACATAGAAAAGGATATGAGAGGAACTGTTCATTTGTTTGCTGATGATGCAAGGTTGGGTAGAGCAATAGTGAATGTCCATGATGTCAAAATTTTGCAGGATGATTTGGATAGATTGGAGGACTGGGCTAAGGAGAATGGATGCCAATTTAATGTGGAAAAGTATAAGGTTATGCATTTTGGGGTGAAAATATTAGCACCACATTGGTGGAATTGTACTCCAGGAGATTGATGAAGCCAGGGATTTTGGAGTGTTGGTGGATAGAGAGTTGAAGTTTAGGGGGAACATTGGAAAAGTGGCTAAATCAGCTCATCAAACCACTTGGTTACTGAAGAATACTTTTACGAGCAGAGACAAGCAAGTCATTGTTCCTCTATATCAAGCCTTGATAAGACCCCATCTTGACTACTGTGCCCAGATCTGGGTGCCAGGGTTTCTTCTTGATGGGGAGGAGGTGGAGGGGATCCAGAGGCGAGTGAACAAGATGATAGCAAGTCTATGGAATGAAGCTTATGAGAACAGGTTGAAGATTTGTGGGTTGCAGAAATTGGTTGATAGGCAGAAAAGGAGTGATATGATTGAGACATTCAAATTACCGAAGGGTTTCTATAAGATTAATTCAGAGGATATCTTTCAGAACAGGACTGGTAGTAGGAGGACTAGGGACCATTCATGGAAACTAGGCAAGAATGTGGTTAGCAAGGGTGTTAGAACTAGGTTTTTTACTTGGAGAGTGGTGAATGAGTGGAATAAGCTGCCAGAGTCTGTTGTGTGTGCCATTACTGTGAATGAGTTGAAGGCAAAGTATAATAGATACTGTGTGGACGTGAATAGTTGTTCTTGACATGATGTTTAGGGCCTCCCTCGATGAGTCTAAGGACTCCTTGGAGTTGCACGTAATAATAATAATAATAATAATTTAGCTTTATGTGATCACTCTCGCACTTTATATGGAAATAGACAATGGAATAATCAAAGGTTTGCTTACGCTTGGATCCGCCGAAATTTTTATGGTTTCTATAATCGGCACGAAACTCTAGTTTCTGTATTCGGCTTTGAAATAATGTTGGATTAAACATCCACTTTATTTGAATAATTGTGCATCGCCAAAGTGAAGCCTTTTGGCTCTCTTATTGCAATAATTCTTGGTGCTTTTTGTGATGTGACACCGTTTTTGGCAACTCGTATGGTAAAGTATAAGTTCTGCATCACTACAACTTAATATTTTTACATCTGGGTCTGGCTCCCAGACTGATGAGACCTCAAAAAAGGTCGAAACTGGTCTGGGTTGTGACCCCCTTCATAATGTATAATATCATGCATGTCAGCTAGGCAGGACCAGCCTTCTCTATAAAGGGGCCCGAGTGCAAGAAACCTTTTGGGGCCCTAAAATATTTTTAAAATGTAAAAATTAAAGGTTTCGAAATAAACATATTGTAAACCCTCGTACTTGCAAATGATTTTGGCACAGGAAAACAAACAAACAAAAAAAAAAACACATTCGAAATATAACAAGTTAACATAACGTTTACTGAACACAAAACACTAATATAATATAGAAACACAGAGATATTATTATTACCGGGGCCTCTAAAATCCTGTCAATGAAACCCCTTTAGTTATAAGCAAAATTAGAAGAAGAAAAAATAAAAATACGTTTCCGCAAATGTGTATCGACTGTGCCCACTCGATCGTGGGGCCCGCGTGCATTGCACCCACTGCACCCCCGAGATGGCCGGCCCTGCAGCTAGGAGATGTGTTTTACACTATGGAAAATACTAAGGACAGTGATTGGACCTTACTCCACCTTTACTACGAGTTGCCCCTGCCATGAAAGGTTTGCGTACGCTTGGATCCTCCGTAACTTTTATAGTTTCTCTATTCGGCTTTGAAATAATGTTGGATTCAATATCCACTTAATTTGAATAATCAAAGATGGCGTCGCCTACTTCCCGTATACGGGAATAAAAAGGCCTTATCTGATTTTTTTTTTTTTAAGATGGTATAGCGAGAAGCTAGCTGGATAAATTTCTATGCAATAAGAGAGCAGTAGCCAAAACACTAAACAAGCAGTATTCAAAACAGTTTTAAATTATGTATCGGAAATCGAATTACAAATAAAGCAGTTGATTACTGACACCAGATATGAAATTTTTCAGAAAAATTGAGATTGAACATATGACAGAATATTGTATATTGAATACGATTTGTCAGCTCATGTTGTGTTGTAAATTCGTAGTTCGTTAATGATGACGAGAGTATAGTCATCTGATTTTGGGAAATGATATAGATAGGTGTTTAATTCAGTGTTAGCAAGTAATGGGATGCTGGGCTATTTGGTTGAGTACTTTTTTTTCCTGTTTTCTCTTTCGCAGGGAAGTTCTTAACGTTTTGTACTTTACTTATGTAATTTTTTTGTTATATACGTAATTGCCAAATCAGTTTTTAATTTTAAAGTGATAGTTTATACGTTTGTACATGGTTAAGCTAAGGTTATTCACTTAACGCAACCTTATGATTATTGGCATATCTGCTGACCCAGAGAGTTCTGTGATAATCGAGATGGAGAATTGGTAGCAATGATGCATTTGTGGAAGTAAACAGCCAACGTGCTTTTCGAAAATGTATTCGTTTCTGAAAGGCAGCACGATAACTTTACACGTTTGTGTTGGCTGAACTTTTTTTGAAACGATTTTTGAAAATGGTTAAGTAGCGAAACAGACTGTTTGAAAAACTATGACTTCGTTTTTACCATTCACACCACCCGTTGTAAAGAGACTTCTTGGATGGAAAAAGGGGGAAGGAGAAGATAAGTGGAGTGAGAAAGCTGTGAAAAGTTTAGTTAAAAAGTTAAAGAAATCTGGTGGATTAGATGAACTGGAAAAGGCAATTACAACTCAAGATCCAAAAACGAAATGTATAACTATTCCTAGGTAAGAATAAGTACATTGTATTTTTATGATTTGTTGACCCTAATTGTGCCCTATGTTCAGGTTGGATCTTCATGATAGATCAGCAGTCTAAGCATTAATCTTTAAATTTTAACTTTTTTTTTTTTCCCTCAAATTGGTTTTCTATCAATCTCTTGCTATTATACAGGCTCCTCCATCAAGTCCATAGACTCATTGCAGGAGGCCCACTTAGAAAGAAATTGTCCAAAACATTAAAGAAGTAGTATTCAAGACAGTTTTTAATTAGAGATTGTTTGCACAGTACCTATTATATCATTGAACTCGTTCACTGACAGAGTACTCGTAGCGCCGGCCTGGCTGGCAGAATGGTTAGCGTATCCGCTCTCCACCCAAAAGGCTGCGGGTTCGAATCCCGCCATGGGCATAAATGTTTGTGATTGTCTGTGGAAATACTAGTATTGGTGGTGGTGGTGGTCGGAGTTAGATGGCGTTGGTGTAGTTGCGGTCAGTTGGTGGAGTCGGAGCTGTAACGCACATGCTCTCCCTCGATGAGTCCTTGGACTCCATAGAGGTATCAATAATAATAATAATAATTCTGGCACTCCATCTCATCACTCTTCAAACAAAAATTGTTTCTTCTGACCTCTAACTACGCATTTACTCAATTTTCAGGGATGATCTCTAGTTCTCCCCCATGCTAGTCAAATATTCACACATTTCCTTTGTATCAGTCATATAAACTCTTTAAGTAATATAATTTAAATGGCTTTATCTCCCTTTCCTCCATTTCTGCCTGTTGGTTATTGTGATCCACAAATCTTAAATCTGTTCCCATAAAAGACATCTCATAGTCCTGCCACTATACTATCTTACTCACTGGTCTCTGGATCACTCGACATCTACAAGAAACCCAAGTGACCAGATCAGTGTACAATAATCCAGATGAGGGCTGTATCGAAGCTTTATAAAGAGGGATAACTTCCTTATCTTCCTGTCACTTAGTTCTTTGATAACCAACTAATCCTATGAGCTGTTTTTGGCATTCTTATATGCAGATGACTGGGCAATAGCTTACCAAGCAAAATCCTTAGATAACATTGAGAAGCAGCTCACACAAGAACTAGAAACCCTTATGGTTTACTATAAGGAAAACCAACTGAAACCAAATACCAGTAAAACTCAAATGTGTCTTTTCCATCTCAATAATAGTGAGGCAAGGAGAGAGTTGAATATAGAATGGAATGGTGTGAAATTGGTCAATTATCGAAATCCAACTTACCTCGGTGTCACACTAGATAGGACCTTAAATTATAAGTGACACATAGAGAAGACAGCAGCTAAAATTCAAACGTAATAATATCCTGTGCCAATTAACATCATCTCGGTGGGGTGAGAGTCCACAAATACTGCACTGGCACTTTGCTTTTTGACAGCTGAGTATGCTAGCCCTGTTTGGGAAAGATCATCACATGTCAAAATTATTGACAAGGTTCTTAATGAAACGTGTTGGAACATTACCAGCTGCCTTAAGCCTACAAAGATTGACCATCTATACTCACTGTGTGGTATTGCACCTCTTCATATCAGAAGAACAACACAGAGTAGAAATGAGCAGAAACAACAACTAAATGATGAACGGCAATCTTTTGTATGGACATGTTGCAGTAAATAGGAGGCTAAACTTAAGGAAAAGTTTTATTCACTCAGTGGAACCGTTAGTTGATTCCATAAAAGCCACAAGGTCAACAATGTGGCAAGAACAATCTCCAGAGGCTCTGAACTTAAACGAATCTCTTGCATCTGGCTTACATGTAGATGGGCAAAGATGGAAGGCATTGAATAGACTTCATTCCTGAATGGGCAGATCAAAGCAGAATATGGCCAGATGGGGCTACACAGACAGTGACAGTTGCTCATGTTGGTGAAACACAAACCATGGATCATCTTCTGCAATGCTGCCTAATAGACATTAATAATATATGTACCCGAGAAGATTTAATGCAGTGTAATGAAACAGCTCTAAAGTTATTAATCACTGGATGAGTGAAATTTGACATTTTATGTTTTTGTGTAATATTTTATGCAAGTGGCATTTTTGTCTCTTAATGTATGCTTTTAATCCATATTCTTTTAATGTCTGTTTCTTTAAATAGACATTAAATGTATGTATGTATGCTCTTATATTTTCTGTAGTTCGCACACAAAATAAATAAAAAAATTTTTGGCTACCCTTGTAATAAAATTCACACTCCACCAGGATCACTAGCAATCACTTCTATCATTGTACAGCTTGTAATTTCTTACCAGAATCTTATTCTTTGCTACTGACAGCCATTCTTCCTTGTCTACCATCATAGTCTATTTAAATCAATCTGTGAGATTGTTACATCTTTGTCAGCTATTATGATATATCTAGTTTTGCATAATCAGCAGATAACTTTATTCCCCTCAGACCATTCTCTATATTATTAATGTTGAAGTTAAATAGCAGTGGTCCAATTATTGCCCTATGGCACATTGTATCACAGGCCTTCTTTTGTACTCGGCTCCTACATAAACTACTCTCTGTTTACTATCATTTACCCACCTTATTAAATTATTTAATCTTGGGGTTTATAGTTATTTGTCAGCAAAACTATTATTATTATTATGTGACACCTCCAAGGACTCATGAGAGGGCCTTCCACTACTTAAACTTCCATTTACATACAACACTAACCATCATCAACACACACAGTACCATAAATTGCCTGACTTGGTAACTTCTGTTTATATTTACATTTTCTTTCAAGTAAATTATTTTCATACAGTTCTGTTCAATTTATGCCATTCAACTAATTACATAATAGATACTTGTATGACATTTAATTTTGAAACTTTGAGTGTGGATATTATGTGCCACTCTATATCCCCTCTCCCATATTTACATATTATAAGGATGGCTGCTGCAGTTGAAAGTGCTTTAACTTAGACCATATATTCTTTGTCATGCTAGTATAAAACAAGTTTCGTACCTGGGACAGAGTTTATATTTCACTGTGGGTATGGTAGGAAGTAATGATGTTAGGCTATTACTTGGATTTTGAGTGTTTGTAGTGGCTTAAAAAGACTGTTTGGGTTTTAAAAGTGAGTACTAAGATTAGATGAACCTTAGTCTACTTATGAATGAAACTAATGTGACATCAGGGGGATCTGTAAAGTTCTGTTAAACACCTAAAACCAAAAATGAATTAATTTTGTCGTCTTATATATCCTAAAAGAAAAAAGAACACATCATTACAATTTGATGAAACATGGGGGTTAAAAGGTTTTAAGAGTTCTTTCTTGTGGTTATATCAGTTGCTTTAATATCAGAATACTTTACACACCAACCGAGAGTTCGCTTATGAAAAATACACCTCTCCGACACTTAGAGTTCCTTAGTACTGAATGAATAGTTTCTGTATTCGGCTTTGAAATAATTCTGGATTTAATATACACTTGATTTATATAATTTTGCATCACTGAAATGAAGCCTTTTGGCTCTTTATTTTAGTAAAAGCTTTAATATCATTTTTGTTCTAGGTGTTTATCAGAACTTTCCAGATCCCCCTCCCCCTTTATAGGTTTCCATCTTTGTTGACTGGAATTCATGTCTCTCTATGAAGACTAAAGAGCCATTTTGGATTATCTTAAAAAAAAAAAAAAAAAAAAAAAAAAACACTGGAACCAAAATATTAATAATATCATAGTTCAATACTCATAACTATGATCAGTAGTGCCATTAATATTTCAGTTGAACCTGTAACTGACTACTTTCTTAAATACTTTTCTAAATCACTTAGGGAATTGAACAACGTAGATCCGAATATAAATTAAATTATACATTTAATATAAATTAGCTACAGTAATACACCGTAGCAAATACAAATTCGAAAGACTATTTATGGAATCAGCCTCAGCCCTAAGAAACTCCCCAAACCTCAACAAATTTGGTTGTATGCGACTGCCCCAAATTTGGGAGGCATACATCAGCAGACCTTCAGCCCAACGGCCAAGAACACCTACTTAGTCCGCTAGAGGGCACCATCAGGACTTCTAGGAGAATGATAGCTTCATATCTTCATTCTCAGTTACTGTGTTGTAGTGCCTGCGTGCACGTGCCTTTTTTGTAAGTTCCTTTTGAAAATGGCAACGCGACGTTGCCGAAATATCGGAGATATTTATTAAAGTATAATTTAATTTATATTCGGATCTACGTTGTTCAATTCCCTAAGTGATTTAGAAATGCATAACCAACGTATAAGCCTGTCTACGAGAATTTCTTAAATACTCTGAACTGATTAAATTAAGAATTCACTGATTGGTGAATCCAGATCGAATCTCCATTTTTTTTTATATTTTTTTATTTTTTATTTATTTATTTTTTTTTAACTTATGTTCATGGAATTACTAAGATAACCTCAATTATTATTATTATTTTTTTTTTTTTCATCATCTTCCTTTTACTCTCTTTTACCTTGCGGTGTCAAGGGTTTATTAATCAACGGACCTCAAACCGTTCACAGGATAAGGTGGTCAAGCCCTACGCCCCAGTGTATCCTATGTCCGTAGTGTTGAGTTCTCAAGGCTGTTTTGCAGGATGAAAAACCCCAGGATAACCTGGGGAAAAACCCTACTGTCCACACCCAAGACCGACTAACTTGGCTATGGCTGAGGAAGATACTTCAGCTCCTCACATCTCCGACGGAATCGAACTAGGACGCTCCTTTCCCAGGCATATGGTTGCAAAGCGCAGAGCAACTAGGTTAACCACACGGACTTTTTTTTTGTCTAGAAATTCATACACACTTGCACTCTTCTGGATGTTTTATCTTGCTGATGTTGGCATCCATTCTTTTTGGTATAATCTTCTATGTTTTGCATCCCTAAATTTGATCCTAATTTCATTTCTCCATTATCTTATGTTTCCTAGCCAAGACTTCCTTTCCTTTCCTCTATTTCTTTTGTTTTTAGTTTTTCTTCATTATTACATGTAACATATTCTGTGCTTAATGATATACTGATTTCTTAATTGTATTTATTAATTTTTTTTCCTTCATTCATTGCATTATTTCTGTTTGTCTCGTTGTCCATGATATCCTGAATAGATGTATATGCATTCACATTTCATTTGCTGTCGATTCCATGCTTTGGTTTATTATCCATGATTTACTTCATAGTTGTGACCAAATATAACTGTTTACTATTCTCCATCTTAGGCTTAAGACATTACTATTATGTGACATCTCCAAGGACTCGCCGAAGAATTTCGTATTTCTCCATTATCTTGTATTTCCTAGCCAAGACTTCCTTCCTCTATTTCTTTTGTTTTCAGTTTTTCCTTTCATTATTACTTGTAACATATTCTGCACTCAATGATATATTCAAGATAAACTGACTTGAGATCTTGATTGTATTTTTTTTTCATTCATTGCATTATTTCTGTTTGTCTGTGTCCATGATATCCTAAATAGATGTATATACATTTACATTCCACATGATGCCGATTCCATGCTATTGTTTATTATCCATGATTTACTTTATAGTTATGACCAAATATAACTGTTTACTATTCTCCATCTTAAGCTTAAGACATCATCATTATTATTATTATTATGTGACATTTCCAAGGACTCACCGAGGAAGCACACTCCACAACTCCGTCTCCACCATATGTTAGATTATATAATTATATATATGTATATAATCTATTTTTTATTTATTTTTTATATTGAAATATATACAAGAGGAAAAAGAACAGAGGCGTAGTGAGGCTATGGCCAATGTGGCCCCGGGCATAGTCGCAAAAATTTAGTTTTTAAAGTTTTTTTTTTTTTAGAATAGCGCAATTTTCTTTCTTGGCCATAGGCACCAAAATTCCTCACGACTTCTCTGAAAAAGAGCCTTGAGCACATCAGTGCTATTATTTATTAGAACAAATTTATTTATTTATTATTATAAATATTTATAAAATAAATAATTATAAATAATATTATAAAAGTTTATTAGATGCTAATTAGAACAAATGGGAATGGATATGGATATGATAGGTTAAGTGGATAAGAAGGTGGTGGCTGCTGGACAGATATCAAAAAGTGGTATTTAGAGGGGCAGAATCGAGGCGAAAGCAGGTGACTAGTGGTGTGCCACATGGTTTAGTGCTGGAACCATTGCTGTTTAATTTATACATAAATGATATAGGAAATAACCTGAAAGGAAATATTCAGTTGTTTGCTGATGATGCAAAATGAGGTAGAGTAATAGTTAATCAAGACAATGTGGAGAGCTTGCAGAACGATCTAAATAGGCTGTTAGCATGGGCAAAAGTTAATGAGTGTCAGTTTAATGTCGAGAAATGTAAAGTTATGCACTTTGGGATAAATAGATTACAAGCCGTTTACAAGATCCAGGAAATAGATGAAGCTAGAGATTTAGGGGCAGTGGTAGACAGAGTTAAAGTTTAGAGGACATGTTTCTAAAGTAGCACATTAGATTACTTGGCTAGTGAATAACTTATTAATAAGTAGAGATAAGGAAGTTGTAATTCCTCTTTGTAAGGCCTTGACATGCCCACATCTGGATTACTGTGCTCAAGTCTGGTCCCCTGGGTTTCTTGGGGATGTGGAAGTGGTGGAGATGATTTAGAGGCGAGTGATCAAGATGTTGAATGTGCCCTATGAGGATAGATTGAATGTGTGTGGATTGCAGAAGTTGGTTCACAGGAGAAAAAGAGGGGATATGATAGAAACATTTAAGTTGCTTAAAGGATTTTATAGGATAAATGCAGGGTGAAATGTTTCAGCAATTGACTAGAGGGACCAGAACAAGAGGTCATCCCTGCAAGTTGAATAAAGGTGTGGTCAGTAGGGTTGCGAGGACTAGATTTTTTGCTTGGAGAGTGGTGAATGAGTGGAATGGGTTGCAAAAGTCAGTTGTGAGTGCTTTTTCTGTTAATGGGTTCAAGGAGAGGTATGATAGATTGGGTCTCCCGTGATGAGTCCTCGAACTCCATGGAGGTGGCCGTATAATAATAATTGTTATTATATAAATCAAGTGGATATTAAATCCAGCATTATTTTAGTAAATGATAATAATTATTAACAGACCTCTGTGGAGTCAAGAGATGCATCATCGGAGGTCCCACTCTCACATCATAGCTCAACTTAAATGCATTCGCTGTCCCTGCACTCACCACACTCTCAGACAAAAAATGTACTCCTCACCCACTTGCTCACACCTACCTTATACAGCTTCCAAGAATGGCCTCTCATTCTCTCCCTTCTCCAGATATTCTATAAAAATTCTCATCTTTGTTAATCTGGTAATTACTCTTTACCAATTTATACATCTCAATCCTAGCTCCCCTCTTACGTCTATCCATTAGGCTCTGTAATTTGCATTCTCTCAATCTGTCCTCATATTCTACATTCCAGACAGACATCAGAAACCAACTTAATCCATCTCTGAACCCTCTCCAACATCTCACCATTCTTTTGAAAACCAAATCTGTGCTCAACAAAAATGTGGAACACTTCACAATTTTGTGTGTCATCCTTGCACAGGTGTCATTCTAATATTCTCTGTATCATTTCACTTTTAGTACATGTACTGCTGAAGTAAGTAGTGATCAGAGCTTATTCTACTTTTACCATGAGTTGCCTTGGTCTTGCACTACGTGCAGGGTCAGCTAGACTTGCAACACTTGCAGGCGCAAACTTGACTTGTTTGTCTGTTTGCTTACTGGGGAAATGGAGTAAAACCAGGTTTAAAATAGTTTGGTATCTTTAACATTTATTATACCCAAGGTAAAATACTTTCTACATTTTTATTTAATAAGGTTAAAACACCTTATGGTAACTTGATCAGGTAAAATACTTATAAGCTCTGTATTACTAAAATTTTGGTATTTCTAGCCTGGCTTCCACTGATGGGGGCTGGTTTTGAGAGGCTCTACTTGGGGATAGGTTTTTGCCCATCTCTGAGCAGGGCCACCACTGAGATTATGGCTCTGGCTGGTGGTGGGGTGAGCCTGCCACTGGGTGGAGTCAATACTGAGAAGTTCTTCTCGGTGACAGGGTGAGCCTGTCATTGAGTGGAACAACGCTGAGTTGGACGGTCTTTCGGCCACTATGGAGTGGTCTAGGGATCGTCCTAATTTTTAGAGAGGTCGTTACTTAAATACACCTCAGTAAAGGTCGCAACCGGTCTGGGTAGTGGCCCCTTGCCTTTAATATAAAGCATCATACATCTCCCTCCAAGAGATGTGCTTTGCATTAAGGGTAAATATTAAGATTAGTGATCAGAGCTTATTCTACTTTTACCATTAGTTGCCTTGGTCTTGCACTACATGCAGGGTCAGCTAGACTTGCAACACTTGCAGTCACAAACTTTACTTATTTGTATGTTTGCTTACTGGGGAAATGGAGTAAAACCAGGTTTAAAATAGCTTGGTATCTTTAACATATGTATGTGTATTGTTATATAAATGAATATAAAAATAATATAGAAAATATTTTGTATAATATTAATATAATATATATTATTATATTATATATTACTATATATTATAAAATAATAAAAATATAAAAAATGTACGTATATAAAAAGTATATAAAATATATAAATAAATAAATGTTATATAAAAATTATATAACATAATATAATATATGTATATATATTTCATAAAATGATATATATATATATATATATATATATATATAAGTATGTTTTTAGTATATGCACTGCTGAAGCAAGTTCTATTTGTCAGATGCAGGTGACATTTGGGAAAGAAGTTTGACATTTTTCTTGAAGAGTTGGCAGTTGTAGTTGTTGGGAACATTTCATGGGGATAGTAAACTTCACTTTCAGAAGTCTTCTGATGTCTTTTTCTTGCAATTTCAATTCTTCATCTTACGTTTTATTCTGATCTCAACTGCTCAGTAATCCAATAGCCTAACGATCATCACCACATTGCAAGTGTACCCTCCCCCACAATGCTAACAAACTCCTCCTCCTAATCATGTCAATAGTACTGAGACCAAAAATGAGAAATTCAATGCCATCATTCTGAACTTTCCAAGGGAAACTGGCAAATTGCTAAAAGATGACATCAGTAAGTTAGCAGGAGAATGCATCTTTGATTCCAGAAATATTGTCAAGTGCCATTGCAAACTTGACATATCTCATGAAAGTAACTTGCAACCTACTGACAGCCATGTCTAAACTAATAACAGCGATTTAAGTTCAAAAGGTGCATGCAAGGTTGGCCTGACCTAACTTTTGCCTAGAGAGAACAAGGACATCAGCTTCGAAAACAACTTGGTCATAGACTACAAACAAGAAAAGTTGGTGCAAAAATCAAACTGCTCCACTATTAGTCATCTTGGAGAACAGTATGCAGTCATTGTATAGGAAACATGCATGACCCTTGCAGTCAGATATGTCCCACCACTTCACTACCATGTGGCCTCAACTCCAACCTTAATATGGTCCCCTACCATCTTCAGTCTACCAAATCTCCCACACCTACTCTTCCTGGCAGAGATCCAAATCTCATCAGCCCTATGCACCATTCATTTCAACTTTCCAACTGCACACTTTTTGAATCTTTCGACCTAGGGGTGGTATCTGCTCTGACATACCATTCCAGACAGTATCCAACTTAGTATCACTTGACTTTGACATTTAGTTAAAAGTCATCCTTTCCCACTCAGTCACATTTGTTTGCTGTTTCTGTTGCTCCCCTAATGCCACCAACCACTCTGAGTTATTTAACTTTCTATCCTTAAACATTGATCTTCTCTAGTCCCTCTTTCCTAACAGCAAAATGATTCTTCTAGGGATTGTAATTTCTGCAATAATAACTGGTTTTCCTCCTTCAGTTGCACAGATCAAGCAGGTAGAGATGCTAAAACATTTGCCATCACTCATTCCTTTGCACAAATTGTTCACATTCCTTTACACAAATTGTTCACATTCCAACCAGAATACTAAATAACTCTAACCACTCTCCAAACACTATAGATCTCTACCTGGTGAGGAAGAGTCGAGGATGTTACAGGAGTGGTTAGTTATCTCTTCTTGACCCTTCCTCTAAATACAAAGTGGGCCCCTGTACATAATTCTGACCAAAATTAGTGCTTTTCTCCTTCCCCATGGACCAATGCTTACACAACCATTCCCATACAAGAATAGTTTGGCATCATAACAGAGTGCCAATTGGGACAGCCCCTGTGACTTCTATACCCTATTCCCATGGTTGGACTATTTTTTTTGGCCTTCCAACCGAAACATATCCACTGAATGTATCACCAAAGTAATTGTTACTGCCATGGAAACATACATTCCCCACACCACTCTGACCTGTCTCCTAACTAACTCTTGGTTCTCCCAAAAGATGTGCGAAGGCTGTACAAACAAAAAAATCAAGCAATACTGGAATAGCTGTAGCAAACTTGCAGTGCCTCCAGAGCAGAGTTTGAAAGTGAAAAAAAAAAGCAGGAAACTTGCAGCTTATCCAAATGGCAGCCATGCCTTTTGATTTATCATCAAAGCAACTGGTCTTGACCTTTGCTCAACACTACTCCCACCCTTATCATAACCAGATGACTCGATTACATCATTGCCCACAAAAAATCTCCTGGCTTCATACCTTTCCTTTAATGCACACATACAAGGGGCTGGACAGTTCTGATAAATACCTAGAACAAATATTAATTGTATGTCTTCTTATATATCCCAAAAGAAAAAATAACAAATTATTACAATTTAAGAAACATGAGGTTACAGAGTTTTAAGATGTTATTAATTTTATCAGAAGTACAGTAACAAGGATATGAAGCACCTGTGGCAAGAAGTCTAACTTGTGCCCCCCCCCAAACCCAAAAATGACAAAAATTTTGAAAAATTTAAATATAACAAGTTCAATTTTACTAAATGCAATATGTTAAATACTTACTGTTAACCCCATCAAAATGAGTTGCAGTGTGTTTGTGTGTCTAAAGTGGCGTATTGCTGAAATTTAAACATACAATATAAAATGGCAGACTTTTATATCTATTTTGAAAGTTAGTTTATTTTTCACTTTTATTTATTTATATATTTATTTTTATTTTTTACATTTTGGACCCCAAACCTAGGTAGGCCCGTGACGGGCGCCTCTTTCGCCACGCCCTCATTACGGCACTGTTTATCAGAACTTTCCAGACCTCCCCTCATCTCACTCACCTCAATCCTATCCAAAATAATATAGAGAACCATCAACTCCCAACTCCTATACTACTTTGAAAGCACTCAGTTGATAAATGTCCACTAGTGGATTCCGTCGCTGCCAATCAACAGGAGATCTACTTACATTTGTCACCCATCTTTGGGCATATGCCATGGAAAAGTTTGAACTCCAAGTGGTTTACCACTTGGTATTTCCAAAGCTTTTGACAGGGTCTGGTACAAAGGCCTACTAAGCAAACTCCCATCACTTGGTCTATCCCATGACTTCAACAGTTGGATTGCAAGCTTTCTGACCAGAGGCACGTTAAGTGTGATGGTGGGGTGGTTCCTTATTCTCTCACTACTCAACTAATGTTGGGGTTCCATAAGGTTCTGTTCTCTCACCAACCCACTTTAGTTGACCTCCAATCTAATACACAGTTTTGCAGATAATAGCACTTTGCACTCCTCCCTCTCATTTGACAAGCTTTGCTTAACACAAATCAACCTCAAACTACAGAGTATCAACCACTACTGTCCTCATTTCTGATCTCCATGCCATCCTCCCATGGATTCAGATAACCTTGTCAATTTCAATGTTAGCAAATTCCATTTCTGCCTTATTTTCCACAAAAAAGAACCATTTTATTCCAGTTTTATAGTTGACCACACTCAACTTTCTAGACAAGATGGCATAAATACATCACAATCATTGCCTCCTCATCTTTCAAAAAAGTAGGTTTTTCTTTCACTCAAGAGTTCCTTCACCTCTGAACAGCTGTTTGGAGATGTTTTAATAACCCATCTCTAACCAATTTACATCATCCACTTTCACACTGGTGTTTGGTTTCTGCAATATGTCATCATCATCAGATCCTGACATGTACCCTCAAGGGATGTTATCTGTTACCTGTCAAGACTCCAACATTATCAGATCTTATATTTCTGTCTTCTAAGGCATTTTTACTGTCTAAGTCCACCTATATCTTGGTCTTCCTCTGGGTCTTTTTCCTGCCAATCTGGGAGAGAACACTTGGTTTGCTAATCTTTCCTCTCCCATTCTGTTTTTTAAGTGACCATACCACCTGAGATTAGCTCCACTAACACATTCTGGGATGCTAACAATGTCAAGTTTTTTCTTAATATCCCTGTTATTAATAATATTATATTGCCATTGATGCCATTTGTTCATGCCCCTAATCTATCTCAGGCCTCTCATATCTGCAGTCTCTAGTCTTTGGTCAAGTATTTTATTTCTAACCCAGCTCTCAGATCCATAAGTTAAAATTGGTTTGAACATTGTCTTGTATATGTTATGCGCAAATTATGAAATCGCACAATCCATGAACTGTATATAACATGCTTGTACAGTTCATGGAATGTGTAGAATTTTGCACAATTCATGAAATGAGTATTACGTTTTCTGCTCATTTCATGAATTGGGTGATACAATAAATTTGTACAACATTACATCAGAATTCCTTTTGTCGTTTTTAGTAAGGTTAGTTTCTCATTGGCATGAGTTGCAGGACCCGCGGCTTATATAATATGTGACGATTAGGTTTTAAAGAGCATTTGTTATTGGTTGTTGCTGTGTTTTTACAAGTTTTTTTGTAATAGTATTAGTCAAGTGTTACAGTAAATTTGTACAACATTACATCAGAATTCCTTTTGTCATTTTTAGTAAGGTTAGTTTCTCATTGGCATGAGTTGCAGGACCCATGGCTTATATAATATGTGACGATTAGGTTTTAAAGAGCATTTGTTATTGGTTGTTGCTGTGTTTTTAGAAGTTTTTTTGTAATAGTATTAGTCAAGTGTTACAGTAAATTTGTACAACATTACATCAGAATTCCTTTTGTCGTTTTTAGTAAGGTTAGTTTCTCATTGGCATGAGTTGCAGGACCCGCGGCTTATATAATATGTGACGATTAGGTTTTAAAGAGCATTTGTTATTGGTTGTTGCTGTGTTTTTAGAAGTTTTTTTGTAATAGTATTAGTCAAGTGTTGCAGTAAATTTGTACAACATTACATCAGAATTCCTTTCGTCATATTTAGTAAGGTTAGTTTCTCATTGGTGTGAGTTGCAGGACCCGTGGCTTACATAATATGTGACGATTCATCACTATTAATTTAATAAACTTTTTTTTAAACATCCATATATGTTAAATTTTAGATCCCTACATCCAAAATGGAAGATTTAGAAAACGCTGTTAGAGAATGTGATATCTTATGGAATAATGAATTCGAACAATGTCATAAACCTTCTAAATGATAATAGATCTGGAATTAAAAGGAGTAGACAAATTTTCTATCATTCGTGATATTCATCTCTCTACTGGTCACAAAGGCGAGACAAAAACCCACAAAAAAATAATGGAAAAGTACGCTAACATTCCACGACAAATTGTTTCTGAATTCATAAAACAATGTGAAAGATGCACAGAGAAATTGAAAAGGAAGGAGACCGTTAAAGGGATTGTCATTAGACCTATTACCATAAATGACATGAATCAAAGGGGGCAGGTAGATCTTGTTGACTTTCAAAGCTTACCAGATGGGAATTTCAGGTTCATCATGCACTATCAAGAGCATCTGGCGAAATTTAATTTGCTTCAAGTGCTGGCTTCAAAAACAGCAAAGGAAGTAGCTCAACATTTATTAGACATTTTTCTCGAGTATGGTGCTCCACATGTTTTACAATCTGATAATGGAAGGGAACTCGCAGCTGAAATTATCAAAGAACTTTCTACTCTTTGACCAAACTTAGTTTTTAGTAAATGGAAGGCCCAGACATCTGCAAAGTCAAGGATCAGTGGAAAGGAGCAATGCAACACTTAAAGATTCTTTAGTTACATGGATGTGAGATAATAATTCTTTCAATTGGAGTATGGAAATAAAATTTGTTCAGTGGAGTATGAATACTACATACCATGAAACTATAAAAATGGAGCCTTATAATGCATGTTTGGAATAAAACCTAAAGTGAGTGTTGGTACAAACCTTCCAACAGAATTTCTGAACAGAATTCAGTTGGGAATTGATGAAGAGAATTTCATGGATATGTTAAACTACACTGACACCGAGAATATATCTGAGCAAGTACTAATTCCAGAACAAAATGAAAATTCATTTATTGTGGCAAATGTAACTAAATAATCATAACAATGAAGAATACATTGAATTATATGAAGAATCTATTACAAATAACAATGAAACAGCACAATAAAGTCATGAATACGATTTGATAGACGATACCAAAAAATTGAATGGAGGAATTCTTGATGATTCATTAGGCAATCTGAGTCTAATTTTTTCAGATGACATTGATGACCTCCATCTAGTGGTCAAGCTGAGGAACATTGCAAGTCAGAACATGAAGCATATCGCTACTAAAATGGTGCAAAGAACAAATAAAAAACTAAAAGAAGTGAATATTGGAGATTGTGTAAATGTGTTTGTACCATCTTTAATCGTGGTCGAGGAGATCTGGCAAACTTGATTGGAGTAGTTCTTGACAGGAAAGAAGGGAAATACAGAATTGGTACCAAAGGTGGAGTGATTGAAAACTGGCTTGAGAGAAATTGTTTTGAAAAGGTTGATTTTCAGGGATTATCTATAAATGAAGTACCAATTATAGACCTCAACATCGGAGCTCTAGTTCGTCAACTTTCTGTTGTTGATGGACAAGGATTCAAAAGATGCTCTTGTAAAACATGTTGTACAAATAAGAAATGTAGCTGTTTTAAAACTCAAATTCTTCATGCCGTCCAAACAAGTCTTATGAAAACCTTAATTATTGTTTACTTGTTACTTGTAATGAAAGAAGCTTGGTAATAATATTTATAGAAGTTTGGTTGTAATAATAACAGAGCC
The DNA here is from genome assembly GCF_054136105.1 of Typopeltis vanoorti. Taxonomy (NCBI): domain Eukaryota; kingdom Metazoa; phylum Arthropoda; class Arachnida; order Uropygi; family Thelyphonidae; genus Typopeltis; species Typopeltis vanoorti. The sequence continues at coordinate 1,934,386 of NC_143559.1, forward strand.
TCCATAGCGCAATTGGAAGAACAACAGTACATTGCGCCCTTCAATTGGAAAAGGCCTAAGTTCGATTCTCGTCATGATGGGAGGAATCTTTATATGGACTTTCTCAATCAAATGTGAGTTAGCCGATCTCATACGGAGGTAGCAGGGTTTTTTCTCCCGGAAACTCTGGGAGAAAAAACCACATACAGACAAATCGGACCTTCAGAACACACGCAATTTACAGACAAAAAATACTAGCTGTGGTGGTAGTGGTTGTAGGCAGTAGATGCTGTTGATTGGTAGTAAGGTTCTGTGTAGTGGTGGAGACAGAGTGTACAGTAGGTGTCCTCCCGCAATGAGTCTTTGGACTCCTTGGAGGTGTCACGAATAATAATAATATTTTTCTTGTGTTTTGTCAAAGTACATAACTATTTTTATGTAATAAAAGATTTTGAATTAAAACTATTTTATTACTCTTCACCTGTTTATCACCTATTTATATGCTGTAACTATGCACCCAATTCATGAAATGAGCAGAAAATGTACTTATTTCATGAATTGTGCAAAATTCTACACATTCCACAAACTGTACAAGTGCATTATGCAGTTCATGGAATAAGCATTCCGTAAATTGTGCTATTTCATAATTTGCACGTAACATATACAGCTAATTTAGTGTTTCCACTAATTTCTCTCTTATTCCATATAAATTTATTCAGTTGACTTTCTACCATACCAGTTTTGTCGATTCTGTTGTCTATTTCCATATTTAATTTATCATCTTCACTAAAAATCATGCATAAGTAGTTGAAATGTTTTAATTGTTCAATAGGTTCTCCATTCACAATGCAGTTCATATATTTTCAGTGCTTCTGCCTATTTTCATTGTCTTTGTCTTGTTATTGCTGACCTTCATACAGTATCTATTACAAGAGTTATTCAATTTAGTCAGGGAATCTAGCAGATTTATTTAAAACTATAACATCATATGCATAAAGTAAACAGCTGAGATTAACATCTCCAATTTTGATATCAGATTTAATACCACTTTACTTCATAATGTGATCCATATAGATCAGTGCTTCCCAAACTTCTGGATGTCAGGGCCCCCTTTGCAAAAATTAAAATATTTCACGCCCCCCCCTCGAAAAAAATCGTAATAGAGAGATATATTATTATAATATTTATTGTATTTATATTCAATACAAAACACACACAGCGAATATTGCAAAAATCAAATGCATATATTACATTTTTTGCCTCTTACCGTTTGGTCTGAAGACGATGCGGGCTGTTCTGGTAAAATATGAAATACTGTCCTTTTTTTTTTTTTTTAGTCTGTTTCTGCTTCTTCTGATTTTTTGCGGAATTTTTTTTATATTTTTTATCAGCCACTTATCCATCTCAGGGTTAAATTTTTTAACGTAGAATAGATCAAATAATATCATCACTTACTGATACTGGCACACCACAGACTGCTAACATGAAATTAGTGAATATTACCTGAATAAGGGAATGCCCGGACCAGGAACATTTTTCTCTTTTGCGACTTTTCTCCCTTTACGGTGATTGAGCCTAACGCGAAACAAACAGCAAAGGCAGGTTATCAAAACGTGCATATGATTGGTGTGGTGCGGTATTAACAAAAGATCGCGCAACCGAAAGATAAAAGCATAGCTGACAATTAAGTGAAATGCTAACTCTCTTCAACCGAATTCCATATGTCAAACTGCCATAACATTCGTTATATATATATATATATATATATATATATATATATATTACTTAGTTTTAACACTTTTACAAATTTTAACACGTTCGGTTGAATTTTATTGCTGCCTTGGGAAATTGAACTCGCACACATCTAATTAATAACAATAGTTTTTAGTTAGATACTGTGTTTGCCCATGCAACATGTGGTTTTGTTTCAGTCTATACAGCATAGTTTCTGTATGAGGGGACGTGATTCATTAATTAGTGTGTTTTTATCCCAGTTGTCTCTAATTGCACTATTTGTTGAGAAATATATTACACAGACTCCTCATACCTTATTCATTGGCATAATAAAAATACTTGTTTTTATTGCCTCTTCAGTATAGTGGCTGTTAGGGATGGCATGTTGTTTACCACTGCAAGAGAGATTTACATCTCCCACATGAACTTGTTTAAGCCTTTTTTCATGTGTGAAGTATATGTGAAACTTATTGGTAACAGAAAACTAGCTCGGATGACAGTGAAAATATAAAACGAGTTTTGGTATGTATATAAAGTCAATATCAACAGTCCCTGATTACGAACGCGTGATGAAAGGGACAGGAAGATTTGGAGCTTCCCTTGGAGAGCATTCGAAGTAAATACAATTAACCACTGCTTTGAAATGAAACATATGAATAAGCAATATTTACTAATATTCATTAAGTGCCGAAATACGCAGGAAGCAAAGTTTGTGAACCAACACCAACGTGTGAAATTTTCCATTAAAATATAAAAAATAACAAAAAAAGAAATAATAAATAATAAAAGTTAAATACGTTTCTTTTAAAATAAAATTATCTACTTAGTCTTAAAACATTTTAAATTTGTTTTCATTATTTCACGGCGTCCCTCAACAAAACCTACGGACCCCAAGGGGGCCACGGCCCACAGTTTGGGAAGCGCTGATATAGATAATGAATAACAGAAGGGATAATGTACATCCTTGTCTGACACCTGATTTAACATTAAACCATCTTTCGGTACTTCCTTCAATTCTAACTGCTGACTTACAACTCAAATGAAGACTAAGTATTGCTTGATATAATACACTACTGACACCATATAACTGTGGTGTTTTGAACTTCTCTCTTGGCACCTTGTCATATGCCTTTTCCAGAACAACACTTAAATACAGATCTTTGTTATATTCCCATTTCTCAACTATCTCAACTTTAGCAGATTAAGGGTTTCAATTAGTGGTACATTTGTGAATATATATCAGGTGATATCAAAGCTCACCATTAAATCTGAGCTATTTTAAGGTATGGTGTTCTAAAATACTTTTTAGGTGTGCAGAATTCTTGACAAAGGAAGGAGAGTGGCTAGTAGCTTGGCTAAATGTCTAGCCAGTTTCTATGTGGGACTATTTATACTATCTATAATAAGGCATAAGGGTGTTCCTTGTTTAAATTTAAATTAAATTCTTAAATTAAAAAAAATTAAATTCACTACTTAAATTTACAGTATATGCAGGATATTTCACATGGAAAGGGAAAATATACAATTAGATGGGACAGCTATGCCACCCCCCCCACCCCAGCCAACTTCTACACGGAACACCTGGAAAAACTAGCTATCAATACAGCCACTCTCAAACCAACACTTTGGCTACGCTATGTTGACGATGTGCTTGCTATTTGGCCACATGGTTCAGTCACATTGGATACATTCTTAGCACATTTAAATAGCCAACATCCAAAAATCCACTCTACAATGGAACTGGAAGCAAATAACTGTCTGCCCTTCTTGGATACATTAATCGCACGTCTTCCAGATGGTTCCTTATCATTCTCAGTTTTTAGAAAACCCACACATACAAGAAGATATTTACACAAACAACCATACCATCACCCTTCTCAACAGTATGTTATCTTAAAAACACTAACCCACAGAGTGAGAGCAATCTGTTCCAATGATAATGCTCTTGCTGCTGAACTGGCTCATTTATGCCACACCTTCTTGGCCAATGGCTATAATCCCCATAAGATAAACAAAATACTAAATGCTCCTAAGAAACCCCTCCTCTCACTATCCACCACAGAGAACTACAACAAAACAGTCACCATCCCATATATTAAAAGCACATCGAAAAGATATCTAGAATACTCAATAAACATAAACTACGCACTATATTCAGACCATGTGTCAAATCAGCAACTATCATCCGTTCACCCAAGGACAGCATCCCTCTTTTATCACATCCAGGAGTCTACGAAGTACCCTGCTCGTGTGATCAAGCCCACTATGGTCAAACAGGAAGAATGGACATCTGCATCTATGAACATAAAAGATGCATCTGGCATTATCACTATGGCAAGTCGGGCCTAGCAGACCATGCTTTGGATACCCCTGCACACAGGATCAAGTGGGAGAAAACAACAATACTGCACAGAAGCTTTTACAAGTCAGAGAGATTGTTCTTAGAAGCAACAGAAGCCTTAAAACATACTCTGAATCTCAACAAATATGGCTGTATAAATTTGCCTAAGATTTGGGAGACAGTCATCTTAAGACATAACTAGTAATTGCTTTCTCTCTCTGTTTTTTTAGGACTTTAGTCTTTGTGTTGTTGCTACAATTTTGTTAAAGTAGTCCCTTTTTTACACCATGTTGTTGTAGTCTCGCATACTGTGACAAACTGTGTTTTTGTGCTCTGAAGATGCTGGTTATAACACCAGCAAAATATCAGCAATAAGTTAATAAATAATTATTCACTCTACTCCAATCATCTGGAATTCGTCTGTTCGGGCCTTCTGAACTATGACACTGTACGACTTTTATTATTATTACTTGACACCTCTAGGGAGTCCATAGACTCATTGAGGGAGGGCACCTGCTCTATAACTCTGTCTCCACCAACTAACCACAACTACACCAATGCCATCTATCACCAACCACTGGCATTTCCACAGACAATCGCAAACATCCATGCCCATGGTGGGATTCAAACCCGCAGCCTTTTGGCTGGAGAGGATATGCTAACCACTTGGCCAGCCAGACTATACCTCCATACTTGAGCATTTCTGGTTGAATATCATCTACTTCAGCTGCATTTCCATATTTCAGCTTTTGATAGCTTTTTCTACTTTAAGTATGGATATGTATTCCTGATTGCATGCCTGCGGAGTGTTTTTTACTACTGTTCTATCACTGATTGTTTCATTTAGCAATTTTTCAAAGTAATTACTCTATACATCAAGGATATCTTTGTCTCCAGTTTTCATGTCACATTATCATCTCTAATTCCTTTTACAGCACTCTTTCCTCCATTTCTGAGCTTTTTCAACAATCTCCAGAATATCTTGCCACATTCTTGATATTTATTTTCTATGTTCTTACCAAAGTCCTCCCATGACTTTTGTTTAGCCAGTTTTACACAGTGTTTAGCTGTCTTACATTTGTCTGTATTCTCTAAGAGCACAAGCTGGCTTATTTTCCAGGAATTTTTGATATGATTTCTTCTTTAACTTCCTGTGTCTGCCATGGATTTCTCATTTTTCTATCCTTGCAGACAACCTCATCACATGCCTCTCTGGCTGAATAAATCAATGTTTTCTTCAGGATTTGCCATGGAACCTCCAAGGTTTGGTTCCTGTTCTCAGACTGTCATTTTTTCTTGAATAAAGTTTATGTATTTTAGTCTACAGTTCACCTCTGAGAGCTGCTCAACTTTTATTCACTTTGAAAATTTCTTACACATTCTTATTTCAATATGAAATTCAATTTTATCCTGCTCAAGAATAAATGGTGATCACTTCCAATTTTAAATCCTCTGTACACCCTAGCATCTTGCACCAGTGAGAAAACACAACTATCAATAATAACATAGTGAACGAGACTTTTCTTATTCCTTGCCTCTTTCCTGTGAATTTGTGCACATTTTTATGTTGGAACATTGTGTTAGTAATAACCAGTCCATGTCCTGAGCAGAAATCCAATAGGTATTTGCCATTATTATTAACTTTGCTCTTGTCTCCAAATTTTCCCAAAATATTTTGTATGTATGACAATCATTTCCCACTATGGTATTCAGATCCCCAACAAACACCAAGTTTTTCTTTTTCATTGTGTCATTTGCTTTCTCTAAAGCCTCAAAAAATTCCTCCACTTGTACCTTGGTAGAACCTTTAGTGGGACTGTAGGCACAAATAAGTCTCATTGTCCAGTTCACCATTCTGATATTTACCCACGTTACTCTACTTGATATTGCCTGCCATTCAAGATGATTAGTCTCGTATTTAGTGTTGAATACCATAGCTACTCCTTTTCCTTGTCATTTCCTGAATATAACATTTTGTATTTATTGCTCAGAAAGATCTGACCAGTTTGTCTTTTTTTGTTTCAGTCATCCCTATTATGTCGATCTGGTACTTGTCCAATTCCCCAGCTAACTCTATTTCTTTGCCATTCAGGCTTCTCATGTTGATAGTACCGATCTTGAACTTGGTGATGTTGAGTTAGGGGGTGTTTCAGGATTTTTTCCAGTAGCTGACTTTTTGCTGTTTGCAATATGTGTTCTATATATATATTCCCACAGCAAATGTTTACATGAAATACCATCAATAATTCCTAAGTCCATTGGAACAGGAGTGGCTGCTGGCCAGCATCCCTTCATTGTAGAACTTAAAACCTGCAGAACAGGTTTCTTTTCCTCCTTCATTCTTGCTACTGCTGTATTCTGGAACAATCTCCCCTCCCCCTTTATGTGTTTCCCAAGGAATACAATATACAGGCTTTTAAATCAAACCTTAACAAGTTTCTCAGGGGGGGAGTCCGACCCCCCTTAAACTTTGATCAAATTTCTTATGGTCCAATCTCAAGGTGACTAACATGGCAATGGCATACAATTTTCCAATGAAGATTCACAGGAAGAAACCAACCAATGCTACCATGCCTGAGGCAGCCAACTCGTCTGTGGCTGCAGTCCAGGCTCCTGATGGAAAATATGCTACAAGGAACTCGCTAACATTTTGCAACTCAATGTCAATGGTACTCAGAGAAAAATTGATTAATTTAAATACAAACTTTACGAAAACAATATCCATATTGCTTGCCTACAAGAAACAAAACTAAACAAAAATCTGAAATTCAGCATCAAAGGATACACAATTCTTAGGAAAGATATAGAGGGAAGAACTGGTGAAGGACTTGCTATCCTTTTGAAGACCCCAGAAATGAAATTCAAAGAAATTACTCTAAATCAATATTTAAATAATAGCAGTTCAATGGAAGCTCAAGCTGTTGAAATACACCTACCACACCATTCTATTTCAATTACAAACATCTACCACCCTGATAATACAAATATTGACACAGACATCATTGAAAAGCTAAGTGAAGTTACAACCATCATACTTGGTGACCTAAATGCAAAAAGCCCAACATGGGGCTCCTCCGATTTAGACCATAAAGGTCCACAATTGGAAGACCTCTTTATAGATTTGGAACTCACAACAATTAACAACAAATAGAGTACTTAATTCTCTAAAACTATGGGAACTGAATCTGCTATTGACATCACAGCTATTAAAGCATTGCATCAAGGGCAATAGAAAATTTTGGGAAATGTCATCAGTGACCACAGACCCATACCAGTGCTAACTTCAAGACTGATCAAAAACAGCAAATCAGGAGGACATGGAACTTTAGAAAAGTCGACTGGATAAGGTTTACCCAAATCTTGGAGGACCTGTCTCTGGAAACCTTGATAAAAAAAAATTACAAATCGTTACTTCACACATCAGTAAAGCTGCCAAAGCAACAATCCCAAGAGGCAAACGGAAAAATTCCTGGATTTCATACTGGAAAGATCACAATATCGATTCAATGATAATGGAAAGAGATAATATCAATGAACAATTTAGAATTAATAAAACTGATGAACTTAGAAAGAAATTAATAGATATAACACACAGAATAGAGCAGGAAATTTGGAAGTGCAAGCAAGAGAAATGAGCAGAGTTTTCCAGTAACCTGGATCCAAGAAAAGACAGCCAACACTGGAACATTATTAGAATCCTAGACAAACAACATCAAAGAAGAGAACCAACAGTTAACAAACTTTATCATAAATGTTGGGGAAAAAAGCTATAACAGATCAAGAAATGGCAAAAAAACTGTTCAAACAACTTCAAACTTCAGTATAACAGAGAGGACAAGACCCTCAATAAACTCGCAAATAAGATACTAAAACAAGCCAGAACATACCAATATAATATATTCTCTGAAGAACTTATTCTAAGTGAACTAAATACATCAATCGAGAAAACTACACCTAATAAATCTCCTGGTAACAATCCTTTCTTTGGTCATATGGTCAAACGCCAGAGAACAACTTTTAGACATTCTTAATACTTCTTGGCAAACAGGCAAGAAGTATTAAGAATGTATTCTCAAAAGAATGGAAAAGTCAATTATTGTACCAATCCTAAAGAATCATACTCATAAAAAAAAAAAAAAAATTAATCCTTTCTTTTAGTGTTGCACAATGATCAGCATTCATTTTAGAAATTATGGACTTTACAACTGTGTTATAAATAACTTTTAATTTCCCAACGTTTCGACTTTCATATTAAAGGTGATCTGGAGTATATACAAATATACTCCAGATATTTGTATATTTTGTAAAAGGACAAGCTGATTTACATTTCACACAGTATACTAAAGAGACAATGATTTGAACAATAGTTATTCTACTGATCATGTTGGAGGCTTAATGGATTTTTTAACAACACTCAAAAAGAATTAAAATAGACTTTAATACTTCCTATATTTCGTCCTAGTCACTAGGACATCTACGGGGATTACAAAAAAATTAATGTAACATATGCACAAATAACAAACAATACTAAGCCCAACCACGTGGGCGACACTAAAGTCCTATCTAGGTAGAGCACCCTCTAAGGGCAGTAGTAGGTGGCCTGGAATGTAAGGTGGGAACTCTGGTGATGAGTGTTTTCCAAATCTTAGGAAGCTTAATGCAACCATATTTATTGAGATTTGGTTGGTTTTTGAGAGCTGCTGCTGCTTCTAAGAAAAGTCTCTCTTTCTTGAATTTGCTGTGGTGGAGCATGGTGGTTTTCTTCCATGATACTCTGTGGGTGGTGTCCAAAACATGGTCAGCCAAGCCTGAATGGCCATAGTTGTGTTTGAAGATGTAAGACTTGTGTTCCTCTAGACGGATGGATGCTGATCCGCCTGTCTGTCCAAAGTATGCCAGCTTACAGGAACAGGGTACTTTGTAAACTCCAGGCAGAGAGAGAGGAGGGAGCTGATCTTTCATAGACCGGATAAGGGTAGCCAGTTTGCGGTGGGGCTTATATGGAACAAGGATTTTCCACTCTAATGAACATGAAAACAAAGCAGAGAAATCGATTGGACCCCAGAGACAGTATCCAAATTGCTCTGACATCAAAATGCCCCAATTTTGATGTTATTGTATCAAAAATGAAACAACATCATTTCTCCTAAACCTGAAGTGAAAAATATTTCAAAGAAATCCGTATGTTCCACCACAGACTCTGGGAGCGCATTCCACTCATTCACACCTCTAGAAGTAAAGAACCCAGCTCTAACACCTTTACTAACCACACTTTTGCCCAGTTTCCATGGATGTCCCCTAGCCCTCCCACAACCAGCCCTGTTCTCAAAAATATCTTCTGAATTAATTTTATAGAAACCCTTCAGTAATTTGAATGTCTCAATCATATCTCCCTCCTCCGCCTATCAACCAATTTTTGCAACCCACAAATCCTCAACCTGTTCTCATAAGGTTCATTCCACAGACCTGCTATCATCTTGGTCACTTGCCTCTGGATCCTCTCCACCTCCTCCCCATCAAGAAGGAACCTAGGTGACCAAATCTCGGCACAGTAGTCGAGATGAGGTCTTATCAAGGCTCGATACAGAGGAACAATAACCTGCTTGTCAACGTATTCTTCAGCAACCAAGTGATTTGATGAGCTGATTTGGCCACTTTTGCAATGTGCCCCCCCTAAACTTCAACTCCTTATCCACCAACACTCCTAAATCTCGTGCCTCATCAATTTCCTGGAGTACAGTTCCACCAATGTAGTAATCTGCTGCTAATCTTTTCACTCCAAAATGTATAACCTTACATTTTGCCACATTAAATTGACATCCATTCACCTTAGCCCAGACCTCCAATCTATCCAAATCATCTTGCAAAATTTTGACGTCATCTGCATTCACTATTGCCCTACCTAACTTTGCATCATCTGCAAACAAATGAACTGTTCCTCTCAGATCCTTTCCTATATCATTAATGAACAAATTAAACAGCAGTGGTCCAAGAACAAATCCGTGTGGCACACCACTAGTCACAGGCCGTCTTGTGGATTCTACTCCTGAATAAACCACTCTCTGTCAACTACCCTCCTATCCATCTCACCAACCCTATATCCATCCCCATATGCTGCAATTTACTGATTACAATTCCATGTGGTATCCTGTCAAAGGCCTTAGCAAGGTCCAGTAGAATCACTGTAAACCCATTATCCTTATCCAGTTCAGCCGTCACTGTGTTATAGTACATGAGCAAGTTACTGAGGCATGACCTACCCTTCACAAAACCATGCTGTCCCCGATACAGTATCCCATTTTCTTCTATCCAATCTTGTATTTTCCTCTTGACTATTTTCTCCAAGACCTTGATAATGATTCCTGTTATGCTGATTGGTCGGTAATTTTCAACAGCAGCCTTGGAACCACCTTTATGCAGCGGAACTATTTTCCCCTCTTTCCACCCCCCCTTGGGACTGACCCGAGGCTCAAATTAAACAAAATGGTCAAGGGCACTGACAATTCTTTTGCCGCTTCACGTACGACACGAGCTGGTATACCATCCAATCCCACAGATGTATTGACATTGAGGTTCTGGAATAGACTAGTTACCTCTACTTCATTCATCACAATTCCAGTATAAGCTGTTGGTTCTTCCATTCCTGCAATGTCACCACCTGGATGATATACTGTTGCAAAGTGCTCGCTCAGTAATTCCACTATATCGACTGATTTGGTTACCTCCCTACCCTCAGCATTTTTTAAGATCATTCTACCATGAACATTTTTCCTTTTACTTGCAACATATTGAAAAAAACTTTGGGATTCTCTTTAGCCTGCATGGCCAATTTTCTTTCGTAATCTGCTTTTGCTTTTCTTACCACCCTTGTTACCATCCTGGCCTGAGCTTTATACTGTTCCTGCACCTGCTGGTCACCTTTCTCCTTAAATTCCCTCCACAATTGTTTCTTTTTTTGCAGCTCAAGCTTAATAGTGTTATTCATCCATTTAACCCATACTTGATTTATTATTCGGACTCTTGGTATACAGTCAACCATTGCCTCCTGCAAACACTTCTTAACCACCTCCCATGCACTATCAACATCCAGCCCTTGCAGTTTTACATGCCATGGCACTGAACCAAGCACACACCTAAGCTTGTCATACTTACCAGCCTTGTAATTCCACATGTACCCTGTCTTAATTGTAAATTCCACTCCTTTAGCCACCTCCCAAGTCATGACCTTATGGTCACTCTCACCAATTGGTGGCAACATGGTCATGTTCGTTACAGCCACATTCTCAGTTGCAATTACTAGGTCAAGCACTCTCTGCCCCCTGGTATTTTCCACTACATGCTGCTGCAGATAGTTGTCCCTTAACTGCATAAAATCCAATTCCTTCCTCCCATGTGCCCTCTCCTCTTTCCAGTCAATGTTACCATAATTGAAATCACCCATAATAATTACCCTTCTTCCACTCATTTCTTCTATTTGCCTATGCATACTATCCCCACCATCGATTCCATCACCTGGTCTATAGCAGCACCCAATTGTATATTTTGTTCTGCTAGATTCTATCTCACACCAAACAGCCTCAAATGTGCTCTTTTCTCTATCCTGCAGTTCAACTTCTATACTCCTTGGCTGCAACTCATCAGCTATCATCAATAACACTCCTCCCCCCTTTTTATTCACCCTGTCACTCCTGAACACGCTATACCCGTCGCATTCAATCCCACTAGCTTTATCATCTTCTGTCAGCCATGTTTCACTAATACCAACAACCTGTGGTCTGGCAGTGCCAACCAAGGCCAAAAACTCTTCCTTCTTGTTCCTAATACTCCTGGCATTAGTGTACATGAATTGCAGAAGCCCATTTGTCCCATCCTTACTTTGATGCCTTATACTAACTATCCCATTCTGATTTGTTGTCCGTCGTACTCGCTCGGGCATAATATACTCATTCATACACTCAACTGCCTCCCCTAAAGTCTGCATATCCACCCCCCCTCTTAATAAATCTAGTTTCCCCGAGTCTGTACATCCACATCATTCATCAACACTTTTTCAAGCCTGCGTACACCAACTCCATTCAAATGTAACCCATCCATCTTATATAAGTCCTTTCGCCCATCGAACTCATTCCACACCACTCTCCATGCATAATCCACGCATAAAGTCATTGGCAATTATGGCCCTCCTTCTAAACACTTCACTGTCATACCGCAGTAAAATACTCGCTCTTCTCTTTTGCTACCTCAAGTAATTCCCTCACATCCTCTATCATTTCCATTTTGTCCTCTTTCAGATCATTTGTTCCTGCCACAATTATCATCTCTTTCACCCTCTGTTTTTGCACTCGAATAGATTCGCTGATGTCCTTTATGTTCGCACCCGACTGGTACGACTTCGTCAAACTCTCAACTATCACACCTCTTAATAGCAAATCCCCATACAGCACTCGCTCCTTCATTTTATTGACGTTTACGAATATTCTATTATTTGTCATCACAGACTTACGCCGGTTATTAGTCGGTACGTTCAGCACACATTTTTCCATACGCTCCAGTTGCCTTTTCGCTCTGTGTATCGCACCGTTCAAACACGCAATTTCACTACTCGCATTTATCTCACCATTTTCATTATCAATCAAATCATCCATTCGTTCTGTATTTCTACCTTCATTTACACTTTCAACGACGCTGGTTCGTTTGGAAAGGTTTCCTTTGATGAGTCTATAATAATAGACTCATCAAAGGAAAAACCAACAAAAAAGACAATTGTCATGTTCCTTGATATGACTGCTGCTTTTGATTGTGTTTGGATTAAAAAATTAATACAAATAGTACATGATATCGGAATTAGAGGAAATGCCCTAATCTAGATTGCTGAATTCATGAGAGGAAGAAAGATCAAAGTTAGAATCAATGCAGCAATATCCAGAGACCAGAGAACCTGGGCTGGTGTTCCCCAGGGCTCAGTACTCAGTCCCTTATTATTCCTTTTATACGTCAATAACATTCATCCTTACCTTACAGAAGACCCAAGTAGCTTGCTATGCAGACGTTAAAACCATCTGGCACACTAGTGACAAAATTAAAGAATCTGAACAGATTCCAAAGAAATCCATGAGAGGATTAGAAAAATGGTGAGATGAACTTAAATTCAAAATCAACCCAGGTAAAACAAAACTAAGCACCCTTAGTACAGACATGAAAAATAGACATTCCTAGCCAGCAAAGGTTGGTTGATTGGTAGAGCCTCTGCTACTAATGGCTCAGTTAAGTAAGTTTGAGCGCGGTTAGTAGTTGGAAGGGGATCCAATCGTTCGATGCTGTTGGCACACTCTCCCTCAATGAGTCTTTTGACTCCCTGGAGGTGTCAAATAATAATAATAATCTCAAAGTCATGATCAACAACAGGCTAATTGAAAAAGTTCCAAATCCAAAATATCTTGGTATTATGCTTGATGAGGAATTACGTCTTGATCAACACATTTTTAACACTTCCAACAGGGCCCTCAAAAAATAAAATCTATTGAAAAGGCTTTGTGGAGCAAAATGGGACACAAAGCCAAAAATAATCAAAACTATTTGCACTACACTAATAAGGCCAATAACAGAATATGCAGCACCTACCTGGTCATCTTCTACTTCATCAGTAAAGGAAAAATTAGATAAAGTACAAACAAAAGCATTCAAGATTATCATTGGTGCAGTCTCATCCACTAACAACATCAGAGCCCAACAGGAATGTGCGCTTGACCTGCTGGAGGACAGACAGAAATTTGCCACCATAAAATTCATAATATCAGAAGCTACGAAAGTGAACATATTTCCCTAAAAACTTATGAACATTGGAATCAAAAATGCAGACTTCACAGATCATCAACTTTACAATATGATGATGCTATCAGGAAGGAAATAGGTCTTGATTATCTAAATGCCCACATGAGCAAAGAACCTCTATTTTCCAACCTTCATCATCAAATTCCTGCCATGTACCCTCAAGGAGTGTACAGGATATGATAGTACTACATGAAAAAAATTACATCATTACTAACTTCCTATCTACAATTTTCCTCCAAATCAGTCTGTTACTTGTCAAGGCTTCAACATTATCAGATCTTATATTTCTATCATCTAAGGCACTTTGTACCGTATCAATCCACCTATATCTTGGTCTTCCTCTGGGTCGTTTTCCTGCCAACCTTGCAGAGAACACTTGTTTTGCTAATCTTTCTTCGCCCATTCTGTTTAACTGACCATACCACCTGAGATTAGCTCTGATAACGCATTCTTGGATGTTGACAATGTCAAGTTCTTTCCTAATATCCTCGTTTTTAATATGATATTGCCACTGATGCCATCTGTTCACGCCTATAATCTTTCTCAGGACTCTCATATCTGCGGTCTCTAGTCTTTGGTCAAGTGTTTTACTTCTGACCCAGCTCTCAGATCCATAAGTTAAAACCGGTTTGAACACTGTTTTGTATACAGCTAATTTAGTGTTCCGTATGAATTTATTCAATTGACTTCCTATCATACCAGCTTTGCTGATTCTGTTGTCTATTTCTATATTTAATTTACCATCTTCAGTAAAAATCGTGCCTAAGTAGCTGAAATGTTGCACTTGTTCCACAGGTTCTCCATTCACAACACAGTTGACATTTTCAATGATTCTGCCTATTTTCATTGTCTTTGTCTTTTTATTGCTGACCTTCATGCCATATTTATTACAACAGCTATTCAATTTAGTCAGAGAATCTTGCAGATTTGTAGCGGATTTATTTAGAAGTATAACATCATCCGCATAAAGCAAAGAGCTGACATTAACATCTCCAATTTTGATATCATGTTTAATACCACTTTCCTTCACAATGTGATCCATATAGATAATGAATAACAGAGGGAATAAAGTACATCCTTGTCTCACACCAGATTTAACATTAAACCATCTTCCTGTACTTCCTTCAATTCTAACTGCTGACTTACAACTCAAATAAAGATTATGTATTGCTTGATATAATGTCCCATTGACACCATATAACTGTAGCGTATTGAATAGCTTCTCTCTTGGCACCTTGTCATATGCCTTTTCCAAATCGACAAAACTTAAATACAGATCTCTGTTATATTCCCATGCTTTCTCGACTGTTTGTCATAAAGTGAAAATCTGATCCTGACAGCCTCTATTTGGCCTGAATCCAGCTTGTTCTTCACTAAGCTTTTCTTTCACAATTCTTCTCAACCGTTTCTCAAGTATGCTTGCATAGATCTTGCCAGGAACACTCAGTAGGGAAATACCTCTGTAATTCTCACATTCAGTTTTATTTCCCTTTTTATATATGGGTACTATGAGAGCTCTACTCCAATCATCGGGAATTCGTCCCTCTGTCCAGGCTTTCTGAACTATGCATGCAGCCACTGTAAGACTCTTATACCACCATACTTCAGCATTTCTGGTCGAATATCATCTTCTCCTGCTGCCTTTTCACATTTCAAGCCTTTGATGGCTTTTTCTACTTCAAGTATGGATATGTATTCCTGACTGCATGCCTGGTCAGTGTTTTTTACCACTGCACTGTCATCACTGCTTGTTTCATTTAGCAGTTTTTCAAAGTAATTACTCCATACTTCAAGGATATCTTTTTCTCCGGATTTCATGTCACCTTTATCATCTCTAACTCCTTTTACAGCACTTTTTTCTCCATTCCTAAGCTTCTTCAACAACCTCCAGAATATTTTGCCGCCTTCTTGATATTTATTTTCTATATTCTTGCCAGAGTCCTCCCATGACTTTTGTTTAGCTAGTTTTACACAGTGTTTAGCATTTTTGCATTTGTCTCTGTATTCTCTAAGAGAACAAGCTGACTTATTTGACAGGAACTTTTGATATGCTTTCTTCTTTTCCTTCACTGCCTCTTTAACTTCCTGTGTCCACCAGGTAGTTTTGATTTTCTTATCCTTGCAGACAACCTCACCACATGCCTCTCTAGCAGAATCAATGTTTTCTTCAAATCTTGCCACTGAATCTCCAAGGTTTGATTCCTGTTCTCAAACTCTTTCATTTTTTCTTCAATAATCTTTGTGTATTTTAGTCTACAGTTCACATCTGAGAGCTGCTCAACTTTTATTCGCTTTAAAACTTTCTTACGTGTTATTCTTTTCAATATGAAATTCAATTTTATCCTGCTCAAGACTAAATAGTGATCACTTCCAATTTCAAATCCTCTGTACACTCTAGTGTCCTGCATCAAGGAGAAAACATCACTATCAACAATAAACAACCTTTTTTCCAATCTTTGCCTCCATAAATCTAAACTTTACAGAACCCTGTACAAAAAAAAAAAAAAAAAAAAAAAAAAAAAAAAAATCAAAAGAAACTCTCAGAGAAAAAGGCTTAAATACTATCAATCTTCTTTCGTCCTCCAAACAAGTTACTTGTTAAACTGATGGATTGTCAGACACCAGTATGATTAATGGGGGCACTTGTGCTATTCTTCTACTCCCGAAAGGCACAAAGCTTTCAGTAAAAGTTAGATCTGGGAGAATTGCTTCCAATTTTATCAGCAAACTCTATGCAATAAATAAAGCACTCAAAGCCTACGTAAAATTATCATCTTCTCAACAATCAGAGTGAATTATAATTTACAGTAATCCATTTTACAATGGATTACTGCTCGTGTGGACATGATTATAATTAAGCAGTTGATATATTAGCAAAAGAGGCCAGAGAACTTAACCAAGAAACTGATATAATAACACTTGCTGATGCTAATGCACTAGCAAAATCTAAACTAATTCCACTAAAATCAGAGATACAACACCAAATTCCTGAAATTAATGTTGACAGAAAGATCACCACCACAATAGCAAGACTGAACAGGACATCTTAGAGGAATGAAGATCAGTCAGCCTGATTGGCTGAGTGGTCAGCTTATTCGCTCTCCAGCTAAAAGGCTGCAGGTTCGAATCCTGCCGTGAGCATGGATGTCCGTGAAAATACTGAAAAAATGCAAGGTAATCTACACCTTGCAAGCAACAAATCCTAATCCCTGAACAACTCTATGAACAAAATCATCAACATAGCCAAAGCAGTTCAAAGAGCACATGGTAATGTGCTCTTTGAACTGCTTTGGCTATGTTGAGTATGTTTGGCTATGTTTATCTAAGACTCCTCAAAGGACAAGACAAGTTTCTCCTTTCCCAACTTGCTACCTGTACATGGTACTAATATGCTATAGGGTGATTAACCAACCTCTCATGTATGGTTCAACATAAAAAAAAAACAACAGATTGGCCTATAATTTATAGCCTCAGTCTTATCACCCACCCCACTTGTGAAGTGGACAATTTTTTCCACCTTACATTCCTTTGGGACTCATCCTGTTGCAAGACTCATGTTAAACAGGTGTGCCAAAGGTGTCATTAATTCCATGCAGCATTCCTTCATGACATATGGCGATATATTGTTTAGTCATACTGCTTTATTATCATCAAATTTACTTAATTTCTCATTCCTCCTGCTCATCTACCATCAGTTGCTCCTCTAGACTCCAGTTTCTCATGATTTTTTGTACTACTTTCCACATATTGAAAGAACTCGCTAGGTTTTACTTGGTTTGATTGACTAATTTCTTCTCATACTGCACTTCTGCTGTCTTGACCAACTGAGTCGCATGCCTAGCCTGCTCTTTGTAATCTTCATACATCTAATTATTATCAGCATTCATTTTGTGTTGTTTTCACAGTGCCTTCTTCTTCCAGATTTCATGCTTAATGTTTCATTCTTCCATTTTACTCCTACGTTATTTGGCTTTTTCACCTTTGGAATACACTCAGACATTGCTGCTGTTAAATAGCTCTTGATCAATGCCCATGCAACATCTGGCTGCTTCCCACTCAAATCTTCTTCCCATGCTGTAGTTCCACCTGGGAGCTACACTTTTCATAATCACCAGCCTTGTAATTCCACATGTATCCCTTCTTTATAGAAGTTCTCACATGATTGGCTACAACTGATGTGATCATTTCATGGTCATTCTCATCAACCAGGGAAAGAATAATCACTCCATTTACAATCGCATTCTTTGATGATATAACGAGATCTAAGACTCTTAGCACTCGTGTGCCCTTCGTTACATATTGCCTAAGATTATTGTTCCTTAAAAACCCCTAAAATTCATTTTCCTTATTCTCTGATGCTATCTCTTCATTTCAGTCAGTATTGCTATAATTGAAATCACCTATAATGATTATCTTTCACTTGCTCACCAAGCCAAGTTGCATATACCTTTCTTTGTATTAAGATTTCCTGGCTACAAGCCAGGAAATCTTAATACAAATATCTCATTCCAACGACCTTCGTTTCACAAGTTACTGCTTCAAAACCACTGCCACTTTTTTCCTCCTTGTATCTCAACCTTATGTGGAGATTATTCCCCTGCTATCATTAAAAGCACTCCCTCCTTTCTTGCCTTTCCTGTCTTCATGAAAAACATCCATTTCTATTCCCATCAGGATATCATTCTCATCCAACCACATTTCACTTATTCCAACTATTTTTGAGCAAATAAACTATTTATGGAATAATCATTTCTTGGTCCATAATCAGTCCTACTCATGATGCAACATGAGTAGGACTGAATTATCTTCAGCGATACATCTCTAAAGTTTTACAGCTACTTCAGATATGTAGGCCTCTTTAAAAGTAACTAGCATTTCATTTGTTATGATTCAGTGATGAATCACTTCTATACAAGAATCTTCTTTTTCTTCTTTAGCATCTTTCCATCCACTGCAGAATATAGGCTTTTCGCTTAACTTTCAAGTTCTATCTATATCCAATGTCCACCATCTCATGTCAAACCTTTGTAGATCCCCCAGTTTTGTTCTTTGGTGACCTTTCCTTCTCTCTCTCTCTTCTCTTGGTATTCACTCCGTGCTTAATTTTCCCCACTGATCTACTAATATGGCCAGCCCATCTCCATTTTATGTCTTACGGTACTTCACAATATCTGCCGCCTCTTTTTTTTAATTTTTTTTATTAGGTTGTTTTCACTCACAAAAGATTATTTGCAAATCTACGTTACATTTGGTACCATGGGCAGGCTAAGGATTTTTTTTCTTTCTATTTTTATCACTTTATATATATATTGTATATTTAACTTATTTTTTTTACATAGTCTAGAAACCTTGTTCTTGAGATCAAACATGAAACTTTTTCAAGTCACTTCAGGTCTCCAATAAATGGGATGAGGGTCTTGCACCAGGTGATGAAATTCATCCCACTCTACTCCAGTCATCTCTTTAATGCTCTAATTTTATCCCTCTTTGTTACATGGAGTAGTCTTCTCTCCAAGGCTCTTTGAACTACAACCAACCTATCTTCATGTTTTTTAGGCATTATCCATATCTCACTTCCATAGGTAAACACTGGAATAATGCACATTTTTGTTTCCTTTTTAAGATACAGGCAAATCTCATAACAGTTAATTTTATACAATGAAAGTACTTTTTTTTCTTTATGTGTGATTCTTCTATTTATTTCTTTATCTTTTTTTTTTTTTTTTGGTTAAAACTAATATAACCCTCAAATATTTCAATAGGACTGTCTGTTAATTTTAGTTGAATTCAACCTGAATTTGTCATCAGTTTTGTTTTAGCTATGTTAATCTTTAAACTTTTTTTTCCCCTGCTTTCTCTGTCAAGGTCACGTAACATTTCCTGAGCCTCTTTATTTTTTGCTAAGGGAACAACATCATCTGCAAAATGTAAGTGATTGAGTTTTTTTTTTTTTTTCTATTGATGTTGTTTCTGTAGTTTTCCCCTGAGACGTTTTCAAAGACTCCTAATGTAGCAGTTTAGGTCTCATATACAGCTTTTTTTAGTAATCTGATATACTTTGCTAGGATGGCTTGTTGTTTTAAGCTGGTTTAATATATTTCTGACTGATATAAAGAATCAAAGTATTTTTCAAACTCTACAAACACTTAATATGCAGGAAGATTATATACAACAAATACAAAAGTCCTGGTCATGATAACATCACTGGAGAAATGATTAAATATGATGGCAAAAGTATGGTTATAGAAATGCACCAACTATGTAATATGGTATGGAAGGAAGGGAAAATTCCAGAGGAGTTCGTAAAATTGATATTAGTGACATTATACAAGAAAGGAAATAAGGTAGAATGTAAAAATTATAAAACGGTTGCTTTGACAAGTCACGGTAAGGTGATGATATTGACAGAATGATTGAGAACACAGTTGGAAGCATACCTTGCAGATGAGCAAGCAGGATGAAAGATAAAAGTACAATTAAACAGATTTTGACAATGTGGTTAATAGCAAGGAAAGCTAGGAGAAAAAACAAAAACATATGTACTTGCTTTGTTGATTTTCAGAAAGCATTTAATAGCATCAACCAGAAAGTGACATTAGCAGTGTTAGAATCCTATGGAATTGACAGAAAACTAATAGATGTATTAAAAGATGTTTATAAGAATGCAGTGGCAGCAGTTAGAATAGGTGAGGATTTGGGCAAATGGTTTAGAACAAGCAGAAGTACTAGACAGGGGGGGACCCAATATCACTAGGCATTTTCATTGCACATTTAAAAAGAGCAATGGACGATGACATTGTGATTATTTGAAGAAGATGAAAGAGAACTACAAAAAAAAAAACATTGAAACTGTTAAATGAGGAAGGGAAGAGATTTGGACTTGTTATGAACTTGGAAAAAACAAAGACATTGGTATTTGGTGAGAAGAACATGAAACAAAAGATACAAGTGGATGCAATTGATATAGAAAATGTAGAACAATTCAAGTATTTGGGAAGTTAAATGACATATGACTTGGACTATAAAAAAAAAAAAAAAAGAAATAAAGATCAGGCATGTAAAGGGAACAACAAATCTGAAGGCCATGGATAACATCTGGAAAAGTGAAGCGATCGGCCCAAATAAAATGAAGAGTACTAGAAACACATCTTTAGCAGTGTACTGTATGGATCTGAAATGTGGTGTTGGGCGGTAGATGGCATTGGTGTAGATGATGATGGTAGTTGCAGTTCGTTATAGTTGATGGATTGAGTGGTGGAGACATAGCTGTGGAGTAGGCGCCCTCCCTTGATGAGTCTTTGAACTCCCTGGAGGGAATATGTAATAATAATATAATGTGTGTAATAAACAAGTAATCAAGAAAAAGAATTTTGGTATTTGAAAGAACTTGTTACAGGAAGATTCTAAGAATAGGATGGGTAGAGAAAATAACAAATGAAGAGCTCTATCAGAAGATACAACCAAAGGAGAATTTAATGCAGAAGATTATGCAATGGAAGCTGCAATTATTTGGACATCTACAGAATGAATGAGGATCGGAAAATAAAGACATTTATGTTTGGTATAATGGATGGTGTAAACAGAAACAATAGACAATACAGAGAATGGATAGACAACATAAAGGATTGGTGTGGAATGGAGTTACAGAAACTGCAACATTGTGCACTGGACAAAGAAAGGTGGAAGAAGATAGTGAAGGAGTATCGGACATCAACTAGCAGTGTGCCCATGGTTCGTGATGATGAAGATTATATACATTTGCATTTTTCTGTTACTTGGTTAATAGTGTGGATATGATCTATTGTAGAGATTGAGAATCTTGCTGTGTGGTCTACTGGTTCATATGGATGTGCATCACCCCAAAATCTTGTGATTCCATTTAATATAATGGGTAAAACATTTTGTACAGTTGTGATAGTAAAGGGATTGGCCTATAGCTATTGATATCATATCTGATGCCTTTTCTATAGAAGATAATCAAGGATATATATACTTCATTGCAGTGAATTTTTTCTATAGTTAAAATATCATTGAACATATCCAGAATGCCCTTACAAAACTGAACCTTCTACTAATATGCCATCTTCTCCAGGGCTCTTATTATTTGCTGACTTGAGGGCTTTCCATAATTCTATTATGATTTGTGGTTCTGTATCAGTCGGAACTACATTTAATAGAGGATTTGTATCTGTTTTCCTACCTCTGTACAGGTCCCTATAAAAACCACTACATATTATGATTATTTTTGTCTATTCTATTGTATTGTACTGTTTCTGTTGCTTATATTTAAGTTTTGGAATATGTTTTCATGTAACACCTTTGTTTGATCAGAGATTTTTTTGTTTTCTATACTGTATGTTCTGAATTGTTCTTAAATTTTTTTTTTCTTTTCATTTCTAGCTAACAAATTTTATATTGTTTTTGTGACTTCCGTCTCTTTTTACTTAATTCTTCCCTTTTCTGATTACATCAAGTGTCTTTAAGGTAAGTTTTTCTCTAGGTATTCTATTTGGTGGTAATGATTCTCTTAAATTTTTAGTAACTAACTTTTATTAATGTGATGCTATTTCCTCCTTTCCATCAGATAAGCCTTATACTTTTTTTTCTTCAGTGTTCCTTCTGTTATTTTCTCAAGTTTTGCTTTATGATTTATTATAACCTTTTATATGATTATTATATCCATATATATCCCTATTATATTATTTATATCCCTATTATATTATTTATTATATCCCTTTCTAGTTTTTTTCATTACCAATTTCAATTTTTTGATGTTTAACTTGTTAAACTGTTGACAGATACATCCGAATATTTCTGTTTTTCACCATAATATAATCAGTTTCATTAAAAACTTCTCAATTTGGTGATCTCTGGGTCCATTTTTCCTCAGTTCACCTTTTAAAGAAAGTATTTCTATATATGGTTCCTCTCTGCAAATTTAATAGGTTTTTATCCTCTCTCATTTCTTTGGCCCATGCCTTGTACATTGGCCAAAGGGGAAAAAAAAGTGCTTACCTACTTTAACTGTAAAGTAGGTGAGCACTTTCTCCCTGTTTCTTGCATTCTTTATATTTAAAGTCTCCCATTATAATTTTCCAATAACATGTATCATCTCTGAGAGTATTGGAGAGTTCCTCATGGAGAATTGTCAATTTCTTTATCTGAATGACTGAAGGTGGGTGCATATATTTGTATTATACTTAAATCAAACCATTTATTGATTATCAGTCTACGAGGTTGTAATTAAACAGAATGGGAGTGGAAAGATTAGCTAAACAATTATCCCTCTCGTGAGGGATAATTAACAAAAAAAAATCATAAATAAATGCAACTTGTTTAAGTATAAGATATGTAAGTAATATATTATACTAATAAGTATAATAATGCAACCATTGCGCAATTGGAAGAACAACAGGATATTGTGCCCTTTGATTGGAAAAGACATAAGTTCGATTCTTGTCATGACTAGAAGAATCTTTATATGGGCTTTTTCATTTAAAGGTGAGCTAGTTGATGTCATATGGGGTAGCAAGATTATTTTCTCCTGGAAACTCGAGTATAGACAAATCAGCCATGAGAACAGATGCTCCATTTGCAGACAAAAAATACTGTTGGTGGTGGTGGTAGCAGGCAGTAGACAGCATTGATGGTAGTAGTGTTGTATGAAGTTGGCGAGTTAAATAGTAAGGGAGATGGCAAGATGTATATATATCAGAGTAAAGTAGAGTGCCCTCCTGCAATGAGTCCATGGACTGCTTGGAAGTGTCGTGTTGTAATGATAAATAAATATATAATGCTGACCTGGTTGACTTGAACCAATAGGCTTTATGCTCAAATCCCACTATGGGCACAGATGTTCGTGATTGTCTTTAGCAGGAAGATGAATTTCATTATTCAGTGATACCACTGCTCCACTTATCGGAATTCTGAAAAGTAGAAAATAGAATATTACGAATATGTAAGCAAACGATCACTGGGGATAATTTTCAAATGTTAGAAGAACAAATATTCTCTACAATTTGCCATCAGAATTGTAAGTGAATTGGATTTTTATAGATAGTGCATGGAATGCATTGCTTGAGAGAGTGGTTAG
This sequence comes from Typopeltis vanoorti, assembly GCF_054136105.1. Taxonomy (NCBI): domain Eukaryota; kingdom Metazoa; phylum Arthropoda; class Arachnida; order Uropygi; family Thelyphonidae; genus Typopeltis; species Typopeltis vanoorti. Next base: position 1,958,364 of record NC_143559.1, read on the forward strand.
TGAATGAGTTTAAGGGATGGTACAACAATGGTGTTCAAAACAGACTTCTACTCACCCCATGGTAATCTTGACGAAAATAAAAGGGGAGGGAGACGAGACCTCTCTGTTAGTTTACTTTGAAATGGAAGATGGAAAACGTTTTTTAAAATGCGTCCTTTAAGGATGACACACAGCAATAAATTTACTCGAAAAACGAAATATCATATGGTTATTTTTTTTCCCGAAAAAAGTGATGCTTTTCGAGTGGTATAGGTGAATTATCAAGGTGAAAAAAATGACGTGGAAGCAAACAGCATTAACTTAGTGGAAAGATAGGTTTCAACTCTCCGATTTAGCTGCTTTAAACATCTTTTATGTTTAATACATGGCAGGAACATACTGTATGTGTTTAAATATTGAAAGTTATATAATTACGGACTATTAAGCAAGTTGCGTCATAATTCTCAATTGTGTAAATCATGTTTTTTCATCTTGAGCACCTTGCTGACTCACGTGTTAACTGTGGAAATTGATTACCCCTGTCACTTTTATTTCCTTACCCTTTCATCATAGTGAGGCTGTTCCAACAGAACACGCAGTTGACGTTCGTTCCGCGCTTCCACGTGCCTTCTAACATTTCTCCTTAGCTTTTGATGGTTGATTTTCTTGCTCCTTTGTTGCACAGTGCGCGAACTTAGTGTCGGTAGTAGCCTCGGCTCAGACGGGTTAATGGGGCGCTTGTTTACGTTGTTTTTTCCATTCTTTAAAATTAACCTGATACAGGTGACAGTACTGCATTATCTTAGTTTTATTTCTGTAAATAAGCGTTTGAAGTATTGCTATGTTGCATTGTAAGCAACTTCATTATATTCTCATTCAATGGCGTGTGATTTAGAAGGTGAGAAATTCCCGCTGCACATGAAAGTGGTGTGGGGATTTGCTGTATAGCAGAACCTTTCTCCACTTTTGAATATATGTTATTCATAGTAGAAACTTTTGAAGAAGAAAAAATTCGCTGTGATACATAATTTCACTGTTATAAGTTTCCGAGTATTTTTCTTTCAGTAATTAGTGTCTAGGTTCATTGGCATTGAGATGATTCTTAAACTGAGCGTTGCAGTCCTTCACTTACGATTCCTGTGAGATGTCTCCTTAACTTTTCACCAGAAAATTTCCAATATACATTTCATTGCAACATTTTACCAAATAAAGCGGAACGAATATGCGAGCTAAACCTCTTGTGTGTGTTTGTGTCTGTGTGTTGGGGGGGGGGGGGGGAGTTGAAGTATAAGTCATATTGCAGTTTTGAGATTGTTTCCCTTCTATTTTTTAAATAGTGTAGACATTAACATGCCACCTACAAATTTTTAACAAAGACAAAAATTTCATTGCTTATATAGGTGAGGAAGACGCAAGTGTCGTTTCAATATTTTTTTCATTTATTTTTTATGTTGTTGGGTTTGATATAATTTTATGTTGGTTCTTTCGCAGTTGTCTTTCAGTAGCCATTTATGGCCCACCCGTTCTCAGCATTATTGCAGTTTTACTAATTTACATTGTTTCCCATAAAAGTAATTCTAATTCTGATTTTCACTCCTTCCCTCCCTCACCTTCTCTCTCTCTCTTTTGTTATAAGCATATTGTATTTGTATATATCTCATCATGCCAAAAGCTAAACTTTTATAACTTTTCATGTGAACAGTTATTTACTACATTAAAAAAAAGCAATATCGTTCCAGTTGTTTCTTTGAATGAATATTCCTAAAACTTAAGTCATAACCTTAATTCAAAATAATAAGTCTTTCTTAATCACACATTGAAAATCGATTAACTTGATCAAGTAATCTTCCCATTTATTTTGAGCAGCGTTTATAGCCCACAGTAGTTGAAATCTAATCCTTTTTTTTTTTTTTTTTTTTTTTTTGTCTCATCAAAACTGCTGAACTCAGTTGCTAGTATTGTGTGAGGGACGTTTATTATCTTGAAAAGTTTATTTATTTATTTTATTTGGAGTGTTCCAGATTAAATAGTGTTTGCTAAACATTTGTATAATGTAATATATATATTGTTGGTAAGGTATATATACTAACCTTTACTTATATAAGGTTAGTATATATTATATACTAATTTGCACCAAAATAGCTTGCATTTGAGAGGTCTGACAGGCATTTTGAATCCTTTAGATTTTGATGGCCCCAGTTTTCATAGACCCAAAGCATATTTTAAAGTGGCTTTCTTTATTTTGTTGGAACTTTTGTCTCTTTTTGGGGACATTTTTTAGATTTATTTTGTGTTTTTTAGCATAAAAATGAGCCTCGACTCATAATTAGAATATATCATATTCGGAAAATTTTTTTTCTATAGAAAAGAAAAAGCTAAGTTATTTTTGGCAATGGAACAGACCTGTTGTAACAGCTAGGCTTATAAGTTAAATTTAATCGAGTTAAAAATGAAGGATATTAATTAACATGCCTGTATTAAAAGTCTTTGGAGTAAAAATTGTCAGACTTGGATTGAGATGATATGCAATTTAAATGGTGGGCAAGAGATGAAGATAAATAAGAATTAAAAACTGACAATGAAAATGTTAAAACCAAAAATAAATTATGCAAATTTCGAAGAAACTGAGAATTTTTTTATTCTGAGTTTTCTTCAAAATTTGCATAATTAATTTTTTGGTTTTAATATTTTCATTGTCAGTTTTTAATTCTTATTTATCTTCATGTATTTTCTACACTCAGTTGTTGCTATTTTTTCTCACCACTTTAAATCGCACCCTGTCTCAGCTCCAAGTCTCTTGTCAAGTTTTCACCAATTTTGCTTCAGACACTTTTATAAAGCATGTTAATTAATATCCTTCATTTTAAACACTATTAAATTTAATTTATAAGCCTAGCTGTTACAAGGGGGTCTCCTCCATTGCCAAAAATAGCTCCACTTTTTCTTTTCTAGTGTAAACATTTAGGAGCATCATGATTTTTAAGTAATTAAAAAGTATTAATTTCTGTATTTTCTAGAGATGAGTCACAATCATAAAGAAATTTTTAATAATTTCTGTTTTTTGCCTCATAACCAGCTATTCCAGGATTTCAGTTCTTAGTTTTTAAGACTGGGAATTCTAACATTTTCAGTTTAACCTTTTAAACTATCCAAAGTAACTATGGTGTTGGTCATATCATGAAGCCTATTTCAGTAGATTTTTGGCAAATTAATCAGATTCTTCTGAGCACAATTTACAACTGTGGTAAAACTGCATTTTATTAAGACTGCTGTGGAAGTAATTCAAATTGTAACTGAAAAGGAACTAGTGTCTAAGGCATCCCTCTAGGGTCCAAATAAACAGTTATCAGAGAATTCGAGCTAAATATGAACTTGAAATGGCTGTCTACCACACTTTTGGCTTATTAATGCAGCTGTACTTGTTGGGGTTAGGGAAGTTTCATAACTTATGTTGATTCTAAAATTAGTCTTTCTGACCTATACACTTCTGTGAAAGGTCAGTTGTCTTCCATTTAATCCTATGTGAAGGAATATTGAGTATGGTCTACAAGTCCTGACTTGCTATTGCAGATGTAGTTTTAATTCTTTTTGAGGCAGAGATAAGCAGATTTACCAGTCTGCTCAAAATAGGCTGGTTTCCTGGAGTGTAAAGTTTTCTTGCAGGCACAAGGAAACTTTATACATACTCCAGGATTGGTAAACAATTTGTTTATCAATGTGCCACTAACAGTCTCAACCTTACTAAGCCATGCACTTGAATTATTCAGATTCACTGTATATTCCAGTTATTTACCATGGAAACATATACAGACTGGTAGATGAGACTGTCTTCTCTTTCCCTTATATGGATATTAATTATATGTATACTATACGGAGTCAAAAAGGAGATCCATGCTATCCATTAACTCAATGCTTATCATACATCTTAAACTTATTCCCTGTTTGGACTCTTGCAAGCAACAACACAATCCATTCCACTCATTTACCAATCTCCAAGTAAAGAACCTAGTCTGCACACCCCAACTAACCACATTATTAAACAACTTTCAAGTGTAAACCCCTTGTTTTCTCTCTATTTCCTGTGTATTGAAAAATATCTTTTATCAATCTTATAAAATTCCTTTATTAACTTATAAGGTTCTGTCATGTCCCCTCTCCTCTGCCTGTCAGCCAAACTACAATCCACACACCTTCAATCTGTCCTCATAGAAACATTCCACAGATGTCATCAGCTTGGTCACTCGTCTCTGAATCCTCTCCACTACCTCCTAGTCCTCTAGAAATGCAGGTGACCAAATCCGTGCACAGTAGTCAACATGTGGCTGAATCATAGCCTTATAAAGAGGGATAATAACCTACCTATCTTTACTTGTCAGTGTGTTCTTCAAAATCGAAGTAATCCTCTGAGCTATTTTGCCAACTCTTACAATATGTCATCTGAATTTCAAATCCCTAGCCTCATAAATTTTCTGTAATCTAGTACCATGAATATGATATGAAGTACATAATCCTTTCATTCTAAAGTGTATTACTATATATTTTACCACATTAAATTGACAACCATTGTTTTTTTTTTTGCCTCCACTGCCAATTTATTTAAATCTTCCTAAAGATTAAATATCTTTAGGAAGATTTAAATAAATCTTCCAAGTAAAGATAGGGAGGTTATTATCTCTCTTTATAAGGCTATGATATTTAAATCTTCCTAAAGATATTTGTCGGCCGAGTGGTCAGCATATCCGCTCTCCAGTCAAAAGACTGTGGGTTTGAATCCCACCATGGGCATGATGTTTGTGATTGTCTGTGAAAATACTATGGGTGGTGGTAGGCAGGAGATGGTGCTGGTGTAGATGATGACGGAGAGATGTAGAGCAGGTGCCCTCCCTCGATGAGTCTTAGGACTCCCTGGAGGTGTCGTGTAATAATAATAATATCGCCTTTATCAACTGTTGCCTTTCTTCCCAGTCTTGCATCATCAGCAAACAGCTGACTCCATCCCTCTGTAATCTTCTAATATATCATTAAACACAGCCAGCTTTGTAGTTCCACATAATCCCTTTCTTGACTGAAATTTTCACATGTTCAGCAATCTCCTGGGGAAAAAACTGCATGATCACTTTCCCCTATTGGTGAGTTGCTATTGTGGTTATATAGATCTTCTGATGCTATTACCAGATCCAGCACTCTTGCAGCACTGGTCTCCAACATCATTTGCTGTTTCAGGTAATTATCCTATAGTAACTATAAATTCCATTTCCATTTTGCCATGCTTCCTTTCCTCCTTTCAATCTATATCCCCAGTTGAAGTCACCTGTGATAATTGTTTGTCCTGCACTCATTGTATTAAACTGCTGATGCATGTCATCCACACCTTCTGGACCCCAAAATCTATAGCAGCAACCAGTTTTCTGGTTTCAGCTTTGAAATGATGTTGGATTTAATATCCACGTAATTTGTATAATTTTGCATTGTCGAAATGTAGCCTTTTGGCTCTTTATTTTAGTAAATACTTTATGCACTGACTGAGAGTTCATTTACGGGAAAATACACCTCTCTGACACTTCGAGTTCCTTAGTACTGAGCTTTTTGCTCTTTCAGGTTTCTGCCTGGTCTCGGATGAAAACCAATGAGTTTGAAACAGCTGTCAGACCAGTGAAACCTTATCAAAGTGGACCAATAGGAAGCGAATATACGGGCTCTTTGAGCATGCGTCTCTCCTATAAGGTTCGGCTAGGGCAACTCATATTATGGCCGTAAGTGCATTCCCACAGGCTCTCTGGTCAATTTTCACATGAAACTTTTATAGTTTCTGCTTCGGCTTTGAAATGATGTTGGATTTAATATCTACTTAATTTGTATAACCAGCAATATATTTTATTCTATATCGCACCAGACAGCCTCATATGAACCATTTCCCTCAGATTTTTGTTGATTGAAGTTCTTCAGCTGTCATTAGTAATACCCCTCCTCCTGCTCTATTTCTTGTATATGAAAATACAATATCCATTACATTCTATCCCTGTAACTACATCATTCTCCAACAACCAGGTCTCGCTGATGCCAATAGTGTTTGGCCTAGTCAGGCTGACCAATGCCAAAAACTCCTGTATTTCTGATCTTTCGGGCATTTGTGCACATGCATTTCAACATCCTCATGGGCCCACAGTAACTACCCTTACATAATGTCATTACCTGCCCATTCAGATTTGAAACCTGGGAAACTGTACCCAGCTCCTCACAATCATTCCTGCACTCATACTTATCTATCCCAGCAGTGGCTGTTTCCTCACATTCATTCTTGTACTTGCACTCATTTGCATCATTCTTGATACAGCTCCATCAACCTGCAGTCTGGCTATGCTGCATAGATGTGTTTGCTTTTTGGCCACTTTTTCTCTGAACAAACTAGTTACATGACTACTAAGTGGTTTTTATTCTTTCCTTTGTATAGGAAACCTGATCACTCAATCCAATAGTAGGATATTTTCAGAACACTTGAACACAGCCATTGCTATTTGTTTGAATGACATAAACCTTATCACTAAACTTTGAGTACCTTTTGCAACACTTATTTTAAACTGGCTACATTCTCTCCATTCAACCCATATAAAAGAGAAAATACTGAATGATCCCTTCCCCAAAATCCCTCTTGCAACAAGCACAAAAGATCACAACAAAACTATTTACCTTCCTCCCTATGAAGATATATTTGAAAGATAACTAAGGTTCTTTGCAGTTTTTTAATTGATCCATACATGTGAGAGGTTCAAGAACCTATATAAGCACATCAGTACATGTAGGTGAGGATTGCAAAATTTATTCACATTCTTGAAGAGTTGCAGATTATAATTGTTTGGGAGTACTGCATGAGGTAGGCTGTTCTAAAGAACATATAGATGGAATGAAGGAGAAGCAACAAGTTTGGTGTGTTTGCAGTTGCACTGAACAGGGATGTTGGGCAGCTGCTGCTCTTGTTTTAACAGGCTCAGCAGAAAGTGGAGGTATGATAGTTGCCATTTCAGTAAAGCAGTAGCCATGGAAGTACATTCAGATGCAATGGTTCAGTTCTCTGAGATAGAGATTGAAATCTCTAAGGAAGGGATCATCTATTCCTCTGGACAGCATCAAAAATTTTTAGGGAAGTTTAGGTGATTAGGTGCTCCACCTCAAATGTGAGCAGTATTCTAAGGGATTGGTGAGATGGATAGGAGGGTGGTTAATAGAAAGATATCGGAGAGTAGTTTATTCAAGAGTAGTCCAAAAGAAGGCCTCTGACTAGTGGCATTCTGCAGGGTTTTGTTCTAGGACCTCTAGTGTTTAATTCGTACATTAACAATTTAGGAAAGGATCTGAGAGGAACTGTTCAGTTATTTGCCGATGATGCAAAGTTAGGTAGAGCAATAATTAATACAGATGATGTCAAAATTCTGCTGGATGATTTGGATAGATTGGCAGACTGGACAAAGGAGAATGGATGTCCGTGTAATATGGCAAAATGTAAGGTTATGCATTTTAGGGTGAAAAGATTACCAGCTGTATGCAGCATTGGTGGAACTCTACTCCAGGAAATTGACGAAGCCAGAGACTTGGGAGTGTTAGTGGATAGGGAGTTAAAGTTTAGGGGGCACATAGCAGAAGTGGCTAAAACAGCTCATCAGATTACTTGGTTACTGAAGAATACTTTGATGAGCAGAGACAAGCAGGTTATTTCCTTTTTTATCAAGCCTTGATAAGACTATCTTGACTACTGCATGCAGATCTGGGTTTCTTGGTGATGAGGAGGTAGAGAGACGATCCAGAGGTGAGTGAGCAAGATGGTAGCAGGTCTATGGAATGAATCTTACGAGAACAAACATGCACCTCTTTTTAAAAAAAGTTCAAATCCATTCTTTCCTAAATAATTGTATCAAATACTTTATAATTTTTTTATAATAAAAGTAAAATTGATTATTATAAATTAAATTATTTTGGCATAAATACCATATCAGCCTCTAAAAGAAAGATCAGCTTCTGTTTAGGATATAACTGAAAACACAAGATTGCTGATGAATTCTGCATTATAGCTTTGAGGCTCTTTAGTGTGACTTCTGGGGAAGTGTTCTTTCTTTCTCCAAAGCAGTGATAGTAATCTAAGCATTTAGCTTTTCCTCCAGCTGAGTGGATTGTCTACTTCTAAGAGAGAGCTTATTTCAGAAATAACAATTAGCAGTAAAAGTAGAAATACTTGGAATTTTTTTTAAAGAAAACAAACTAAGGCTACTCAACTTTCTTTTTTGTGGCATATATTAAACCGTTTTTATATGGTGAAAATATAGCATATTATTTCTGAAACTTAAAATAATTTTAGCAGACAGCTGAACAGCTTATTGTAGATTGCAAAGAAATCATTATGAGATATTAATAACTGAATCACTTATGTTAATTTAGATGTCTTTGTTAAATTTTTGGCTAAGTTCCATAGCCATTGTCAATATAATTACAGGAAAACACAGAGAACAGTGCAGTCAAAAGTGTATGATATCATGTGCACTATGGGCTGCAGGAGCATAGCTCCATCAGCATTAATAGATATACAAAATAAATTACCATAAAATAATTTACTTCATGTCAGTAAATTATGGACACTTCAACTGTGTTAGGGATGATTATTTTAATTATAATAAATTACTTAAATAATTTAGTTCTCTAACCATCATTAGCTAATGCCTTTTATTCCTCCATAAGGGTTGTGAATGTGTGCTTCACAGCTTTTTTTGTACAGTATTTCCAGAAGGAAATAACTCTTTTATAACTCTTCAGTTTTGTTCCACTGAATCCCATGTTTTGTAGGTATGTGTGGGTTGCTATACTGGGTTTGCTGGGTTCTTAAGTGAAACGTATTCCTGATGTTCTTAAAAAGAACGGAAGCTGAACTGCATGAAATAATTTTCTGCATTTCTGTTTATATGGATTTTTTTCCCCCTTTGAATATGCCATAATGACATTTTTTTTTTTTTTACTTTCCTATTTTGTAATTAAAATTATTATTAGTGCTATTTTGAAAATCTTATTTGTGGCACGCACACACACTGCTATAAAAATTTAAAAACAAAGTATTACTATCAGTATTTTATTTACTAAAAACTGTCTTAAAATAGGCAAATTTCAAAAAACAGCTGCATTAGGCAGAATTGTTACACAGAATGTTAAAAAAAAAAATTGGACTTTAACCCACTATTCAGAAGTGTTTGAATATAATTGACAACTTATACATAAATAGTTCTCCCATACAAGAAACATCGAACCCATAGCACATCAGTACCGTGTGGGGACAAGTGAAAAACTTAACATTAGTTTTTTTTTTTTTTTTTTTTTTTAGTGAAACAATTTACTTTGAATTGTAGCATATTTTCATCCAATAAAAACTGGGATTTCTGGTACAGTTATGCTGGAAAAATGAATTTAAAAAATAGTGCAGATATGTTACATAGCATTGTTTTTGTGTGTGTATGTGAGAGAGAGAGAGACTGTTGCAGGAGGGTAGAGTTCTATTATTGGTGGAATTAAAATTTCAATTTTGATGCATGCACCTATATGTACGAGGGTGGTCTGAAAAGTTCTCAGGCCTAACCATGAAAAAACGAATTTATAATTTTGAAATTATTTTTATTTTCAACATAATCTCCTTTAAGACTAATGCATTTATTCCAGCAATGCTCCAGTGCCATTATCCTGTCCCTGTAGTGGTTCTCAGTAAGATCTGCAATATATCCCTCTACAGCTCCAATCACCTCTTGATTCAAAGAAAAATGCTGATAATGAAGAGTTTTAGTTTCGGGAAGAAATAGAAGTCAGAGGGAGCCAAATCTGAGGAATAGGGTGGGTGTTGCAACAATTCATAGTACAGATCCCTTAATTTTCCCATTGCCAAAACACCTTTGTGGGTAGGTGCATTGTCCTGATGAAAGATGATTTTTTTTTTCTTCTGCAAACAAGTCTTTCCTCACGAATTTTTTCACCTTGTCTGGTTAAAAGATCAGAATAATATTCCCCAGTTATTGTTTTAGCCTTTTCAAGATAATTAATAAACAAAATGCTTTTAGCATCCCAATACACTGATGCCATGACCTTTCCTGTTGATGGAATCGACTTTGTCTTCTTTGGCACTGAACAACTGGCTTCTGTCCACTGTTTGGATTCTGGTATGTAATGGTGAATCCAGGTCTCATCCATAGTAATAAATCAATGCACAGAAAAATCAGTTTTATTCTTGTTAAAATGCTCCAAGCACTGTTCAGAGAATTTCATGTAAGTTCATTTTTGATCTTCTATGAGCAACCATGGCACCCATCTTGTGCAAAGCTTTTTCATTTGCAATTCTTCATGCAAAATACGTTCTGTTGAAATGCCTGTGGTCTCAGCAATTTCACACACTTTGATTCGCTGGTCATCCAATACCGTGCATTTGATCAGTGATTTCTGGTGTTACATTTTTTGGACTTCCTTCACGTGGATCATCTTCAAGGCTGGTATGGCAATATTTAAACTCTGCAGTCCATTTCTTAATTGTCCAAAATGAAGGAGAAGCGTGCCCATTAACTTTTATGAACTTCGGATGAATTTCTTTTGGTGTTAGACTTTCTTTTACAACCGCACGATATATACTCAATTTTATCCATTTCAAGGGATATAGACAACACTTTTCCTTCAGACAGCTGTATAAAACAAACTATTGTACTTGATAGAATGACTTGCAATTTCACATGGATGCTTATGACAGATGTACCAACTTAGAAAAAAAAATGCATCAATAGGGTTGCCATTTGTGGTCGAGGCAGAGAACTTTTCAGACCACCCTCGTATTTCGAATGATAGACTATAGCAAAGGCATCGCTACGTCAAAATTGAAGCATGTTTAAGCTACCAGAAAATACATAATTATTCAAAACTGTTTACTTCAATTTATAATGAGCAATTCTGGGAAACCAAGAAAGTTGAAGCAAAAATTGTTATAAAGATTATAAATTTCATGATAGGTTTAAAGATTTTTTTATTCTTCTCTATAAAGCAAAATTGAAATGCAGATCTTCATGCACTCTGTGAAGTATTCTTCAAATTATGATTATGAATGAAAAAAAAAAAAAAAAAAAAAACTTAATTTGGAACATATGAGGCCAGCTTTTTTAAGATTCAGGTTTTTCATTAATTTATAAAATGTTTGACCAAGATAATTATTTTGAATCAAGTTCTTCAAGAACAAATAAAAAGTATTGTTAATTAATCAATTTGACACTGAGCTTAGTTAACTAAGCTGATTTACACCATGAAAGGATTTATGTATTTTCACTATCACTTTCTGTAATATGATTACTCAGAGGTGTGTGAATAGTCTTACACTATCCCTGTACAGCAATAATGTCCTTCAAAATCTCTTTGCTATTCAAGAAGAGTGGTCATTTCCAAAATACAGTTACCTATATTTGAAACTATCTGACTTCAGAATTAGTTCAGTAAAAAAAAAAAAAAAAAAAAAAAAAACCATCTGAATACATTCCTCAAGTGTGTAGAAAAGTAGTAAAAGGTTACAAAAATAAACATTGTTAAATTTGGTGCTCTTATTCCCTAATCACCCTATCACACTTTTGTAAAATATCAATATTTTATTACAAAGTCTGTAATATCTAAGAAGAAACAGAAATTAGGGAATTCACTGATTACTAAAATACAAAATATTAAGTTCACTTTATACAGAATAAAAATGTTATAAAAAAGTGAATCGAATTAAATAATACAGGAAAACTATTTTATAAAATGTTTTGTTTTTCATATACATATATGTATCATTACAACATTATTTCAATTTTCTCGCGATGAATTTTCCTGTGATTGTCTAGATGTGGGTGAAATCGGAGCCCTGAGGTACACCGGCATTGATTGAAAAATCTGATGCAAGGACATCATCATCATGACTAGCAATGCATAAACCTGGAGTGAGCTGGCAATGTTCACAAAGGAAAGGAGGAATACCATAAAATGGGAACTTGATAAGAAGGCTACCGTATCAGATCCAATTTAATGCCTCTGAAATATCGAGTGACCACTTGAGTTTCTCCTAACTTTTCCAAGGCCTGCATCCAATGGTGGGTGTACAATGAGAATGGAGAAATCCATATTTGGGATCACCAAGTAATTGATGAGTCTCCAAGTAGTGGACCAGTATGCTGTTTATGACCTTTTCCATTATTTTTGAGAGGATGGAGAATAAAGCAATGGGTTGATAGTTTGATGTTTTCCTGTTTTGGGTACAGGCCCGATAAAGGTTTGCTTTCAATCTGTTGGTTAGGTGCCAGATGAGTATGACAACTTAGATCATAGATGGGTGTGAGCTTCTGAAGCTTTCAGTATAACTGGAGGAACCATGAGGTCTGGGAGACTTATTGGTATATAATGGCTGCCAAGTATTTTTCTGATATCCTGACAATTTCAGAGTATGCATACTTGAGATAGTTTGTGGAATAGTGGGAGGCGCCTTAGTCCATTTATACATGAGATGGAGGGGAAAATGATTCCATGAGGTCTGCCCTTATCTTTAAGAGATGTGACTGTTGTATCATCAGGATGTGAGAGTGGTGGTAACATGGGAAGACAGAAGTTGCATCACACTGTAGCAAGTGACTAGAAGGTTTGACTGCCATTTTGACATTGGAAATGTTTAGTGTATTTGGCTTTTACAAGTCTGCTTTGGATTTGTTGATGGTTTTTTCAGTTATGAGCTGTAATGTAAGTTGATTTAGATGCTGGAGTTTTTGACTGGAGTCATTAGACATATGCTGAATTTTTGGCTTGTACTGCTTTGCCATAGTTGTTAGAGAACCAGGATTTTGATTAGGGTTGAGGATTTTGAATGGCGCGTGTGTGTGTTGGGGGGAATAAAAGCACTCATCTCACTGAGAATAATTTGTGTTATTAGATCAGAGCAGGTGCTAGTGTGAGAAGTGCAGAAACAGTAATCACACAATGGATGACTGGAAGTAGGATGAGGATGATCTGTAGACAAGGTTGTGGTGAGACCAAGAGAAGAGCTTGGTGCCAACAGTTTATTTGGAGAAAGTCCTGGTTAAGAAAAGGGCTCTGGGGTGTTGGAAGAATGATGAGAATTATCTGCAAATCTCATGGGTTGGTAAACAATTTGCATTAAGTTATTACTGATAGCAAACAGTTCAGCTTCCATTCCAGCTTGATGTGTAAAATTGGGCAAGGGAAGTCAGTCTGTATTGTGGGTGTTGACATAACCAGGAAAGATTTCACTATTATGGTAATTTGACTATATTGATCTCTGAAATCAGGTAGATTGGTGAAGTCATTCTGAGTTAGGAGAATTGTTGCATTCAAACCAAATGAATGCAACAAAGTGAAGTAAGGAAATATTGAGCCAAAGCTAGGCCCAGTAACCTTTTTCATAGGATATAAGACCTGGTAGATGTACAAATCCCATCATTCTCATTAAAAGTATAATGGAAGATGTAATTAAAGTTTAGGTGAGATGTTGTTGTAGAGGATGCAAGTTGTGGTTCACAAAACAAATAACATATCAAGTTTTGAATGTTTGTAGATTGTGTGTTTCATTGATATTGGATGTTGGTATAATCTATTGGAAAAATTTTTTTGATACATGAAATTCTGATGTTAGTCCCTTTTTTTTTGTGATGGGTATATTTTTAACTGCATTGGCTCTAGAATTTTTTTTTGTTGTAAGCAAAATTGAAACAGTAGGAGCATGCAGCAGGAATGAGGGACTTGGAGTCATTGGTACACCCAGGGAGGGGGGCCAAGGGGCCCTGGCTCCCCCCAGTCATAGGTTGTATGCAATGCGTAGTGTGTATTCTCAAATCGTATACTCAGCTCTCTCCCCCCCCCCTCCCAAGATTAAATCCTGGGTGTGCCACTGCTTGGAGTCATCACTCTCACACAGGCACTGCCCAGACCCCAATCCAGATGTGTGTCCCAGATCTTTGGCAAAGTAATACAGCCATACTTATTGAGGTTAGAGTGCTGCATTGCTGATGCCAGTTCTAAAATAGTCTCCGACCTGTAGCAACTTCTGTGTAGTACAGTTTTCTTCTGTTTAATCCTGTATGAACATCCACAGCAGTGTTTGTAGTTCTGATTTGCCATATGGATAATTGCAGGTGTAGTTTTGTTTTTCAAGCCAGATGTACCAGTGTCCAAAGTGAGACAAGCTGTAGGCACAGGTTCCCTGTACTGGATATTTTTGGAAGTTGGTCATTTAAATGAACTAAAAAAAAATGTATGTAATGTATCTAGGCCAAATGCCAAAAACATTACATAGTTATGCCAAACAATTGATCTAATTATGGCAGTGCTGAGTGCTTTGTTTTCCTGAAATTCCATGTACAGCTTCTTCAAGTCTTCAAACTTGTCTAGGAAATTGTCAAGCAGTCTGTATAATTTATCTTTGTATTCTTCCAGTTTGTGACCTTTTATTTCAATATCAGGTAATGTATTTAGTCTCCTTTTGAGATTGGGAAAGTAACTGAAGTTTCTTGACAATATGTCTTTGAGAAATTGGATCTTGCATCCATTTATTTTCTGGTTGAGGATAGAATCTTTTCTTCAAGAAAAGTAATAATAGGCTCTAACAGATCCACAAATCTACTTAAGACATTGGTGGTTGACAGTGCCCATTTAAGTGTATGAAATTGACAATTTCAAGAACAGATTTCATGACATCTTCATACTTGATTTATCTGCCTGCCTGGTGTTAGTGATGAATAATGCAATTAATAGGGAGAAACTCTGGAATGTGGGTCACTTTCATAGGTGCAATTAATCTTGCATTTTTCTGCACAATTCCAGGTTCTCTGTCTGTTGCAAAATTGAGTTTATCCAGTGAAATATCAGCATTTGTTAAGGTTCTGTCAAATGCATTTTTAATATCAACACCATGAGTTATTTCTTTTAGTGCCAGTAAGTCCAACATCTCCTCTTTCACAGTTATATCAGAGGAAACATGAATTGTCTTTTATGTCTGTAGATTCGTCAAGAGCTTGACTGCAAGGGAATTAATTCTTTAAATCATTTTGACTGCAACATCAGCACTGATCGTGGAGAGATGTCTCTCTAGTGTGGAGTGAAGCTGGTGTTTGTGCTATTAGTTGCTGAACTTTTGTGTTATTTGAATCTAGCACTGCAACAATTTCAGCTATATTTGTAACTTCATCAGAATATGGGTAGTTAGCAATATTCCATGATATAAGAAAACTAACTTCATATCGGCTTCCTTACTGAATGTTGTCAACAGTGTCTGCTGACTATTTATTGATGATTTTAACACAATAAACTTGTTTTTCCAAAATCAAAAAAATTTTGTTTCATAGTGGCATTTCAAGTTACTAGCTTTGTAATGAAGTGAGTGATGCACTGCAGATAAGACACAAATGTTTACCTTTTTTAATGGTGAATGCAAAATCTTCTTCTCACTCTTGGTTACAATTTGTTTTCATCTTCATACTTTCACTTCTTACAATTTGACACCATCTTCCTTCACACACTTCTAAAAAAAATTAAAGTGAAAAAAAAAAAAAAAGCTCCAACACACACACAACCAAACTACAGCAAGTATCACACTAACACTACTAATTTCACTGCCTGTAACATAACCACACATGTATAAATCACAAGCCAAGCTTGTGATTTATACATGTGTGGTATACATATAAATCTAGTATTAAAATTACCATTTAAACTCTTAAATATATTTACTCACCACAAACATTAAACTTAGATTATGATCCAGTAGACTCTCAGTTTATACTTGGTAAATAATTATAAAGTTTAAAATATTTTTGTTTACCTGTTATATTAATTGTGATGCAAAAAGACCTCAGCCAACATATTTCCACAAGCTGTGGTTTGGCTACCTCTGACTTATAATATTGTCCTGTGAGTTGGTTAAGGTTCATTATTTATCTCTATATAATTTTATGTAATCTGGAAGACTGCTCTACAAATTAAAGATGAAATTTTTTCAGGCCTCAGTAAGGAGGGCAGTGGGCAATGAAATTCATCTCCATCCATTGATATTTACAACATCCATGTTCTTCAGTTTTGGTTAGAGAGTAAGCATGCTATCTATTTTAGATACCACATAATGAAAGCTGTTCAGAGTTTACTTTTAGCTACAGAGAACATAATTGTGAGTTATCATCCACTCATTAGTTGGTGACAGTGATCATGGAAGATGACTAAATAGGTGAAGATTTCATTCAATAAAGGGATGTGCTTGTGTAAAGTTAGTAATTATGGAAAGCTCTATAGTCACTCTTCATCAGTATTGTGGGATGATGAACTGGTGGGAAACAATAAGTTGACATTTGACCCATGCTCTGTCCATCTATGTTCTCAGAATCAAACAGAGAAATAAGATAGGAATGAATCAGAAGAATGAAATTAATCCAAGGAAATTCTGAATGTGAGAATTACAGAGTAATTTCCCTACTGAGTGTTCAAGTAAGATTTATTCATACATACATGAGAAGTAGCTAAGAAAAATTGTAGAAGAAAAGCTGAGTTTCAGGCTAAACAGGAACCAGATTTTCTCTTTAAAACAGATTGGGAAATTTAAAGCAGTTAAGAAATCATTGAAATATGACAAGGTGCCAAAAGAAAAGCTGTTCAAAATTCTATAATTATGTGGTGTAAATGGGATATATTGAGCAATACATATTCTATATTTAAGTGAATTCAGTAGTTAGAATTGGAGTTAGATGAAGGTCTTAGATATCTTGATGTAAAAACAGTTGGAAGATAATGGTGCACCTTATCTCCATTGTTTGTTTCAATAATGAAATACCATGGCATGTTGAAAAAAATTATAAAACCAGAGGAAAACTCATGTAAAAAACTTTATTAGTGTAGAAGTTTTGCCTAAGTCTCATAGCCATTGTAGTACAAGATCATAGAATGACAATTAAACGTTAACAGACAATATAAAATTTGAGTGAAAAGCCAATGACATTATAAAAGGGATACTCCTAAACAAAAATAGGCTAAATAGCCATCATCATTCATCATCATCATACGTATCAAGGATTTAGGCTTAGTATGGCCTGTTCCGGCCTTAGAAGTCATCGTTGAATCGTTTAAGAGGACGTTCTTTTTCCTAATGGCTTGTACTTCAAGGCTTGTTTTGGTAATCTTTCTGTTTTCATTCTTTGAACGTGTTCCATCTATGTTTATATTTTAATTTTTTCAATTACTGGTTCTTGGTTTAATTCTTTCATAATATCTTTGTTTCTTTTGTGATCAAATAGGGTATACTTTGCAGTTTTTCTCATAAACTTCATTTCTGCTGTTGTTAATCTTTGTTTGTCTTTTTGTTTTATTGTCCAGATTTCACTTCCATACATTAAGACCAGTAGGGCTAATGTATTGTATACTTTTAGCCTGGTTTGTTTTTGAACTAGGTTTGGTTTAAATATAGAGTTAATTACTCCTGTTATTTTTAAATATTTTGCAATTTTTATGTTTATATCTTTTTCATTTTCATAAGTGATCATACATCCTAGGTAGTTAAATGAATTCACCTGTTCTAAGATCTTGTTATCTAATACTATTTTAGTTCTTGCTGGATCTTGTCCTTTAAAGGCCATAGTTTTTGATTTTTCCGTTGATATTATCATACCATAATCTTTGGATATCTCATTTAGATTTAAAATAGCTTTCTGTAAGTTATCTTCAGAATTTGTAATTATTATTTGGTCGTCTGCAAAGAGGAGAGTGTTTAAGTTAACTGTAGGTGAAAGTTTAATTCCTTGATCTAAATTTTTACTCCATTTTATTATTATTTCATTTAAGTAGATATTAAAAAGAGTTGCTGAGAGGGGACATCCCTGTCGGACCCCTTGGTTTATCTCTCTTGTATATGATAGCTCGTGATTTAATCTTATTTGTATTTGATTATTTTCATATATATTTGTGACAGCTTTTAGGATATTATTTGGTATTTGTCTTTCTTTTAATATGTTAAATATGTTTCTTTTAACTTTGTCAAATGCTTTTTCAAAGTCAATAAATGCAATATGTGTTTCTAAATTATATTCTCTTCTTTTCTCTATTATTAATTTTAGGTAGAAGGCAGAAGGCTGGGTCTATACATGATCGTCCTTTTCTAAATCCATTTTGTACCTCTAGAATAAAGTTTTCGGAATATTTCATTAGTTTGTTATTTAAGATTCTGCTGTATATTTTGTAACATGAATTTAGTATACTGATACCTCTATAGTTTTTAGGGTCGTCTCTATTACCTTTCTTAAAGATAGGAATCACAATTGCTTTTTTCCATTCTATTGGGGGGATACCAGTTGAGTAAATTTTATTTAAAAATAATAAGAGTCTTCCTTTGAATCTTGTTCCTGCATATTTATATAGTTCTGAACCTAGCTTATCTTCTCCAGGTGATTTTCCGTTTCTTGTTTCTTTCAGGCTGATTTCTAATTCTTCTTCAGTTATTTCCTTTTCAATTTCGTTAATTGTTTGCCAGTTGTCTTTTTTAAAATATTTGTCTGTCCACAGTTCTGTGTAGTAATTTAGAAATTCTTCTAATTTCAATTCAGTGTTTAATTTTATGTTTTCTTTGGTATCTGCATTTAGGTGTTTCAAAATCTTATATACATTGGGTCTTATTTTATATAAATCATGTTCTAAATTAGAAACAAATTTATTCCATGATTCTCTGTCTTTTTCTGACTTCTCTTTTAGCTATGGCTCTTATTCTTTTATATTCTATTTCATCTTCTAATCTTTTACTGCTTAACCATTTGTGATAGGCTTCTTTTTTCTTTTTGATTATTTCTTTGATTGTATCATCCCAGATCTTCTGTTTTTTTCTTTTATTGAATTTTTTGGTCTTTCCTAAGCTTTCATTTGCTGCTGCATTTAGTATCGTTTTTATATTAAGCCATTCTATTTCTTCATTTTGTTTTATTTTATCTAGATACTGGTTAATTCTTTGTTCATATAGCCATTGTACATTTGTGTCATTCAATAGTCTAGTTTTATAAACAAATGTTTCAATTTTTCTTTCTGTTCTTGTTACTTGTAGCCATTTAGGTGGTAATCCTAATTTTATTTTAACAAGGAAGTGGTCACTGCTTATTTCATATCCTCTGTGAACTCTAACATCTAGTGAAAATTTTGATGTCTTTTCACTTAATATGAAGTAATCTAATATTGATTTCCATCCTCTTGCTGCCCAAATATATTTATGTATGTCTTTATGTTTATAGAAGGAATTCATTATTTTTAGGTTATTATAAACTACAAAGTCAATCAATTTTTTACCATTTCTGTTTAGAGTGTGTTCTCCATGTATTCCTATATTATTATTAATTTAAGTCTCCTGCTAAAATTATGTAATCATTTTTATTTATTTTATTATATATGTTTTGTAGCTGATTATAAAAATCAATATTATCCTGTTCTCTTCCTTCTTCTGGGGCATATAAACCAATTATTGTTAAATTGCTTCTATCTATTTTTATTCTAGCTTCTATTATTCTTTCATTCCATAATTTATAATGTTTTAACTGTTTTGAAAGAGAGTTATGAATCCAAATCATGACTCCTGCTTGTGCTCTTTGGTCTCTGTCGACTCCACTGTATATCACATTAAAATTTTCAGTTCTCATAGTTCCTTTTAATTTCTTTTTTGTTTCAGTGATTACTGCTATTTTAAAATGTCTTTCATTTAATAACTGGTCTAATTCTATTTCTTTATATACTATTCCTCTTACATTCCAGTTTGCTATGTGTATTATATTTTGTCGTTTCCATTTTCATTTTCCCTTTTCCATTCCAGGGTCGTTTCCCATAGATTCAATCCGATTATCTTTTTCTGTCAGCTTACAAGTATGGTTATGTTCTCCATGTCAGGGGACTAGCCTGACGATGGAATAGTTAAGTGGTAGGGCTGCTACCTTAAGGCTTTTGAACTCGCCTTCTTCCGAATTTAAACCCATAGGAGGAATAGGGTATATTGAAGGGGAAAGGGAAGATTATAGAAGAAATATAGTAAGGTTTATAGAGAGGACATAGTTGTAAGGCCAGAAATGAGAAGACCCCATGGCCCTCGAGTACTCTAATAGCACAAGGGTCGTAAAGTAAGAAGAGTTGGCTGATAAGGCCTTATAGGAAAGATTAAAGTAAGTGGGTCTTCCTCAAAGTAGAAGGAGAGGATAGATCCAGCTAGGGGTCCATGGGAGTGCCGCTTCCCTTACAATCAAGATGATTGGCCCTGTTGGTCCACGAGTCCTTATTCAGTATATTTGGACCACCCCACCATATATATATATATATATATTTCAAAAAATAGATTTAATGACTCCAAGACCGAGATAACATATAAAGATTTTAATGATAAATACTACTAGTTTCGGCATATAGCAGCCTTCTTCAGGTATTTATAAAGGAAAGGAATACTAATAAACATTGAATTATTTAAATAAACAAACTGGAAATTACAGGTACAAATTGCCTCACATAATCGATACATAAAAACGTTGTATTTTTCAAGTTGTTCCAACTGGCGTGCCATTGTTTGTTGCAATTGTGCGTGCAAGTTCACGTGAACGCCAATATTGAATAACTGCAGCATGGCTATCTGGGATGTTATAACTTAAATTATTATTTAAGTGGACCGGGTTCAGTAGGATTTCCCTTGATTCTACGATTTTTCTTTCAAACTCATCTTCACAGCGAAAAATATTTTCTGATCTATTCCAGCATACAGAGTGGCTTTGTTGGTCATCATTAGGATTATTTGAAAAAAGAACATGACTGGATAACGCAGTTGCATGAGATCTTTTGTATGAGATGTCTCTCTTATGCTCTTCTATGCGTTGTTCAATAGATTTGTTAGTTTGACCAAAGTATGGGATATTGCAATCACACCACAATTTATATACTCCAGGGTACTTAAGGTTGTGATGAGTAGGTTTTGGATGGCTGATTAGAGAGCTGATTTTTGGAAGTGTGGTGAAGAAGGTCCTGATATTATATTTTTTAAGGACTTTAGCTATTTTCTTAGAGACTGTGCTAATGTATGGAATAGAGATGCTACCTTTAAAATTAATAGTCTCTGTTGTGCACTGCTTAGGAGGGTTCAGAAGAAGTTTCTTAATTGTTTTTTCAGAGTATCCATTTTGTTTAAAAATAAGAGTGAGGTGATTCATTTCTTTTTGTAGTTCATCTTGTTCATTTAAGAGAGAACGTGCTCTGTGTCCTAAGGTAGATATAATTCCAAGTTTTTGTGGTGGAAAATGATGAGAAAGATTATGCAGATATCTATTGGTATGCGTAGGTTTTCTGTACATAGAGATTTTTAATCTTTCAGAGTATCGTGTAAGCATAACATCCAAACCCTCCTAAGCAGTGCACAACAGAGACTATTAATTTTAAAGGTAGCATCTCTATTCCATACATTAGCACAGTCTCTAAGAAAATAGCTAAAGTCCTTAAAAAATATAATATCAGGACCTTCTTCACCACACTTCCAAAAATCAGCTCTCTAATCAGCCATCCAAAACCTACTCATCACAACCTTAAGTACCCTGGAGTATATAAATTGTGGTGTGATTGCAATATCCCATACTTTGGTCAAACTAACAAATCTATTGAACAACGCATAGAAGAGCATAAGAGAGACATCTCATACAAAAGATCTCATGCAACTGCGTTATCCAGTCATGTTCTTTTTTCAAATAATCCTAATGATGACCAACAAAGCCACTCTGTATGCTGGAATAGATCAGAAAATATTTTTCGCTGTGAAGATGAGTTTGAAAGAAAAATCGTAGAATCAAGGGAAATCCTACTGAACCCGGTCCACTTAAATAATAATTTAAGTTATAACATCCCAGATAGCCATGCTGCAGTTATTCAATATTGGCGTTCACGTGAACTTGCATGCACAATTGCAACAAACAATGGCACGCCAGTTGGAACAACTTGAAAAATACAACGTTTTTATGTATCGATTATGTGAGGCAATTTGTACCTGTAATTTCCAGTTTGTTTATTTAAATAATTCAATGTTTATTAGTATTCCTTTCCTTTATAAATACCTGAAGAAGGCTGCTATATGCCGAAACTAGTAGTATTTATCATTAAAATCTTTATATGTTATCTCGGTCTTGGAGTCATTAAATCTATTTTTTGAAATGTATAACAACAGAGTAAAAACTAATCGCCACATATATATATATACATACACACACGTGCATGTACACATACACACATGGTGGGCTCCCCTATCCGCCACCCAGGGGACGCGCTCTCTAGGGGTTACAGGGTCCCCTGAGAGGCTAAATAGCCATAAAAATAATAATTCTAAAAGTGCTTTTTTGAACTAGTTTTATAATTCTTTTCAACATGCCAACTCATGGTATTTTATTATCGAAACAGTGGAGATATGGTGCATGATTCTCTATTGATCTATATAGATCATGAAAAAAAGTAGCATTAAACTTTTTAAAATTCAAAATACTCTTAAATAGATCCAGTACAGGTTTTCAGGATTCCTTAGCTTAATCTAATAACTGCTGCAAAAAATTTGGCATGAAAATTTGCAATAAAAAGACAGACATAGAGAACAAGTAAAAACATTGGAACTATTTAGGCCATTTTTAGTGAAAATGGCAAATTAAATATGGAAATACATATTTCCATAAGCAGAAGTGGTATGGTGAGGAGACAAATGAATAAATTTTATACAGAATAAGAGAAGTAAGTCAATCACTGAACTAGCTGTTTACAAGATGGTGTTCAAACCAATACAGATTTGAGAGTTGGGTTAGGAGTAAAACAGTTGATCAAAGACTAAGAGATCTGAGATTAATTAAAGGAGAACAGATGTAAGTTAATTAAAGGAGAACAGATGTAAGGATCATAACAAAAATGAAAATATTGGGAAGGAACTTGACATAGTAAGCGCTCAGGAATCTGTAAGCAGCTGATCTCTGATGGTGTGATAAGTGACTTAAACAGAATGAGAGATGGAAAAAAAAATACAGTAGGTATTTTATGCAGGGATGGCAAATAAAAGAAACAGAGGATGACCAAGTTTTTGTGTATTAATTCAGTTAATGTTGGCTGTTAAGATGCACCAAAAATGTTTGTCTGAAATAGGCCAAACAGCTTTGATGCATCTTAACAGCCAGCATCCTAAAATAAACTTCACCATAGAAAAATAAAATAACAATAGTCACCCCTTTTTTAGATACACTGGTGATGCAACTTGCTAATGGCTCATTATCTTTCTCCATCTACAGAAAACCATTACCCTTCTCAAGAGTATGGCATCCTCAAAACTCTTACTTCAAGCCAGGGCTGTGTATTTAAATGACACGGCTCTTGAAACTGGGCTTAAAAGGACCTTCGCAACACCTTTTTAGCCAATGCTATAGCCCATATAAAATAGATATATTGCATGTAACCCTCCACCCCCCATCAAGATCACAGAAAAAATAGCCACAGTTCTTTGCATATATCATCTCCATACCACTTTCAAACGTTTCAACTAGCTATATGTTCTCCTAAAGATTGACTACATCCTCTTGAACATCCAGGCATGTATAAAGTTCTTTGTGCTTGCAAGTTAGTCTACTTTGGACAGACTTGTAGATTGCATTGAAACAATGGAGAACTTGCCTTGAAGAACATAAAAATTATATCTGAGATCTGTATGGCAAGTTGGATTGGCAGAACATGCTTTGGATATTCCTTCACATAGAAGATGGGAAAAAACATCTTTATTATATAGAAGTCGTTACAGGTCTGAGAGGCTATTCTTAGAATCCACTATCAAGCATTCTCCCAACCTCAACAAATATGGTTGCATTTAATTACAAAAGATCTGGGGGGGAGGGACTATCATTTTAAGACCAAATAGCCAGACTTGAATTAACTTTGTAGTTATCAGACCCATAGAGGGTGCCATATGTGAGGATATTAGGTGTCAGTTGTAACTGATACTATAATTACTTGTACAAAAACAAGCAACATATTAGTGAGTTTAATAATATTTTTTTTTCCTCTTGGTGTTATACCACTAAGCTTTATTTTGGATGTCTACAAAGAAAAGCCTCTCAGTTTCATGAAAAAATTGAAATTATCTGTGGGTTAGGTGGTGTGAAATATGTTGAAGTGTGTAAAATGTTCTTTGTCCTCTTCAATAGTATCAACATTGCGAAAGAATAGTTTTCATGTTGGCACAGGAAAACAATGCAACTGGAAAAAAAATTAGTAAGTGAGACCATTGAAGCATTGCTTTAATGGTTCACTATACAAAAGTGCTGTATTCTCATAAGATGGTCTGATCTTTCAGACTTAAGCAGAAAAATTTGTTAAACAATTTGGACATGATGATTTTATATGTAACAATAGTTGGCTGGATTGATTTTAAAACTGGCATAAGGATGTTATGTTAGGTTTTAAAAAGACTGAAATGTTTTCTCTTGAGAATGCAACACTTCTACAGACGTAGGATACACCAGGAAGCATAAGGCTAACTACCTTATCCTTGCGTACAGTTGCAGTTAACTGAATAGAAAACCCTTGACACCTCAAGATAAAATGAGAGAAAAAGAAAGAAGAAATCATATTTGTCATTAATTAATATTGTTTTTAATTATGTAGAAATAAACTGTTTAGTGTTAAGTGTGTAGTTTTTAAATTGTGAAAATAAACTTAATAGTAAGCTTATTGTAGTTTATACAAGCTGATCTTGTTTTGTTAATCAGTTTTCATTCTTTCAATGTGTTCTCCATTTATGTTTATATTTTTTTTTATTACTGATTCATGGTTTAATACATTTTCTTCATTTCTTTTGTGATTGAATAGAGTATATTTTGCAGTTTTTCTCAATTTTATTTCAGCTGTTATTAATCTTCATTTATCATTTTATTTTATTGTTCAGATTTCATTTCCATACAATAGGACAGGTAGAGCTAATGTATTGTATACTTGTAGTATGGTTTGTTTTTGAACTAGGTTAAGTTTAAATAGAGTTAATTACACCTGTTAAAAAATATTTTACAATTTTAGGATTAAATTTTTCATTTTCTTTAATGAATTCACCTGTTCTAAAATTATGTAATCTAATACTATTTTAGTTCTTATTGGATCTTATCCTTTACAGGCCATTGTTTTTGATTTTTCTGTTGATATTATCATTCCATAATCTTTGGCTGTTTCATTTAAATTTAAAATATCTTTCTCTGAGTAATATTTGGTCATCAGCAAAAAGGAGTGTCATCAGCAGTGGAAATTTTTATTCCATTTTATTATGACTAGGGTGACTGTGGTGAGATGAGGCGGAGAGCAAGGATTATGGATGATATGCTGGCTGAAATGTATGAGGAGATGGGAGTACAGTTTGTTAATGTGTGGAATGAGTTTGAAGGAAGAAGTGAACTGTAGGGGAGTGATGGACTGCATCTTGAGTGGTTATGGTGTGAGTTGCTTGGAGAGACTGCTGCTGGAAGGTAGAGAAGTGAGAGAAAATGAATCAGATCAAGTGGGAAATGATGTGGAAGAGCAGGAGAGATTGAAGAAGTGGTTATGAATGAGGAAGTGAGTGGTATGATTATAGACAATGAGAGAATAGGTGTGCAAGAGGAGCAGGGAAACAGGAAGGGCTCAGGGTGGACAGGAGTACGCAGCGTGAGAAAGGGGAATGCTCCGAGAGGAGGTGAGAGCATGCGTAGACAGGAAAGAAATGGGATGACCTGGGATCAAGAGGAAACAGTTGGAATTGAAAAGGGTTTTAAAATGATTAAGCAGAAAGGGAAATGGCCCCAGTCGAGCATGGAGAGATCACATCGAGTGAGTGGTATCAGTGGAACTGGCTGTAGATCCAGAAATAAGCTGTTGTGTTTGTATACAAATGCTAGAAGTATAAGAAACAAGGCAGATGAAATGGTTGCATTAATTGCGTCTGTTCACCCAAAGATGGTCGGAATAAGTGAGACATAGTTGGAAGAGGACGACATCCTGACAGGAATAGAGATGGAAGGTATGATATGTTTCGTGAGGATAGAAGGGGTGAGAAGGGAGGGGGAGTGCTATTGATGATAGAGAAAGAGTTATGTCCATACAAAGTAGAGATGCAAGAGGGAAATAGTGCCAGTGGTTTTGAGGCGGTATGGTGTGAGATAGAGGTGAATGGAATCAAATACTTGGTTGGATGTTGTTATAGACCACGTAATGTGGATGGTGGCGATAATGAAATGTATAATCAAATTAGTCAAGCAAATAAGAAAAGGGTGATCGTTATGGACAATTTTAATTATGGCAATATGGACTGGAATGATGAGATAGCAACTGGAAGTAATGAAAATGAGTTTTTTGAGGGATAACTACATCAGACAATATGTAACAGAGGTCACGCCAGGATTGAGGGTCTTGGATTTGGTCATCTCATCAGAGGATGTAATTATAAATGAGGTGTCAAATCATCCACCAGTTGGTGAGAGTAACCATGAGGTGATTACCTGGATGGTTGCCAGCAGTGTGAGGACCTCTGTGAGAAAAGGGTATATGTGGAACTACAAAGGGGGGGGGGGTGATTATGAAGAGCTCAGGAGACAACATGCAGGGACTGTAGCATGGAATGAGGAGTTATCTGGAAAAGAGATCAATGCAGCTTGAGGGATTTTCAAAAACTGTCTAGTAGATGCAATGTCTAAGTGTATTCCAAGGGTGAGAAGGTTAAATAAGGTAGGTGTGAGAAGGATGAATAAAGAGATTAAGCATGCGATACAGAGAAAGAGGGCATTGTGGAGGCAGCATAAGAGAAGTGGAAATAACCAATTCCATGAGGTCTATAAAGACCAGGCAAGGAGGGTGACTTGGTTGGTGAGGGTAGCTAAAGAGAGGTATGAACAGCAGTTAGCTAATGAAGCCAAAAAGAATCCTAAGGAAGTCTTTCGATATATATAGCCAGCAAAAGAAAGAATGATTATGGAAGGATGATATTGATAGGAGAAAATGGTATAAAGACAGCTGTTGAAGAATGTGTGGTGGAGACAATGAGCATTTCATAAAGATCTTTCAATCTTGTGAATGTGACTTCATGGAGAGATTGAGAGCAGTAGATGATGGGGAGGAGAGACTGACTGTAAGTGAGCAAGAGGTGTATGGGGGAGTTGAGTAAACTAGATGTTAATAAGGCTGTGGGACTTGATAATATATCGCCAAGTATTCTGAAGGAATGTTCAGGGAGTTGACACCTGTCTTGACATATTTTTTTAATACGAGTCTTGCACTCAGTCAAGTCCCTAAGGAGGGCAAGGTTGTGCCACTTCATAAAGGAGGTGATCGAACTCAAGCATCAAACTATAGGCCTATCTGTGTGTCAGGTGTTGTGGTTAAGTTGTTGGAGAAACTTGTGAGAACTAGGATCCAGAGTTGGAATGCTTCCTAGGACATATACAGTAATGATATACAGTAATGTACTTAGATTTCGCAAAGGCTTTTGATAGAGTACCTCATGATAAATTGATAGTCAAACTAGAGCAGATGGGGTTGGATATTAGATTAGTGCACTGGATTGAAGACTGGCTATTTGATAGGTATCAACAAGTTGTGTATGTGGGAGCAATATCCAGAAAAAGGAAAGTCACTAGTGGAGTGCCTCAGGGGTCTGTTTTGGGGCCATTACTGTTTAACTTGTATATTAACGATATAGGTGAATATTTGGATGGAGATATTCAGTTGTTTGCAGATGATGCAAAGTTGGGACGAACCATGAAGAGTAGTGAAGATGTTGTGACCTTACAAGAAGACTTGAATAAATTGAGTGATTTGGCACGGAAATGGAGATGTGAGTTCAATGTTGCAAAATGTAAGGTTTTAAAATTTGGAAAACAAAGATGGGATGCAGAATTTATGCTTGGTGAGGATATATTGTTGGAGGTAGAGGAAATGAGAGATCTGGGGGTGATAGTGGATAAGGATCTGAAATTTAGGGGACACATCACCAAAATTGTGAAGACAACACAAAGGCTTCTGGGAATGATGCGGAGGACACTGATGTGTAGCAGTAGGGAGATTCTTGTTCCATTGTATAAGGCTTTGATTAGGCCACACATGGACTATTGTGCCCAGATTTAGTCACCTGGTTTTCAGAAGGATGAAGAGATGTTGGAAAGGGTCCAAAGGCGATTGACTGAGGTAGTTTCTGACCTCTGAAATGTTGAGTATGAGGAAAGATTGATAAGATGTAATTTGCAGAGTCTGGTGGACAGGAGGAAGAGGGGAGATATGATAGAGACCTATAAGTTGGTAAGAGGTTGTTATAGGATCAATGCTGGAGAAGTTCTACAGAAAAAGTGGGAGAACCAGAGGTCATCCCTGGAAACTGTATAAAGAGGGAGTAAGGGGCAGGTTTTTTTCGTGTAGAGTTGTGAATGATTGGAATGCCTTGCTTGAAAGTGTGTCTACAAGGAGTTTGAATGTGTTCAAGGCACGGTATGATGAGCTGTGTGTGTGATAAAAGGACCTCCCAGATGAGTCTTTGATTCCATGAGGTCTTGGGGTAATAATAATTATTTACTTTAGATAAACATTAAAAAGAGTTGCTGGAAGCAGACATCCCTGTCGGACTTCTTGATTTATCTTTCTTGGATATGATAGTTCTTAATTTAACTGCACAACTGGCCATATGGATAAAATACACACTCCTCATACACTTCGTATCCATCGTAACCTTTATGTCTATAGACATCATGGCTGGTTGGGTGGTTAATCTTATTTATATTTGATTATTTTCATATATACTCATGATTGCTTTTAAAATATTATTTAGTATTTGTCTTTCTTTTAATATGTTAAATAAAATACTACTTTTAACTTTATCAAATGCTTTTTCAAAGTCAATAAATGTAATATGTGTTTCAAAATTGTATTCTCTTCTTTTCTCTATTATTAATTTTAAGCTAAAGGCCAGGTCTACACATTATTGTCCTTTTCTAGATCCATTTAGTACTTCTAAACTAAAGCTTTCAGAATTTATTTAAAATTCTGCTATATATTTTGTAACAGGAATTTAGAATACTTATACCTGTATAATTTTTAGGGTCATCTCTACTACCTGTTTTAAAGATAGGGATCACTATAGCTTTTTCCATTCTATTGGTGGGTTACTTGAATAGATTTTATTTAAAAATGTTTCTTTGAACCTTATTCCTGCATATATATATAATTCTGAACCTAACTTATTTTCTCCAGGTGATTTTCCATTTCTTGTTTCTTTCAGGCTGATTTCTAATTCTTTAGTTATTTCCTTTTCTTTAAAAGTTTGCCAGTTATCTTTTTTTAAAATATTTATTTTTCCACAATTCTGTATAGAAATTTAGAAATTCTTCTCATTTCAATTTGGCGTTTAATTTTACATTTAGTACCTGTGCTTAAATGTTTTGAAATCTTATATGCATTGGGTCATATTTTATATAAATCGTGTTCTAAATTAGAAACAAATTTGTTCCATGATTCCTGTCTTTTTCTGACTTCTTTTTTTAGCTATGACTCTTATTCTTTTATATTCTGTTTCATCTTCTAATCTTTTACTGCTTAATCATTTATGATATGCTTCTTTTTTCATTTTGATTATTTCTTTGATTGTATCATCCGATATGTTCAGTTTTTTCTTTTTATCGAATTTTTTGGTCTTTACTAAGCTTTCATTTGCTGCTGTATTTAGTGTCATTTTTATATTAAGCCATTCTATTTTTATTCATTTTGTTTTTTATCTAAATATTGTTCTTTGTTCATGTAGCTATTGTATATTTGTGTCATTTAATAATCTACTTTTCATATAAACAAATGTTTTAAATTTTCTTTTTGTTCTTGTTATTTTAGCCATTTAGGGGGCTAAAAATAATTACATTTTTATAATTATTTTTTCTCTGTAATACGTTTCTTTTGGAATCTGTTTTTATAGTTATTGAGAAATTCAAAGTGGATTCAATTCAATGATATAGTGAGTAATGGTTATTACAAGGAAATTTTGTATTAAATTTCCTTGTTTGTATTAAATTAAATTTTAATTATAATGAATGTTTTGTTGCAGACTTTTTATCCTTTTTTTAGAGCTTTGCACTTGGTAATGGTTATCCTTAATTAACGAACTGGCTGGAATAGGTTACCAAACACTTCTAATGAAAGTTCAAAGCAAATGATATTGCATAAGTTGAATTTCTTTAAAAAAAAAAAAAAAAAAAAATTATTGTGGCAAATCTGCCATTACAACAAATTATTCCTTTTGGTTCTTATGAGTTTGCTATAGTAAACATTATAGTTTTATGTGGTCTGTAGATATATTTGAACATTCCACGATTTTCAAAATTACTTACTGTTAAACTATTAGTACTTTGTATAATAATGCAATCTTTAATATTTTGCTTGTAATAAATTTCAGTCTTATTAAAATCTAAAACAGTATTTTTTTTTTTTTTTTTTTAATAACGATATACGTGGTTTTCAGCAAAAGGATTAAAATGCATCTGATGGCTAAGTTTATATCTAATATTGGCTTGAAATTTTATAAGTAGCACAAAATTTTGCAGATCGCTGGATGGAAGACTCCAGGTATCTCATCGCAAAGGCCTTCCTCATGTAATATACTGTCGACTCTGGCGATGGCCTGATCTTCAGAGCCATCACGAGCTGCGAGCGGTTGAAAATTGTGATTTTGCTTTCAATTTGAAGAGGGACGAAGTCTGTGTTAATCCATTTCATTACCAAAGGATTGAATCGCCAGGTAGTATGACTGTTCTTTTCGTTACATTTTAGTCTTCTTAAATTGATGTTTAGGAAGACTTTTTTAATTCTTATACAAATGCTTGTTTTACAAGTTTTATAACTTTTTAATGCATTACAGTTAGGTGTTGTTGGTGATTAAACTTAATACATGTTCACTGTATTAAGAAAAACTGAAGATGTCTCACTGACTGAGAAAGAATATTGGAAGCATTAAAATTAGTTTTTAATCCTTTCCTAGTGTTGTCAATACTCCATTAAACCTTCAACATGATGTCCTCCCAGCACTTGAGCCTTAACACATGGGTAGTAAGAAAAAATCAAGGTAAGCAGGAATGAAATTAAAATAAAATTCTCATTATTTAGTGCTGACATACAAATAAGATCTGATAAACTTTTGTCATTAAAAGGGAGGGAAAATGCCTTAGCACGTTGATACGTACACTTATCGGGATATGCTCTTGAATTCTTCAAGCTGAGTTTCCATTATGTTTTCCTCATATTTGATTGAGTTCATTTACATCAAAAATCCAAGACGTACTTGCGTGAAACCAAATATGTAATAAACCAAACAATTATAAATAATTAGAATTCAAGATTTCAAATGAAGTTAGATTGTGATGAGAAGAGTTTTTTTTCCTCTCTTAATACTGGTACAGTCCCATTCACAAAAGATTGTACACTTATATCATGTTTGATCAGAATAATAGCTACTTTATAAATCCTGTTATACAGTCATGACCATTGTTCAGCTGAATTTATATGTGTACTTTTGAAGTGTAACAACATAATGATATTCATGTGGTAAACATACTGAATAAAAATAAGCTTTCGATCAGTATAGATGTTCTAGATTTCTGACATGGATTCCGTTCTTACGATCCTGTTGTAAGTTGAAAATCAGTGTATGAAATGAATCAAGGATATGTTTAACAGTTAACATGACTGAATGCTAAATTATGTTTGTTATATTTTCAACTCTTTGTTCCCAGTGAAGCGCGGTTAGCCTAGTGGCTATGCGCTCCTCAACCATATGCCTGAGGAAGGAGTGTCCTAGGTTCGATTCCCGTCGGTGACGTGAGGAGCCGAAGGATCTTCCTCAGCCATAGCCAAGTTAGCCAGTCTTGGGCGTGGACAGCAGGATTTTTTCCCCAGTTTATTCTGTGGTTTTTCATCTCACAAAGCAGGCAAACTGGCCTTGAGAACTCAACACTACAGGCCATAGGGTACACCGGGGCATAAGGCTGACCACCTTATCCTATAAACGGAGTAAGGTCCGATGATCAATGGACCCTCGACACCGCAAGGTAAAAGAGGGTATAAGGAAGATGATGATGATGATGACAAATTATAATATAAATTTACTGTATACAGTACTGTAATAGTGAAACATGCTTCTCTGCACTTACCAGTTAAATAATCAGATGGAAACACATGGAACAACACCAGTTCTTCAAAACTTCTACTTTATTAATTGGGCAATTCATGGAGGTCAGAAAAGGCTAGGTCATCAACAGATTTTTCAAATTCAGGCATTGCATCAAATCATTCTGATGATTTGCCATATGTACAAGTGGGAGATTTTAACTCTTCTTCAGGAGGTGGGTTTCTCATACTTTAAAAATATGTGCATTAAATCCAACTGAGTGTGCATACATGTGTAGAGGCTTAAGTGCTGTGAGGACATCATGTTGGAGGCTTAATGGATTGTATACAGCACACAGAAAGGATTAAAACAGAATTTAATACTTCCTATATTTGTCTCAGTCACTGAGACATCTTCAGGGATTACAAAAAAACTGATGTAGCATATACACTAATACCACACAATACTAAGCTCAACCACTTGGGTGACTCTAAAGTCCTATCTAGGTGGAGCACCATCTAAGGGCAGTTTTAGGTTCCTGGAATATAAGGTGAGCTCTCTGAGGTGATCTCTGATTAGTGTGCATAAATTTTTTTTCTCCATAAATTCTTTGTAGCCATTAATTGCAGCTTGCATCATACTTGACTAATTGCAAAATCTTTCTATGATGGGGTCAGTTTTCTCCAACAACTGAATTGCCTAAAGAGAGGTGCTTCTGCCAGTTTTATTACTACAAACATTTATTTTGGGTCTCTTCTACATTTTTTTCCCTTCTGCAACTTTTTGCACTTTTATCTCTGGAAGAACTTGAGCTCTTGTTTCACAGCTTTCACTTGCTGCTCTGCTAGCAGCACTATTGTGTCACCAATCTCTTGTAAGGATTTGTCTTTGTCAAATCTTATGTATGAACCTATGAATATTCTAGTCTCCATAGCTTACTTAGTATATAGAAGAAGCCCTTTGGTCAGGAAGACCCTGGTTCGATTCCCGTCAGTGATGTGAGGAACCTTTATCTCGTCTCTTTTGACAAAAGGTGAGTTAGCTGGTCTCTTATGGCTGAAGGGGTTTTTCGTCCCCCAGAACAGCAAACTGTCCCCGTGAACACACACATGGATTATAGCCATGAATACGTCCCAGCCATATACCTGTCCTGAGCTCAGGTAAAATGGGGGGGGGGGGAAGCAATGATAAATTACCCTGTAAAAATCTCACCAGGAGTACTTTGTGGACAATGCCGACAAAGTCGCCTGTGGTTGGAAACGACTGAAAGTGAAAACCAGAACAGATTAATATTGTACATATAATCCTATGAATACTTTCAACAGTTTTTTTTTTTTCTCTGAACAACTTTCATGCACTCTGTCACTTTACTCCATGCTGCATCTTGAAGAGAGATTTCTTCCAACTTTGTCTAAGGGCTTTCTCACCCTCAGCCAGCAACAATAGGCTGAGCAAAAGTGTTTATTAAATGAATACTCTTGAAGGCAGCAACAACACCCTGATCTATGTGTTGCAGGAATGAGGTAGTACTGGGTGAACTTGTTGATGGGATGGCTGTTTGTAAGTACAAGTGGTCATAAGTCGAGGACAGAATTATGACATACTGGAAGTATGTATGCTTCTAGTATGTAGTGCTAATAGTTAGGAGAAACATGATTGAAAGATGGAGTCAGTGCATTGATGATGAATGAGACAGTTATAGCAAACGTGTATATTCAACAGAAGTAAGACAAAATACCTTAGGAATCTTTACACTTATCACAAGATTGGTACTATTTTTTAAAAAAAATTTCAGAATCCTTTTTTGTTCAGCATCCCTTTAAGCTTTGAATATCCGGTGTCTTTATATTTAAACTTCACTAATCCCATCCAGGTTCTGATCCCTCACCAGTGCTGTTGGTTGCAACAAATGTTCCCTCTTAGCTGCTCACACCTGTCAAAAAGGGAGTTCACCCTCCTAGTAACTGCAGTGCACAAAATTTCTGCATTCAGAATTTCTAATTTACAGTCAATAATTTTGAACTTCTCTAAAATCAAATTATATGATAAATCATACTTCTCACATATTTTTAGTAATTTGCCCAATTCCTCCATTCCAATATTCCTATCACCCATTCCAACTTAATATACTCTTTCAGCCTGCACTGTGTGGGTTAATTGACATTGATGTCAGCGAGTTATAGAGGTACACACCTTTTGTTTAGAATGTCTACTTTCTAGACAGTATAGTCAGTGCAAACAGTGATGGATTTTTGTATCAACACTGATTTAAGCAAATTAATTTAGTTTCCAGTCTTATAGGCTAGACAAAAAAAAAGGACAACATTAATATGAATAATGTTACATTAGCAGTTTCAGTATATTAAACTTAAGGTGATATGCCTTTTCACTACTTGTACATGGGAAATATAACTTCTGCATTACTTCATCTTTGGTATCTCTTCTAGGTCAGGCTTCCACTGAGACCTCAATAAAGTAAAGGTTGAAACTGGTCTGGGTAATGGTTTTTCCTATAATGCATTATACACATTTGAAAGGATGTTTACATCCTTTCAAATGTGTTTATACCACAATATTAAGTATATCCGAAACTATTGCCATAAAATGCGATGGTAATTCTATCAACGCCCACCACCCCTACCTAATTTCCGAATGTTGGACGTTCCAAAACTTACAAATTAAGCCACGCCTCCGGCCATTTAGCGACAACAAATGCCCAAATTTGGCATATACATCTTACAGCCTTGACATAGCCCTACAGTCATTCCCACAAAGTTCCAACGATGGTCAGACGATGACCGAAACGGTCCACACCCCGTAAACCCTTGCCCCAGTTTCCACATAAGGATACCCTTCCCCTTCTTTCCTCCCCCCCCCTCTGCCCACAACAAAATAATATATATATATATTATTAATAGTAACCCGGGTTCCCAAACTTATTTCCCGTGTCTCAAGTACAACCCCATGTTCTTTCCCTCTCTTCCCCCCCCCTTTCAACAAGAGCTTGGATTTAGAAGGCATCTTTAAACCAAAATCAAGGTATGTACATAATTTTTCCACATTTTTTATTCTGCCATAATTGCCTTCCACACTCGCCCGTAATGCCCTAAAATATATACATACCCCTTTTGAGTTATGTTAGCCAATGTATTAAATATAAGGGACACTCCTATACAAAAACAGGCTAAAATAGCCGTTAATTATATTAATTAAGTATACTTTTGTATACTTAATATTGTGGGATACAAAGCATGCGTTAAGGCTGAAGTAGTAAGAGAAACACATGTTAGAGGCTTAATGGAGTGGAGCAGCACTGAGAAAGGATTAAAAATGTTTCTTCCAATATTTCACCTTAGTCATTGAGATATCAGGAGGTACAATATCTACTTGTGAACTATAATCCGATGAACAGGATTAAGATAAAAACTTCAAAAATGAAGTCTGTCACTTCTTGGTCATCGGACACTGTTAAAAAAAAAAAAAAAAAAAAAACTATTACCTCATTACACCCGTTCTCCCAGAATATACGGTGTTCCCAAGGTACACAAACATAACGTTCCACTTTGGCCAAGAAATTACCTAGCCAAGAAATGAGTGTAAACACTCGAGGAGTAGGTAGGTTATTCCCCCCCCCCCCCATATGAAGAACACACAACACTTTATATAACCAAAATTAAAAACATAGCACTCGGCAAAGACGATTTATTAGTAATTTTTGACGTTTCTGCCCTTTTCACAAATGTCCCAAAAAGTGACATAGTTCTTCTCTTACAGAACAAATTCTTGCCTAACATTACCGCTCTCTATGCCCACTTGCTACGTTCCATTTACTTGATATGGCAATAGGCTCACCACTATTCCCCATCCTCCAATTGCTAACTTTATATGGAAGCTTTTGTACAACGTGCTGTAGATTCTTTTACTTTAAAGCCCACAGTTTGGCTTAGATACACTGATCAAGTTTACGTTATCTGGCCACATGGCAGCCAAACATTAAAGACCTTCCTCACCTGAACAAACAATATGAGCGGATACAATTTACTATTGAAATTGAAAATCAGAACTCGCTTCCTTTCCTGGATACACTAGTCGCACATCTTCCTTCAGGCTATCTATCCTTCACTGTCTACTGCAAGCCTACACATACTGGCCAATATATACATGCTAACGCATATCACCACCCTTCGCACAAACTTGGAGTCATTAACATCCTCAGCAGAGCTATAACAGTTTGCTCTAATGAAGAAGCTCTTAAACAAGAATTACAAATTATTAACAAATTAATAAATAATAGCTATAGCAAAAATACTATCATTAAAGTTCATAAAACTTCATCAAAAAATACATATAATATAGATTACAGTAAAACCATAGCTATCCCATACGTTAAAGGGCTATCAGAAAAAAATACATAGAATTCTACACCATTTATAATCTTAATGCCACTTTTCAACCACCTTTAAAATTCAAAAACATATTCAACTCCTCTAAGGATCATCTCCCCCCCCCCATTCGCTCACCCTGAAGTTTGTCGTAACTTATCTTAAACTGGTGAAACTGGACGTACAATCCTTATCCATAAAAAAAAACACAAACAACACATTAAATTTAACAATTTTGGTAAAGTAGGCCTCACAGATCATGCTCTTAACACCCTACACCAAATCGATTGGAAAAGTATATGTTCTTTACATCATACAAAAACTTGGTATGAAGGGAAATTTAAAAAAGCCTGTGAAATTTTGATTAACCATCCTAGTCTTAACAACAGTGGTGACATAAAAATCCCAAGAATTTGAATGGCACACACACTCAGCCCACTTAGTTCAAAGTTTTCCAGCAAACCTCTACTTTTAGGACTCAGAAATCATTTTGGCTTTTATTGGCAACCATCCATACTGTTTTGTTTTAATTTATATGTATACTTATGTGAGTAACTTTGTGTAAGCATGTGGCTCTCTAGCTTAATTTATTTTTGTTACCAAATAGATAATAATAACAGGACTTTAGTGTTGTTGTAAGTTTTTTTTTTTTTTCCCTCCCACCAAAGGTCAGGCCAATAGTTTTAATGGTTGACCAAATCAGTGTAACGTTAGCATACCATATAGACTGTAATGCAGCTTGTTTCTTTGTATATATACGTGCAAATGGGGACCTTAATGTGAAAGTCGAAACATCGAATAATTATTTTGGTTTTTATTAAACTGAAGTTCTACTAACACAGTAGTTTCCATAATTTTTATGTTGGATTGAATAATTAGTGTTTCCCCTATTTTGGGAAGATAATGTAACCATATTTATTCAAAATTAAATTGATTTCTGAGAGCAGCTATAGATTCCAAAAACAGTCTTTCTCTTCTAAATTTATTGCATTGGGTCATGGTGGTCTTTCTTCCATCTGATGCTATGAATTGTATCAAAATCATGGTCTGTAAGGTCTGATTCACCATAGTTTTGACTACAGATGTTGGCTGATCTTCCTGTCTGTTCATAGTAGGCCAACTTGCAGGAACAGGGCACTCCTGAACAAGGCACCTGGAGTATATAAATATTCCAGGCAGAGAGAGAGGAGGGAGATGATCTTTAGATGGATAAGGGTAGCAAGTTTTCAATGGGACTTGAAACCTGTGCAGAGATTGTATTTCTTTACAATTCTGGCTATTTTTTCTGAAAAGGCTTGGACATAGGGGGATGA
This sequence comes from Typopeltis vanoorti, assembly GCF_054136105.1. Classification (NCBI taxonomy): domain Eukaryota; kingdom Metazoa; phylum Arthropoda; class Arachnida; order Uropygi; family Thelyphonidae; genus Typopeltis; species Typopeltis vanoorti. The sequence continues at coordinate 1,996,220 of NC_143559.1, forward strand.
TTGCATTACTAAAATCTCTCTGAAGTGAAGATCAAGGACTGGGGGAAGGATTTATTATTATGATTTTGTTAAGTTAATTCAATTGGTTAATTTTTTAAAGATACTGTATTGTTGAGAAGGGTGGTGTGATGGGAAGGTTTGAATGTATCTTCCTCTGCGAGTGAGCTTCCTATATACTGAAAAGGACAGGTTACCATTATGTAGGCACGTTAACAAGGTGTCTTGAAAGGCTAAACTATTATTAGTTTACTTTACTATAGTAAACTGGATTCTAGGGCAAAGACGATTAAATGGAGTAATGTGTGTTTTGGCCATGAGGCCGAGTGGAGAACACATCCACATATCTTAACCAGATAGAAAGTTTGAGAGGGATTGAGTCGAGGTTTTTTTTTTTTTTCCAAAATATTCTGTAAAAAAATTTACAAGGTGAGGTGTTAGAGAAGGAGAACCCATAGAAGTACCCTCTGTTTATAAATTTTGTACTTCAAGAGAAATATCTGTAATGGATATCAAAGGAAAAGAGGTCAGTGATATCAAGAGGAAAAATTTTTACATAATTGAAAATAATAGTTTAGCCTTTCTTAGACATCTTGGCAACATTCCAAGACAGGTTATTACCCAATGGTAATAACCTTTCCCTTTCAGTATACAGGAAACTCACTCACACAGAATGATACATTCACATACTTTCTCATTCCTGTTCCCCCAACAATATGGTATCATTAAAAACACTAACCAATAGAGCCTATAACCTTTGTGCCGAGTACTCTCTTACAGCAGAACTTAATCATATACACCATCATCATCATCATATTCCTGCCATGTACCCTCAAGGGGTGTACAGGATATGATAGTACTACATGAAAAAAATTACATCATTATTAATTTCCTATCTACAATTTTCCTCCAAATCAGTCTGTTACTTGTCAACACTCCAACATTATCAGATTTTATATTTCTTTCGTCTAAAGCACTTTGTACCGCATCAATCCACCTATATCTTGGTCTTCCTCTGGGTCGTTTTGCTGCCAACCTGGCAGAGAACACTTGTTTTGCTAATCTTTCCTCGCCCATTCTGATTAAGTGACCATACCACCTGAGATTAGCTCTGCTAACGAATTCCTGGATGCTGACAATGTCAAGTTCTTTCCTAATATCCTCGTTTTTAATATGATACTGCCATTGATGCCATCTGTTCACGCCTATAATCTTTCTCAGGACTCTCATATCTGTGGTCTCCAGTCTTTGGTCAAGTGTTTTACTTCTGACCCAGCTCTCAGATCCATAAGTTAAAACTGGTTTGAACACTGTCTTGTATATAGCTAATTTAGTGTTCCGACTAATTTCTCTCTTATTCCATATGATTTTATTCAATAGACTTCCGACCATACCAGCTTTGCTGATTCTGTTGTCTATTTCTATATTTAATTTACCATCTTCAGTAAAAATCGTGCCTAAGTAGCTGAAATGTTTTACTTGTTCCACAGGTTCTCCATTCACAACACAGTTGACATTTTCAATGATTCTGCCTATTTTCACTTTCTTTGTCTTTTTATTGCTGACCTTCATACCATATCTATTACAACAGCTATTCAATTTAGTCAGAGAATCTTGCAGACTTGTAGCGGATTTATTTAGAAGTATAACATCATCTGCATAAAGCAAAGAGCTGACATTAACATCTCCAATTTTGATATCATGTTTAATACCACTTTCCTTCACAATGTGATCCATATAGATAATGAATAACAGAGGGAATAAAGTACATCCTTGTCTCACACCAGATTTAACATTAAACCATCTTCCTGTACTTCCTTCAATTCTAACTGCTGACTTACAACTCAAATAAAGATTATGTATTGCTTGATATAATGCCCCATTGACACCATATAACTGCAGCTTATTGAATAGCTTCTCTCCTGGCACCTTGTCATATGCCTTTTCCAGATCGACAAAACTTAAATACAGATCTTTGTTATATTCCCATGCTTTCTCGACTATTTGTCGTAAAGTGAAGATCTGATCCTGACGGCCTCTATTTGGCCTGAATCCAGCTTGTTCTTCACCAAGCTTTTCTTCCACAATTTTTCTCAACCGTTTCTCAAGTATGCTTGCATAGATCTTGCCAGGAACACTCAGTAGGGAAATACCTCTGTAATTCTCACATTCAGTTTTATTTCCCTTTTTATATATGGGTACTATGAGAGCTCTACTCCAATCATCGGGAATTCGTCCCTCTGTCCAGGCTTTCTGAACTATGCAGTGCAGCTACTGTAAGACTCTTATACCACCATACTTCAGCATTTCTGGTTGAATATCATCTACTCCTGCTGCCTTTCCACATTTCAAGCCTTTGATGGCTTTTTCTACTTCAAGTATGGATATGTATTCCTGACTGCATGCCTGGTCAGTGTTTTTTACCACTGTGCTGTCATCACTGCTTGTTTCATTTAGCAGTTTTTCAAAATAATTACTCCATACTTCAAGGATATCTTTTTCTCCTGTTTTCATGTCACCTTTATCATCTCTAATTCCTTTTATAGCACTCTTTCCTCCATTCTTAAGCTTCTTCAACAACCTCCAGAATATTTTGCCACCTTCTTGATATTTATTTTCTATATTCTTGCCAAAGTCCTCCGATGACTTTTGTTTAGCTAGTTTTACAGTGTTTACCATTCTTGCATTTGTCTCTATATTCTCTAAGAGCACAAGCTGACTTATTTGACAGGAACTTTTGGTATGCTTTCTTCTTTTCCTTCACTGCCTCTTTAACTTCCTGTGTCCACCAGGCAGTTCTGATTTTTTTATCCTTAGACAACCTCACCACATGCCTCTCTGGAAGAATCAATGTTTTCTTCAGAGTTTGCCACTGAATCTCCAAGGTTTGATTCATGTTCTCAAACTCTTTCATTTTTCCTTCAATAATCTTTGTGTATTTTAGTCTACAGCTCACATCTGAGAGCTGCTCAACTTTTATTCGCTTTAAAATTCGCTTTTTTCTTACATCTTATTCTTTTCAATATGAAATTCAATTTTATCCTGCTCAAGACTAAATAATGATCACTTCCAATTTCAAATCCTCTGTACACTCTGGTGTCCTGCACCAGTGAGAAAACATCACTATCAACAATAACATAGTCAATGAGACTTTTCTTATTCCTAGCCTCTTCTCTCCATGTGAATTTGTGCACATTTTTATGTTGGAACATGGTGTTAGTAATAACCAGTCCATGTCTTGAGCAGAAATCCAACAGGTATTTGCCATTATTATTAGCTTTGCTCTTTTCTCCAAATTTTCCCAAAATATTTTTGTATGTCTCACAATCATTTCCTACTCTGCTATTTAGATCCCCAACAAGGACCAACTTTTCATTTTTCAGTGTCAGTTGCTTTTTCTAAAGCCTCAAAAAATTCCTCCACTTCTACCTTAGTAGAACCTTCTGTGGGACCATAGGCACAAATAAGTTTCATTGTCCAGTTCCCCATTCTCATATTTGCCCACATTACTCTACTTGAGACTGACTGCCATTCAAGAAGATTAGCCTCGTATTTTGTGTTGAATACTATTGATACTCCTTCTTTTCCTTGATTGTCATTGCCTGAATATAACATTTTGTATTTATTGCTCAGAAAGATCTCACCAGTTTTTGTCTTTTTTGTTTGTCACCCCTATTATGTCGATCTGGTACTTATCTAATTCCTCAGCTAGCTCCATTTCTTTGCTATTCAGGCTTCTTACGTTGATAGTACCGATCTTTAACTCTGGTGATGTTGAGTTGGGGTTTATTTTCAGATTTGTTCCAGTAGCTGACTTTTCGCTGTTCGCCCTGGTTCCCTGGCGAAAACAAGGGGGTCTTGTTTAACCGGGCGACGCCCCAGCCGTCATGAAATTTTGTCATGTTGTACCATCATTCTATATTTTGGTTTAACCAATAAGAATACAATTTGGTCGGCTAAATCCCAAATTGCCGGCCCATCCTCGTCTATTCAGTATCCAAGTAGATACCCAACAGTGTGTACCACGAGAAGGTGAGGATTGGACATTAGGTCAGAAGCCCTGGTCGGTTTTCCGCATTCCTTTAAAGGCTATGTGGAGGTCTCCTCTCAGTTATACAGCTTTGACCCTTAAGCACCCCATCATATACACCACACCTTATATAATACAGTTCTAAAGGCTACGTTCCCATAGTATCAAAAGAAAGAAAAAATCAACCCTCTCATCGTTCCTTGACGTGATACTATCATCATCCCCCCCCCTTGTGTCTGAGGCACTTCAGAAAAAATTGCCAAAATCTTATAGAAATAATCTCTGCACAGCTTTCAAGCTCCACCAAAAACTAGTTAAACTTATCTGTTCTATTAAAGATCTGCTCCCTCCTCTCTCTCTCTTTCTCTGTGTGCCTGGAGTATATAAAGTGCCTGTTCCTGCAAGTTGGCTTGCTATGGACAGACACAAAGATCAGCCAACATCAGTTTGGAAGAACTCAAAAAATGCATCTGCACTCACAACTAGTCAATCGGAGATTGCAAACCATGCTCCATCATAGTAAATTTAGAAGTGAGAGACGTTTTCTGAAATCAACCTAATTTGAATAAATATGGTTGCATTAAACTTCAAAAAGTGTGAAGAAACACTAATACCTCTAGATCCTAGTTTACATCCTAGGCCACCAACTGCTGCCCGACTTAATTAGGACTAGTCTTTTGTCCACATGTGATAAATGACTCAATGACAGAGACATATTTTAAGAAGTAAATGTTATCTTTAATACTTTCTCAGTGCTGTTTCACTCCACTGAGCCACCCTTAGTGCAGCGAAAAAGGGATACTAAGGCAATTAATTGTGTGTGTGTGTGTGTAAAGTAGCTTAGTTGTGAAGATGTTTCATGAGTAAACTTTGTTTGCAATTAAATAAAGGATTAAACAAGAATATAATTTCTTGGCAACTTTAATTTAACCTACATTGTTGGAATTAAAATACCTGTACATGTTTTTCTGCAGATTATATTAAATAGGCATCAAGTGAAAAAATAAGCTTCCTCTGGATTCCATCATTGATAAGTATGCCTGTCAACATTACTAAATTCTATGCTGTTTGTGATACCAGACTGCTGCTGTTGTCATTCATGTAGTTGCAAATCATTGATAATATAGAGTGCTGTTTTCTGGTATGAGAAGAACAGCTAATGTACATATAAAGAAGAATATATATTAAGAAAAGTGAAAGAGGAAAGGTTTTAGGTATTATTTCTGGGAAAATTCTCATGTTACTCCTCTAAAAGTAAACTATTATTTTAATTGCTAATATAGCCTACTTTCGTTCAGGAGTGCCCCCCTTTTTTTTTTTACAATATCATTGGCTCTTTACCCAAATTCTAGGGGATTATTGGAGTGTTACAAACTAGCATATAAAGAATAAAAATAGGAGAAAATTTGGACATACCTTTTTGGATGTTGTTTTCTGTCTCCTTATTCCAGTGATGTGCTTTCATATGCTGTTAAAGTTTTTTTTTTTTTGGGGGGGGGGGGAGGGAAAGTGGGGTAATTATTTGAAAAAACCCAGGTTTTTATATATGTATAATATTAAGAGTGGGTAGAGAGCATTTGGGGGGGGGGTGAGAGAAGGATCTAAAGATAGAAATTATTTTTTGGGAAAGAGGAAGAATTTAAGGGGAAAAGATCAATTTCCTAAACCTGACATTAGTCGGAACAAACAAAATAGTCATGAAAATATTCCAAAAACCCACACATATCAGAAACTACCTCCATTTTAACTCATACCATCCTTATTCGATTAAAAAATCAGTCCTCTTAACACAATTCATACATGCTTACAAGTTTAACAAACCGTAATTATCTCAACACAGAAATGAAGTTAACACTTTTCAAAATCGAAATTACCAAACACAACTTATAAATTACGCCAACAAAACCAAGCAAAACAACCCGACAACCAAAACAAACTTCCCAACACGAAAAATTATCAAACTTCCATACATCCAGAACATATACAAAGCCTACAAATACATTTTCAAACACACTGACTATAAGCTGGTGTTCACCAAAAACCAAAAATTGGCAACACTTCTAAAACCTACAAAACTTCACACACAAAGAAATATTAGAACACCACAACATTATTTACAAATTTCCCTGCCAAAAAGACTGCGATGTCACCTACACAGGTTCTACCTTCAGGTCTTTATGGACAAGACTAGAACACTTTCATAACTGTATCATCCCTATTCCAGAACAATTAAACAATAAAAAACAACAACCAAAAGAAAAACAGGATACGAAGTTGTGTGTAGAGGCTTAAGTGCTGTGAGGACATCATGTTGGAGGCTTAATGAATTTTTTTACAACACTCAAAAAGAATTAAAATAGAATTTAATACTTCCTATATTTCGTCCTAGTCACTAGGACATCTACGGGGATTACAAAAACAATTAATGTAACATATGCACAAATAACAAACAATACTAAGCCCAAAACCACGTGGGTGACACTAAAGTCCTATCTAGGTAGAGCGCCCTCTAAGGGCAGTAGTAGGTGGCCTGGAATGTAAGGTGGGAACTCTGGTGATGAGTGTTTCCCAAATCTTAGGAAGCTTAATGCAACCATATTTATTGAGATTTGGTTGGTTTTTGAGAGCTGCTGCTGCTTCTAAGAAAAGTCTCTCTTTCTTGAATTTGCTGTGGTGGAGCATGGTGGTTTTCTTCCATGATACTCTGTGGGTGGTGTCCAAAACATGGTCAGCCAAGCCTGAATGGCCATAGTTGTGTTTGAAGATGTAAGACTTGTGTTCCTCTAGACGGATGGATGCTGATCCGCCTGTCTGTCCAAAGTATGCCAGCTTACAGGAACAGGGTACTTTGTAAACTCCAGGCAGAGAGAGAGAGGAGGGAGCTGATCTTTCGTCGAATGGATAAGGGTAGCCAGTTGTGTTTTGGGGGGGATGGGAGCGGAAAGGTTTAAGTTTTTTCGTGACATCAGGGGGCCAGGAAGATACTTTTTTGAGTAATTTTTTTTTATTTTTATTATTTTTTTTTAAAACACAAGTTTTAAAAAAACCCACAAAAACACAAGTTAAGAAACTTAAAATTTTACTCAAAAAAGTATCTTCCTGGTCCCCTGATGTCACGAAAAAACTTAAACCTTTCCGCTCCCGTCTCCCCCGAATATACGGTTTACCAAAAATCCACAAACCCAATTCCCCACTCAGGCCTATAGTAGATGCTACCAATGCACCTTGCTATAGACTATCTAAACAGCTGGCCAACTCTCTGATCCCCCTCACCGGAAGGTCCCCTTCCTATATAAAAAACTCGACCCCACTTTAAAGCCCTCCCAGAAAATTTAACCTTGAAGAAGACAGACATATTGGTAAGCTTTGATATCTCCTCTTTGTTTACCAATATTCCTTTAATTGACACCTTATCTCTCTTAGAAAACGTTTTTCCCTCTGACATCTTAGATCTCTTTTCCTTTGCCATTAACTCTGGGTATTTCTCTTGGAACAACAAAATCTAGAAGCAGATAGAGGGAACTGCCATGGGTTTCCCCCCTCTCACCCCCCCCTTGCCAATTTCTATATGGAAGATTTCGAAAAACAAGCCATAGACTCAGCCCCACTCAAACCTATCTGGCTAAGATATGTAGATGATGTGTTCTCTATTTGGCCTCATGGCCCAGACACGTTAGACTCGTTCCTCAGTCATCTCAATAGTCTACATCCAAGAATCCAGTTCACTATGGAAAAGGAAAAGAACAATTGTTTACCCCTTCCTAGACACCTTAGTCACACGCCTGCCTAATGATACACTTACCTTCACCGTATACAGAAAACCCACACACACAGGCAGATACATTCACAAACTCTCCCACCACCACCCCTCTCAACAATATGGCATTATTAAAACTCTTACCAAGAGAGCCCACAATCTTTGTTCCAGTGGAACCGCCCTCACTAATGAGCTTAACCACATACACAGCACTTTCCTCTCCAATGGCTACAGCGATCACAGTATCAAAAAAATAATCAACTCCTCCCCCATTCCCCTTCCTTCTCGTCAACAAGATTTTAAAAATGCCATCACCATACCCTACATCCGTGGCACATCTGAAAAAATAGCCAAGATACTAAAACAGTACAATCTACACACAGCATATAAGCCCCACCGCAAACTGGCTACCCTTATCCGTTCGACGAAAGATCAGCTCCCTCCTCTCTCTCTGCCTGGAGTTTACAAAGTACCCTGTTCCTGTAAGCTGGCGTACTTTGGACAGACAGGCAGATCAGCATCCATCCGTCTAGAGGAACACAAGTCTTACATCTTCAAACACAACTATGGCCATTCAGGCTTGGCTGACCATGTTTTGGACACCACCCACAGAGTATCATGGAAGAAAACCACCATGCTCCACCACAGCAAATTGAAGAAAGAGAGACTTTTCTTAGAAGCAGCAGCAGCTCTCAAAAACCAACCAAATCTCAATAAATATGGTTGCATTAAGCTTCCTAAGATTTGGGAAACACTCATCACCAGAGTTCCCACCTTACATTCCAGGCCACCTACTACTGCCCTTAGAGGGCGCTCTACCTAGATAGGACTTTAGTGTCACCCACGTGGTTTTGGGCTTAGTATTGTTTGTTATTTGTGCATATGTTACATTAATTGTTTTTGTAATCCCCGTAGATGTCCTAGTGACTAGGACGAAATATAGTAAGTATTAAATTCTATTTTAATTCTTTTTGAGTGTTGTAAAAAAATCCATTAAGCCTCCAACATGAGGATACGAAGTACAGGAAAAACTGAGATAGCAGTCCATGCCCTTGAACAAAAACGTACCCTGCAAATCGACAAGGCCATAATATTAGACATACAATACAACGAAACAATGCTTAGAATATCGGAAATGATAGCCATAAAATGTGACAGATTCAATAAACATCAACTGGCTTTACATAATCTCAGAAAGTTGGAAGCTCCATAACATAAAAATTAGGTCACAACTCCGACCAATAGGAGACAACACAAGTATACCAAAGACAGAAACACCTAACTGATGTGACATAGCATCTACTTCCCCCATGAGTTCCGAAGACAATGGTTGTCGAAACAGCTCATACCCCATTATTTCCACCCTGACTTTTTCCCTTAAATCCCTCCTCTTACCCCAAAAAATAATTTCTATCTTCAGATCCTTCTCTCACTCCCTCTTCCTCTCAAACGCTCTCTACCCACCCTTAATAATAATATTATACATATATAAAAACCTGGTTTTTTTTTCATAATAATTCTCCCACATTACTTCCCCCCCCCCCCAGAAAAAAAAAAACCTTGCTTTAACAGCACACGAAGGCACATCGCTGGAATAAGGAGACAGAAAACAACGTCCAAATTTTATCCTATTTTTATTCTAAATTTTTATTATAAACTGTTTAAACTATTTTATTTTATTGGTAATAGTGGCAAATAAAATTCAAAGTAAGGGTGCTGTTGCTGCCAGTGAAATGAAAACATGTAAACCTGTTACATTATGTACTAAGATTAAAATTGTAAATTTTAATATGATGGTATATCAAACATGAAGATAGGCCATACGCTAAACTCACCTCACACAACTGTTGCATTTGTTAATATTAGTTATCTATAAACATGATAATCTCATTACCAGAATTTAATGGTGTAGATTGATCAAAGTGATTGGTGTTCCCTTCAACTAAAAATAACTTTTTCCTTTGCGAAAATTAGTCCGACTTTTTCGTTTGCATAACTGAAGTAAATTAATACTTTACTTCATTTATACACATATGACTGATTAAAAATTATATTAAACCATTACTTGCATCTACAAGTTAAAAAAAAAAAAAAGCAGCAATGATTTGCTATGATAAAATTCACTATTCAACAGTCTGGAACATAACATATATGTCCAGAGTAAGCTTGTATATAAACAGATGTCACAGCTTAATAGAAATATTAGCATTAATTCAGGTTGTTTCATCACTTGTCCTCTCCCTCTTAGTAATTGTAGGTAGCCAGTTATAAAGTTAAATGCTGAACTTTCACATTTTTGATCTTAATAGTACAGACTGCACATTTTAAGTTTATTATAAAGATGTGCTAATGTAACATTTTGAAATTTAAACATTAATTCTGCATTTTCATTTTTGTAATTTCATACTCCTAGTTTCCCATTATTGTTTGCCTTTGTACTTTCATGTTATGTTCTTTGTTTGCTCCTGCCACTCCTATGTGTTCTGTTGTCAGTATGTGATTTCTTGCAGTGTCCTGAAATTTTTGTTTTATTTACCATTATTTCCTTTGTTTTATGGGACTTAAGTGGGGATGGATCAGTCTTTTTTTCTCTAAATTCGCTTTAGCAAACTGTTCCTCTGGTTTTTATGGGTTTGCTGCAGCAACCATATATCTGGTAAATATTTTTGGAGGAAAAAAATATATAAAAAAAAAAGCATAAATTACTTATAACCACCTATATGTTCAGCTGTTTTCTAACCAATTTTAGAGAAGTGTGGAGGGGATATCTATGATAGGCAATACATTTGATTATGTATTTAGGCTTATGTGCTTTTTGAAGCGTTGAGGAAGATTGCGAGACTAACAGGGTAAATTATGTAATCAGTTGCTTTTGTAAACTGAGGGTGTTGTAAGAATGATGTAGAAGATAGTGAAAAACTAGTTCAGTGAGTGCACGAAAGTTAATTATTATGAGGAATTTCAACTATGGGGGGGGGGGTACCGTATTTACTTGAATATAACTCGGATTTTTTTCTCCGAAATTAAAGTTAAAAAATCATGGTGTGAGATATATGCAGAGATTTTTGGAAACTAAAGTCTTTCAGGAAAAACCTTAATTGCTTATAATTAAATCCTCAGTATTCATCATAATTTATAATTGCTCACATTATTTATAAAATGAATGCATTTAAATTTTAATTCTCAACGTTATTTATGCAATCGACCTCTCACCTTCATCATGTGATATATTTGAATCTTTTAGCAACAACGCTTCTGTAATTAAATTATTTCTGGCAAAATCATGTCCATAGCTCTCCAGTTGTTACAACACTTCTAATGATGGTCTCTTAATCTTAATCCATCCCCATGCAATCCAAGATCGAGAAGAAGTCAATGCTGTCACTCCCAAATTTCCTCTACTGTTTGCATTCATCTCTATGCATGTGATTGGTGCAGTGTTAACAAATGATCGTGTGACTAAACGACAAAGGCAAGCTGGCGATTGTTGAGTTGAAATGCTGATTCTGTTCAAACAAATTCCAAAATATCTGAAACTGTCATAACAACATTCATTGTCTATTTCTTAAAGTTTTAAACTTTATTCATGTGCAAACTATATGCGAAACGTTTTAATTTCTATTTTTGTAAAGTAAAAACAGGAGTGAGAGTATACACGAGGGCGAGTAAATACGGTAGATTAAAGGAGCTATTTTATGTAGCTATTAAGATACTTAGATACTATTAAGATAGCATGTGATAAGGAGAATCAGGAATATGGGATGCTGCCTTTGATGATAGCATTAGGGCATTTGTCATACTTAATTTTGTTGTGGACTACAAGGTAATTCATCACCTGTGAAGGTATTTGAAATGGGGGAAAAGGAGTACTGGTGTATGTAGTAATTATGGTGAAAATGAACTGAATACTTTTTTACAAGCAAATGAGAGAAGTGGCACAAAAGATTTGTAAAATAAATACAAAAAATGCAACATCTGAGTTGTACTTGCATGTTTTCAGAGCATGAATGTTTTTATTTTGATTCAAAGTTTACAGATACACCAGGGAAGGAACCATCCAGCTCAATTACCATAAGTTGCTTATTTTTCATTGATGTAAACTAGCTTTTTCATAAGAAAGATTCCGGTAATTGGACCACATGTTTATTAAACATGTCTTACATTGAAAAAAATTGTTACATAAGGAAATTTAAAGAAGCTGCAAACATGCTTAGAATTCCAACGCAATGCAACAAAAACCAGGGCCTAATTCTACACCAAGTTTGGGCAACATTGATAAAAAATATACCCAAGTCAGACTTCGGACAATGTGAACGTGAACAACAGAACGTGACAGCATCCAGCATTGTTCAAACTTAGCATTGCACTGAATCTGCATTTGGATGTTTATTTTAATGAACAGTTAGATGGCCACAACTGCATAGAATGAACTATTTTGAGTAATTTCTCATTTCTTGTGTTTAAACTTTTAGTTACCTTTGACCCCTGAAGATGTAAGTCAAACGACTTACGAAACTTGTCGGGTTTGTTTTTTATTGTTATTTATCTTAATAAACATGTGGTCCAATTACCGGAATCTTTCTTATGAACTGCTAAACCACAGAAACCTACGCCTACAAGTAAACTAGCTTTTGTTCAGCAACTGATATACATTATAACTTAAGGCAGGATACCTTGTAGATTTTTGTGTGTAAAAGTATCTATTCATATATTAACTACAAGATAATTTGATTCTTATTTTACTAAAAAAGTTTGTAGCTGTAGTAACATTGTGTAAAAATTAACAAGAATTATAATTTGAAGAGAAAATACTGATTTTAGTAAAAATTTAGTAAAATAGTGATATTGCTGCAATGATGCCTCTTGCTTCTAATGAGCTGGCCACTCCACTCTTATTTGGGACCAGAAATTCTTAACCAGTAGTGTAACCACAAGTTCTGAAACATTTTTTTACTAAAGAAAGATTTGTAGTTACAAAGTTTTTCCATTACATTTTCCATTAGAACAGAATTTTTATATTACATTTTCAAGAAAAAATATTAACTTCTTGGCACCAACGACAAGCTTGCATATTAGGCTAGTGGCAGTCATTGTGTTGGCTGAGTGCTTTGCTTCCAGGTGGGGGGAGTCATCATGCAGTCTTTACCTGGAATTTCCAGTTAAGGAATATGTAGAACTAAGAGTAGGTGATTGTGACAAACTTAGGAGGCACTTTCAATGCTATTGCATAAACATTTGCAACAGAAGAATGTTAGCATTGCATGGGAAATGTATCCAAGTATTTGATGAAAGCAATTTCAAATGGCTTAGTGAAAAGTATAAATGAAATAAGAGTTAAATGGATGAATACTATTAAGCAGGAACTACAAAGAAAGAAAATGTTGTGAAGGACAAAAAGTATCTATGTTAAGGCTTAAGTGCTAGGAGGAAGAAAGGAGAAAGTTAATCTAGATTCATAAATATTACAAAGCACATAGGCAGGAAGGATGTCTGCCATAATAAGCCAGGCAAAATGCAGTTACAAGAGGAAATTAGCAGAGTAGGCAAAACAGAAATCCCAGAGTTCCTTTCCTATATGATGAATAAAAGGAGGAATGACAGTGGGTGAATAAATTTAAATACTGATGTGGTGATCTAAAAAAAAAAAAAACTGAGTGACCCCTTGTAAAGATGTATCATCCAGGTAGAGCTATTGTAGTGATAAATGGGACTGGTGTACAAATACATGTCAATATTGCAGAATCTTAATGCAAAAATGCCTCTGACTGAGCTGTTTGTTTCAGCTCTGGTAACATTCCAAGAGAACAGAAATAAGACAAAACAGTTTGTTTGCACAAAGAAAATTCCAAGATAAACTGTTCTACTGAGCTACTGTTCAGTAGTTCAGGACTGGTAGAGGTATTGAAAACGTTTGTCAGAGTAGAATTCAGGAATACTTGGATAGGTGTACAATAGTCATAACTTTAGACATAGCTCATGCTGCCCTTTTGGAGTACCATACTCGTCTATTATTAGTAATTTTCACTTTCTGTGATGAAACAGCATTTGAGTTGGATGAAAGAAATTGTTGCATAACGATACTGCTAGGAAAGGCATTTAATAGAATCCTGTGTAGGTAAATTGGAGAAAATCAGGATGGATATGAAGCTGGTGATCTGGAAGACAAGGTCATACATCAGAGTAGTAAATGGTAGAGTAGAATCCAGAAGATAGGTGACAAGTCGAATGCTGTAAGACAGTCTACTTGGAGCTACTTATGCTTTTTTGTAAATGAATGATGTAGAAGGTGATTTGGTGGGAAACATCCACTTATTTACTGTTGATATAAAACTGGATAGGATAATAGTTAATAAAAATGTTAGTTCCTGCAGGTGATTTAAAGAGACATTTACAAAATTGTCAAAGGAAAACAGTTAGTTGAATGTGGTCAAGTATATGGTTATGCATGTTAGGCTGAAAAAATTACATGCATTGTACTGTGTTAATGGAATTAGACTTCAGGAAACTGAGGCTAGGGATTTATGAGTGATGGACAGAGGTGAAGTTCAAAGGGCATATTGAAATATGGGGCAGAATGGCTCATAGGATCATATTGATGCTGAAGAACACATTGAAATATCTGTATAATCGCTGGTACGTTGCCCATTGTTACGTATAGCTTACCATCACATTATTTATATATATATATATATATATATATATATATATATATATATATATATAGGCAAGTGAAGAGATCTGATATACTGTTTGAACAGATGAGACCTCCTAATATTTTGCAAGGTGGCTTGACATTTCATGTAGATTGCCTTGCGAGTGTATAACCTCACTAGACTTTTTGAAAAGCCCAAAAAGAAAGTTAAGATCATGATTGTTCTATGAAGACTTGGTGTAAGACCCGATTTATCCTTACATTTGTAGGTGATATTGCCGAAATCTTCATGCTTCCAGATTTCAGAACTGTTTCTGATCTGACTTGTGTAATCTTAATGTAGAAACAGATCTTCCAGATAGACCTAAGAGTAGTTTTTTTTTTTTAACATAGTTGCATGTCAGCAAGTCTCAATGTATTGACAGTTTTAAGATCTTGCATTTGTGATGATATAATACAAGTTTTTCTCTATACAATTCTTGAACTGTTTTTGAGTAACTGTTTAAAGAATAGGTTGGAGAGAAAATAAGTTATTTTTATTAATGTTTTCCTTTAGGATGTATTTAGCTTTAATTTGCTACAGATGGAATGAGATGACACACATATGAGTTTACTTTCTCTAGATATACAGTGATATACTGCTGCATACCTATATTAATTAAAACATCTAGAAAGGAGAGTTTGTTTTATATATTTTTTGAGGATAACTTTATTTTTGGATGGAGACCATTTAGTGAAAAATTCTTTAAATCATGGGTTTAGATCAGAGATGCTTAAGCATCAAAGCTGGATAACTGTGAGGAGACCTCCACATAACCTTTTAAGAAATGTGAAGGTCTCCACATTCCTTTTAAGGGAACCAGGCAGGGTTCTGACCTAATGTCCAATCCTCACCTTCTCTTAGTGCACCCTGTTAGTTTACCTGTCTGGATCAACTCTGTTATCTAGATACTGGACAAATGAGTGTGGGCTAGCAATTTGGGAGTTAGCTAACCAAATTTATTATTGACATTAAACCATAATGCAAAATGATGGTATAATATGACAGAATTTCATGCCAGTCGAGGTCTCACCCAGTTCAACCAGGTTCCATTGTTTTTCATCTGGGAATTGGGGCAAAAAATCAAGTACTGAAACAAATCCCAGCTCAACATCAGCAGAGTTCAAGATTGCTATCGTCAACATATGAAACAAGTGGAAAAGAAGTGGAACTAGCGGAAGAATTTGATAAGTACTAGATCAACATAATAGGTGTTACTGAAACAAAGACAGAAACAGATGAAATATGTTTGTCTTCGAATGAGCAAAAAAATGGAAGTATGAAAAAGATTCGAAAAGTAATCTCATTGGAAGAAAAACTTGATATAATAAAGAAAAATGAACAAGCCTAGTCCAGAGCAAAGATAGGACAAGAACACAAAAATGGGTGAATCAACTATAAAAGCAATTTTAAGCAAAGCTGCTGAATACGAAGAGAAAGGTAAGGCTGCTTAAAGTTCATGCATGCACTTGAAATCAAAAGTATTATAATGATGGAATTAGAGAGACTTCTTTCTACATGGATCGAAGATTGTAACCAAAAACGGATCCCGCTGAGTACTGACTTTATTAAATCAAAAGCGTTAAGTCTCTTTGCAACCTTGAAAGAAAAGGCTATCAATGATGGAAAAGAAGAATAATTCCATGCTAATGCTGGGTGGTTTGAGCATTTCAAAATGAGAAATAGCTTACATAATGTTCTAATCACAGGCAAAAGCTGCAAGTGCAGATAAGGAGGTGGCTGCAAATTATCCAGAGATTTTGAAAATTGTGGAAGAAGGGGACTATTATGACCAACAAATATTTAATGTTGATGAAACTGGCCTTTTTTTGAAGCAAATAACTCCCACGATTTTTCTGGCCAAATCAGAAATCTCAGCTTGGTTATAAAGTCACAAAATCGAATGAAATTACTACTAGCAATATGCAAGCCTTTTGGAAGCACATTCTTTCACATTGTGCAAATGATTTTAGAGGCTTTTCAAATGAATAAGTTAAATCTCATTCTGAGAAATTGAGTGATTCTGACCTGCTAAATTTAGATGCACAGCAGGAAGATCCTGAAGAATCTGAAGAAAATCTAATCACTGACAAGCTGAAAGATTTCACAGACAATTTCAAAATGTTTTTCGTAAAATCAAAGTTTTAGTTATTATTTCTGGGAAAACTCACATGTTACTTCTCTTAAAAACTATTAATTTTACAGCTATTTTGCCTGCTTTTGTTTAGGAGTGCCCCTGTTTTAATGTCATTGGCTTTTTACTCAAGAATTCTTAGGGCATTGCAGATGTATTTTAGAGACAAACTAGGGGGCTCTTCCCCCTGGATGTTGAACATTGATGCCATGCAGCCAAATGGAGAACACATCATTAACAAAGCACAGCCTAACAGTGGGTCTATGTGGGGCAGAGTTCAGAGCTTTCTTCTCTTCAAACATTTCCATGAAGAAATTAGCTGGGGGTGGGAGGAATTCCAGCAGAGAACCTATGGCTGTTCCCTCTGTTTGTTTGTAGAATTTTCCTTGCCAAACTAAATAGCTAGAGTTCATGGTGAACTTAAACTAGGTTGAAATATTCGGATGAAAACTTAAAGAAGCTTTAGCCCTTATTCAGTTTGAATAAGGGCTAAAGCTTTAAGTGGGACACTTTTGAATAGAGAGTAGACATCAAAACCGATCATAACATCAATGCATGAGGTTTTCTATACTAGCTTTAAAGTAGGCTTTTTTTGTGTGTGAAGCAATGTTCCCAGTATGTTGTGAGCTACACGACTTTGTGTACATATCTTATTATTTAATATTTTATGAAATATTAAAATATTGATTAAATTTTAGTTAATATTAGTCAACATAATTTCCTTAAAAAAATGTTATGAATAGCCAACATCTAAGCCTTAACTACCAAATCATTTTATTTTGAGCAGAATAAAATTGAATTTCACATTGAAGAGTATGTGAGAATGTTTTAAAACAAATCAAAGTTGAGCAGCTTTTGGAGGTATTACAAACATTATTCAAGAAAACAGATACCAAACCTCATACAGTGGCAAACCCTGAAGAAAACATAGATTGATTTAGCCAGACAGGCACATGGCTAATGTTGTCTGCAAGGATAGAAAAATCAGAACTCTATAGTGGAACTAGAAATTCTTAACCAGTAGTGTAATCACACAAGTTGTGAAGACTTTTTTTTTACTAAAGAAACACTTTTACTGAACCACTTTTATTTACTGAACTCAGTAAATAAAAGTGGCGGTAAAGGAAAAAAAATTTCATGGAAAGTAAGTCGGCTTGTGCTCTTAATTAACCCTCTCATGCATGAATTTTTATATTAATTTATAAAAAATTATAATGATGATACAATACCATTTAATATTACAATATTACCATGAATTCATCATAGAATATGCTGTGGCCTTCGATCTGATTAACTGAATAGCTAACACATGGTTCAAGAAGAGAGTTGGGCATCTGATAACTCTTATAGGTTAGATAGAATGAGTCAGATTGACTATGTTATGTGCCGTAGGAAACATCTGAAGGAGGTGAAAAACTGTAAAGTGATTAATGGAGAAAGTGTAGTGGCACAGCACAGGTTGGTTGTGGTAGACTGTGATATAAAAGGGGAAAAGAAGAATAGACGGAAGTGGCGGATACAGAGGAGAATGAAGTGGTGGAAATGGAAGAGGAAGGCCCAATGAATAAGTTTAAAGAAAAGGTATTGAAAGAAATGAAGTTACCAGAGGATGTGGAAGAATGGTGAGACATTAATAGTCGGAATATTAGAAAAATTGGAGAAGAGGTGCTTGGTATAACATCAGGAAACGGACCGCCTGAGGATAAGGAGGCATGGTGGTGGAATGAGGAGGTGCAGTTGGAGATCAAGGAAAAGAAAGAGGCAAAGAAAAAATGGGACATGACTAGAACTAGAGCTGACAAGGAGGCATATAGATTAGCGAAGAAAAATGTAAAGAGAGCTGTGGCAACGGCGAAAGCGAGGGCAGTTGATGAGGTTTATGAAGAACTGGAGAGAAACGGTGGTGAAGTTCAGTTGTTGAGAATAGCGAAAGCCAGAGATAAGGCCTCGAAAGACATAACATCAGTCAAGCAGATAAAGGATGCCTCAGGAGTAGTATTACAAGAGGAGGACAAAATCAGAGGAAGATGGAAAGAATATTTTCATAAATTACTAAATGAGAATCCGAGAGAGAGGTGTGAGGATGGAGAGGCAAACGAGATCGGTGCAAGACATAAGTAGAGAAGAAGTGGATTGGGTACTGAGAAAAATGAAGAATGGAAAGGCTGTGGGGGCAGACCCAGATACCTGCAGAAGTGTGGAAAAGTTTGGGCAGTGAGGGCGTGGACATGTTATGGGATCTGATGAGGAAAATAGCCCAACAGGAAAAGATACCAGAGGAATGGAGGAAAAGTATTCTCGTCCCAATCTACAAAGGAAGAGGAGATGTTCAAGACTGTGGCAACTATAGAGGGATCAAGCTGATGTCACACACATTGAAGATATGGGAAAGAGTAATTGAAGGAAGGATACGGCAGGAAATGAAAATTGGTGAGGAGCAGTTTGGATTTATGCCAGGAAGAGAGACAATGGATGTGATATTTGCGCTAAGGTGATTGATGGAGAAATAAAGAGATGTAAGTGTAGCTGCACATGGTGTTTATAGACCTGGAAAAGGCATACGACAAAGTGTCCAGGCAGGAGGTATGGAAGTGTATGAGGAAGAAGGGGGGTGTCGGAGAAGTACGTGAGGTTGGTGAAGGAGATGTATGAGGGAACAGAAACTCAGGTCATATCTAGTGTCGGCATGACAGAAGGGCTACACCAAGGGTCAGTTCTGAGCCCCTACCTCTTTGACCTGGTCATGGATGTACTAGTGGAGAATGTCAAGAAGGAGGCACCATGGAGCATGCTGTTTGCTGACGACATTGTTCTATGTGAATCATCCCGAGAGAAGCTTGAAAATACCCTGGAAGAGTGGAGAGAGGCATGAGAATTAACCGGGAGAAGACCGAATATATGTCAACGGGGAGTGACGAGGATATGGTCATATGACTTCAGGGTGAAAGGCTAATTTCAGGGAAGAAATTCAAGTACCTTGGGTCGGTTGTCGAGAGGAATTGTGACTTGGATGAGGAAATACAGCACCGAATAACATGCGGTTGGATGAATTGGAGGAAGATGAGCGTGGCCCTGTGTGACAAGAGAGTGAGTTGTAAGAGGAAAGGAAAGCTGTATAAGATGGTGGTGAGGCTGGCAATGCTCCATGGCGTAGAGACGTGGCCTATAACAAAGGCACAGGAGAGGAAGATGGAGATGCGGATGTTGAGATGGATGAGTAGTGTGACAAAGAAGGACAGGATAAGGAATGACTACATCAGAGGGGCAGTTAAGGTGGGGACCAATTGGCAAGAAGATACAAGAAAGTAGGCTGAGCTCAGGTGGAGGGATACGGTTAGGTTAGGGAGAAAGGATGGAGTCCGAAGAACGCCCTAGACCAGAGAACTTGGAAGAGGAAGGTTAAAGATTGGTGCGCCGACCCCGTTTAGCATGGGATAAGGCATAGTGAAAGAAGACCATGAATTCATTAATTTTGCTAAATTTGTGCCCTGTGTATGTAAAAAAAAACAATGTCCTCATCTGAGAACATCATTTTTGTGTCCTCAGATGAGGCCCTTATGCATGAGAGGGTTAAGGAGCAGAGAAAAATATAAGTTTAAGCACTGTGTAAAACTAGCTAAACAAAATTCATGGGAAGAATACAGAAAATAAATTTTAGGAAGGTGGCAAATATTCTGGAGGCAGTTGAAAAAGCTTAGAACTGGAGGAAAGAGTATTGTAAAAGGAATCAGATGACAAAAGTGCCATGAAAACTGAATATAAAGATAATCTAGATGTCTTGAGTTATTTTGAAAGATTGCTAAATGATATAAGAAGTCACAGCATTGGTAGAAAACACTCAACAAGAGTGCAATCAGGAATACATATTACTTGAAGTAGAACAAGTCATGTAGAAA
This sequence comes from Typopeltis vanoorti, assembly GCF_054136105.1. Taxonomy (NCBI): domain Eukaryota; kingdom Metazoa; phylum Arthropoda; class Arachnida; order Uropygi; family Thelyphonidae; genus Typopeltis; species Typopeltis vanoorti. The sequence goes on from NC_143559.1 coordinate 2,016,726, forward strand.
GACAGATGGACTAGATGATCTATCAGAAATGCTCAAATATTGGGGGAATGAAAGTTTTATAGTGCACAAAACCTTCTGCATAATTCATAGCTCTAGTACCCATCTATAAAAAGGGAAACAATTGAAATGATTACTAGAGGTAAATTCCTGTGTTGGAATTAGAGGAATTTCCCTACTGAATGTTCTTAGTAAGATTTGTGCAAATATTCTTGAGAGACAGCTAGGAGAAATTGTGAAATGAGGAAAGCTTGGAGAAGAACAAGCTGGATGCAGACCAAACAGGTTGTCAGAATCAGATTTTCCTTTTAAGACAAATTAAGTCAGATCCCATTAATATAACAAGAATTTTTTTTTTTTTATAGATCTGGAAAAGGCATATGACAAGGTGTAAAGAGCTTCAAAACTACAGTTATATGGACATTAAATGTAAATTGGACATTACTTCAAGCAATGCTTAATCTGTATTTGAGTTCGTAAGTTGCCATAGTCTCACACCTGATTTAAAATCTGTCAGGAAGATAGATTTTAAATCGAATGTGAGACAATGGCACACATTATCTTCACTCTTATTCATCATCTGTATGGATCACCTTATGAAGGAAAGTGGTATTAAACCTGATACCAATTGGGTGTGTTAATCTCATCTCATCTCTTTACTTTATGTAGGTGATGTTAAATAAACACTGCTAAATAAATCCAGGACAAGCCTGCAGAATTGAATAACTGCTGTGTGATAAGTCTGGTGTTGAAAATCACCAATAAAAAAAAACAGTGAAAATAGGCAGAGGCATTGAAAACATCAGCTTCTTCTTAAATGTAGAACCTGTGAACAAGTAAAACATTTTAGCCATTTGGCACAATTTTTATTGAAGATAGTAAATTAAATATGGAACTATTATTATAGAAATGGACAACAGAATTAGCAAAGCTTGTATGGTAGGACGTCGACTGAACAAATTTATATGGAATAAGAAAGAAATTAGTCAAAACACTCAACTAGCTGTATGCAAGAGTGTGTTCAAACCAATTTTCACTTATGGGTCTGAGAACTTGATTACGTCCTCTGTAGTGCAATTGGAAGAATGACGGTACATTGCACCCTCTGATTGGAAAAGGCCCTTAAGTTCGATTCTCGTCATGACGAGGAATCTTTATGTGGATTTTTTCCAGTTGAAGGTGAATTAGTCAATTAAACTTTGCTTAAACTTGGATAAAGGATTAAACCAAGAATATAATTTCTTGGCATCTTTAATTTCTCCACTTCGTAATTATTTTTGTATGAAGTTGACCTTCGGCTAAATTTGAACTGGACACTAAGTTAATTCCTTTATTTCTAGGGCTACTACATCTTCTGCTAGGCAAACTATATCAGCAAAACAGAGATGAGATATACTTTCATTAATTCCTCCATTCTTCTAGTTCAGTTCATGAAAAACATTCCTCTAAGTAGAATGTAAAGAGTTTTGGAAATATTGTATCATTTCTCTATATTCAAAATTCTGCACTTTTCTTATGCAGTTTAATAACAAGAGATGGCATTAGTATATATTATTATTGCATGGGCACCTCCATGGAGTCCTAAGACTCATGGGAGGTGCCCATGCTATACTATCTATCATAACTTTCCTTGAAACCACTGACAGACAAAGCACTCACAACTCAGGCAACCTGTTCCATTCATTCACCACTCTCCAAGCAAACTTGTTCTGTCTCCCTCTAGCCAAGTGCTGAAACATTTCCTCTGCATCAATCCTATAAATGCCTTTAAGTAACTTAAATGTTTTAATCATATCCCCTTTGCCTATCAACCAACTTTTACAATCCACAAACCTTCAATTTATCCTCATATGGAGCATTCCGCAGATCACTCATCATCATGATCACTTGCCTCTGGATCTTCTCCACCACTTTATCAAGAAACCCACCTGACCACAGTAATCCTGATGTGGTTGTATCAAGTCGTTATAAAGAGGAATGATAACTCCCTTATCTCTGCTTGCTAATGTGTTCTTCAATAACCAATTATTCCTATGAGCACCCTGGCTACGTTAGCAATATGCCCTTTAAACTTCAGCCTTCTATCTACTACCACCCCCCTCACCCCCATATCCCTGGCTTTATCAGTTTCCTGGAGTACAGTTCCCTCAGTGTGGTACACAGCTTGTAATCTTTGTATCTCAAAATGCACAGTTTACATTTTACCACATTTAATTGACATCCATTATGTTTTGTCCATACTGTCATCATCAGCAGCAAGCAACTGAATATCTCCCTTCAAATTATTTCCTATCTCATTTATGTACAAATTAAAACAACAGTGGTCCAAGCACAGAACTGCAGAGCACCACTTCTGGATCCTGTTTTCACCAGCATCTCCAACACTTGACAATTATAGGCAATTATAATTATAGGCCTATACTTTGATGTTTGAGTTTTGTCACCTCCCTTATGAAGTGGCCCAATCTTGCCTTCCTTCCTACTCTTTTGGAACTTGACCCAATGCTAAACTCATATTAAACAAATATGTCAAGCAGATGACAACTTCCTGGCACATTCCTTCAAAATATGTGGTGATATATTATCAAGTTCCATAGTCTTATTAACATTGAGTTCGCTCAGTTCCCAATACACTTAGTCTCTCCTCATCAACTGCTTTCAAACAATCCATGATGTCACATTCATAAGAATGAAAGATGTTTATGAACTGCTCATTAAATATCCTCTGCAGCAGTTGTTCTTTTATCATTTTCATCCTTCCATAATGATTCTTTTATTTATTTATTTTTTTGCTGGCTGCATGTCGGAAGAACTCCCTAGGATTCGTTTTGGCTTCATTAACTAACTACTGCTCATACTTCACTTTTTGCTGCCCTTACCAAGTCACTTTCCATGCCTGGAGTACTACTTTCATATGCCTTTTTCCTCTGTATTGCATACTTATCTTCATTCATATATTTCACACCTACCTTATTTCACCTTCTGACCCTTGGAATACATTTAAACATTGCTTCTACTAGGCAGTTCTTGAATATCACCCAAGCTGCATTGATCTCCTTTCCAGCCAACTCCTCATTCCATGTTACAGATGAAAGTTGTCTCCTGAGCTTATCATAATCATCAGCCTTGTAGTTCAACATATACCCTTTCCTCACAGAGGTCCTCGCACTGCTGGTGACCACCCAGGTAATCACTTCATGGTCACTCTCACCTCTAGAGGGTGATTTGATACTTTATATTTATAATAATATCCTCTGATGAGATGATCAAATCCAAGACTCTCAATCCTTCCTTCATTTTAGAAATTATGGACTTTACAACCGTGTTATAAATAACTACTTTAATGTCTTGACGTTATTAGCCTGTGTAGCTCAGCGGATGTGGCGTTTGCACACTGCCGCATTTGGCCGCACGAAGGAAGACTTGGTTTCGAGTCTAGTCGGCAACTAGAGGAAATTTTTCTAAGCCTTTTTTCGACCGGTTCCCGAGTTAGTCGATCTCTGGCACGGGCAAGCGGGTTTTTCCTCCCGGAAACTCGGGTTTTTCGTCCTGTAAACTCAAGAAAATCGACCGTAGAACCCACATTATTTCAGACATTAAATATGTTGTGTTAGGGTTAGGGACCACGAGATGGCAGCACATTTGAGCCGTCTCTCTTCACTGCGTACCGCTTAATTAGTGATAGCCTTGGGCCATCTGTCTCTGATTGAGTACCAGTGGAGATTGAACTGCCCACTCAGTCTCCAAAAGTTAGATAGGGCTAAATGGCCTCGCCTACTCCCGTATACAGGAATAAAAAGGCGTTAGCTGATTTAGCTGATTTTTTTTTTTTTTTTTTTTTTATGTCTTGACGTTTCGACCTTCATATTAAGGTCGTCATCATCTGGAGTACATACCAATATACAAGGACAACCTGAGTTACATTTCACACAGTATGCTAGAGAGACAATGATTTCAACAACAGTTATTCTACTGGCATGACCTCTAGTGAAAATATAATAATAATAAAATTATGTGTGTGCATATATATATATATATATATATATATATATATATCTATATATAAAATATTAAAAATAAAGAAAAAAACAGATAAAATTAATTATTTAGAAACTATATCAGAGCATCTATTTAAGATAACATAAGAGAAACATTCTTTCATATAGTTTTCTTACAGTAACAATGCTAATTTCACATGATAATTGTTATATCAGATTTAAGATTCTGGATTATCTACAGTCCTGTTTGCAGATAATTCTTACAGAAAAAGGTTCCTTCCATATGCTTATAATTTTTGGACCATCATTATTGTTCAGATTAGGGTGGTTGATAAGAATCTCGGGCTTCCTTAAATTTACGTTCATATCATGTTTTCGTGTGATGTAAACAACTGATGATTTTTCCATTCAATTCTATGTAAAGTGTTCAGGGCATGACCAGAAAGGCCAGTTTCAAAATAGTTATTATATTTAATGTGTCGTTTATGTTCTTCTTGTCTGATAGGAATTGCGCATCCTATTTCCCCTATATATGGTAGATTACACATGAAATAAATATGGTAGGAGTGCTTAAGGGTCAAAGCTGTATAACTGAGAGGAGACCTCCACATAGCCTTTAAAGGAATGTGGAGAACCGACCAGGGCTTCTGACCTAATGTCCAATCCTCGCCTTCTCATGGTGCACCCTGTTAGATATCTACCTGGATACTGAACAAACGAGGTTGGGTGGCAATTTGAGATTTAGCCGAACAAATTGTATTCTTATTGGTTAAACCAATATAAAAAATGATGGTACAACATGACAAAATTTCATGCAGGCTGGGGTGTTGCCCGGTTAAACAAGCCCCCCCCCCCCCTGTTGTTTTCGCCAGGGAACCAGGGCGAACAGCGAAAAGTCAACTACTGGAACAAATCTGAAAGCACACCCCAACTCAACATCACCAGAGTTAAAGATTGGTACTATCAACATAAGAAGCCTGAATGGCAAAGAAATGGAGCTAGCTGAGGAATTAGATAAGTACCAGATCGACATAATAGGGGTGACTGAAACAGAAAAGACAAACTGGTGAGATCTTTCTGAACAATAAATACAAAATGTTATATTCAGGCAATGACAATCAAGGAAAAGGAGTAGCCATAGTATTCAACACACAATACGAGGCTAATCTTTTGAATGGCAGGCGGTCTCAAGTAGAGTGATGTGGGCAAATATCAGAATGGGGAATTGGACAATGAGACTTATTTGTGCCTATGGTCCCACAGAAGGTTCTACTAAGGTAGAAGTGGAGGAATTTTTTAATGCTTTAGAAAAAGCAACTGACACAATGATAAAGGAAAAGTTGGTCCTTGTTGGGGATCTAAATAGCAGAGTAGGAAATGATTGTCAGACATACAAAAATATTTTGGGAAAATTTGGAGAAAAGAGCAAAGCCAATAATAATGGCAAATACCTGTTGGGTTTCTGTTCAGGACATGGACTGGTTATTACTAACACCATGTTCCAACATAAAAATGTGCACACATTCACAATGAAAGAAGAGGCTAGGAATAAGAACAGTCTCATTGACTATGTTATTGTTGATAGTGATATTTTCTCCCTGGTGCAGGACATTAGAGTGTACAGAGGATTTGAAATTGGAAGTGATCATTATTTAGTCTTGAGCAGGATAAAATTGAATTTCATATTGAAAAGAATAAGATGTAAGAAAGTTTTAAAGCGAATAAAAGTTGAGCAGCTCTCAGATGTGAACTGTAGAATAAAATACACAAAGATTATTGAAGAAAAAATGAAAGAGTTTGAGAACAGGAACCAAACCTTGGAGATTCATTGGCAAGCCTTGAAGAAAACTGATTTAGCCAGAGAGACATGTGGTGAGGTTGTCTGCAAGGATAGAAAAATCAGAACTCCATGGTGGACACAGGAAGGTAAAGAGGCAGTGAAGGAAAAGAAGAAAGCATATCAAATGTTCCTGGCAAATAAGTCAGCTTGTGCTCTTAGAGAATATGGAGACAAATGTAAGAAAGCTAAACACTGTAAAACTAGCTAAACAAAAGTCATGGGAGGACTTTGGCAAGAACATAGAAAATAAATATCAAGACGGTGGTAAGATATTCTGGAGGTTGTTGAAGAAGCTTAGAAATGGAGGAAAGAGTGCTGTAAAAGGAGTTGGAGATGATAAAGGTTACATGAAAACAGGAGAAAAATATATCCTTGAAGTATGGAGTAATTACTTCGAAAAATTGCTAAATGAAACAAGCAGTGATAACACAGTGGTAAAAAACACACAACAGGCGTACAGTCAGGAATACATATTGTTGTGTCCCAATTTATGATTATTATTCTATCTAGTGAAATTCTGCTTATCTATATTCAACTTTCATCTATGTACGAGATATCACCCCAAAATACAAATATTTAAGCTATTTCTCACCTTAGTGTCCCTAATATTTATATTATACTGCGCCTTTTGGGACATTTAGTTTGAGATATTAAATACAAAAATAAGGAGCAATTACTAAAATATGTCTGAATGTGAAACAATATTGCAGTCGTGACACTTTATCTCATTTTTTAACACATTAATTTCCCGTGTGATTAGGTTCGTACGTTTTTCAAGTGGTGCATTGGGCAGCAATTTCAGACAACTGTTTTATCAATGAACAAATGTTTATTAAATTCATTAGCATGGTACAATTCAATTTCTAATATAATTCAATTCAATACTAAGAAAACATTTACAAAATAACATTAGCTTATCACAAGTAATTTGGCTATGATCCTATATGGGTACTGCGATCATGCCGCCATAACAAATTCAACTCATACAATCATATGTATAATCCCAGATCTAATTAACGCTTTAGTTAATCCTATATCAGTCTGAATACGCTATATGCTGTAGCACATGGACATATGTGATCAGTTCACTCTATTTAACTATCTAAAACTATGTAGATTAAATTATCCTTTCACTGTGTTAACACAACTTTGACATTTAAAACTTTCCTATAAGTTACAATACACATGCATAAATCTCAGGACACATAATTACTTATATAATATTAATATTAACAAGCATACTTTCATTATAATCAGTCATGTACTAAAGTCATAGTATAAATTTCCTTAGTCTCTTCAACAGTTCAATAACAGAATAATGATTACAATTACAGACGATTTTCAGTTAACACGAGATTTTTACAGTACCTTTTTCTCTTGAGTTTTCTATATTGGCCTCTACCTTTTTTCGATTGAACTATCCTGGTATGATCTCTCCTATAATCGGTCACTCCTAAGTTCTCTTGGCATTAAACTGTGCTTATGCGATCTTTACTTTTCGTACTTGAATTAAGAACACACTTTAGAATTATCTATACCATTGCTGTGAAACTCACCATGTGGACATCGACTTCTTTACAGATTTCCTTTTTTCATAGTTGTCACTGGATGATGAAACACAGACAATACCTTTTTTCCTTTGGCTTTATGGCATTCCTCATTTCTTACTATAGGAAATACAGAATCGAAATCCCATTCACTACTTGTTCCCTTGTTGGGTCGGACGGAGATATAACTCCAACCCCGCCACTCAGGAAAACCGCGTGAAACCTATACGAAAAAACTCGTGAAACTATCCTGGAAAAAAGCCTAGTTGGGGGGGGATCTTCAGGACTGGGGTAAGGTGGTACCTTACCCCAGTCCTGAAGATACTTTCAGGCGCAAACTTTGTTTGCTCACACTTGGATAAAGGATTAAACTAAATTTATTATACTCTAACCAAGTGAAAAATAAACTTTCAACATCTTTCCCTAAATCCAGAGTAATTTATTAAAAAAGGGTGGCACACCATTTGGCAACTCCTATAGGTAGAGATGACCTGCTCATGCTTTTGCCTAGTGTCTCCACTCGGGCCTGGCTCCCACTGAAGAGACCTCAATAAAGGTTGAAACTAGTCTGGGTAGTGGCCCATCCCTTAATACATAACATTAGACATATCCGCAAGGAGATGTGTTTTGCATTATAGGAGATACTGAGATAGGAGTGTTGGTAGCTTGCTCCACCTTTGCAACGAGTTGCCCTGGTGTTGTACCACCTTACCCCATTCCTGAAGATACTTTCAGGCGCAAACTTTATTTGCTCACACTTGGATAAAGGATTAAACTAAATTTATTATACTCTAACCAAGTGAAAAATAAACTTTCAATAACCAGAACATAATACATGTGCATAGAGCACCGTGATATCTGGAGGAAATTTGTCCTGTAAAAAAAGGATTATCATTGATTGGAACATTTGTAAAGAGGGCAGAGACGTCAAAAGTGACTAATAAATCATCTATTTCTAATGTAATGTCTTTGATTATGTTTATGAAGTGTTGTGTGTTTCTGATATAGGAGGGGGAATGACCTACCAACTGCTTGAGTGTTGACGCTAATTTCTTGGCTAGGTGATAATTCAGGCTGTCTAAATCTTCAACTATCAACCGGAGGGGTGTGTTTTGTTTGTGCATCTTTGGTAGACCGTAAATTCTCGGAGAACGAGCATAGTGCAGAAGTAATTTTTTTGACTGTATCTTCGGGCCATGTAGTAACTGATTTAAGTAGCTTCTCTGTTTTCTTTTTTATTCTGTTGGTAGGGTCGTAGTTAACAAGTTGATACGTATTGTTGTCCGAGACTAGCAGATTAATTTTTTCTGAATTTGTGGTTGTTTAGAATAACGGTGGCATTGCCTTTATCGGCTCTAGTTATCATGATGTCCGGATTTGATTTTAGTGATTTCACCACTGTGAATTCATGTTTCGTTAAGTTGCTTGTTATTGTTTTCTTGTAATTTACATTTAAAATGTTAGCGGTTTCTAAACGTATTTTATCTGATATGGAAGTTGGGATGAATCTTAAGCCTCTTTCAATATTATAAATAAAATCCAGTTTGTTCATCGATCTGGGTGCTATGGCAATGTTTAAACCTTTGCTGAGTAGCGAGAGTTCATCTTTGTTTAAGGCATGATTGGATAGGTTGAATACGTTACTTTTACCTGACTGCGATTGATGGCTCCTATTATTTCTTGCTTCTGGCTGGTTGTTAATGTTCACTGAGAAATTCAAAAATGTCCATTGGTTTTTCCCTGAATTATCAGAATCCTTTCTTTTAGTATTGCACGGTGATCAGCATTCATTTTTGAAATTATGGACTTTACAACTGTGTTATAAAGAACTATTTTAATTTCCCAATGTTTCGACCTTCATATAAGGTCATCATCTGGAGTATATACAAATATACAAGGACAAATATCAGAAACACACAACACTTCATAAACATAATCAAAGACGTTACATTAGTAAAAGATGATTTATTAGTCCGTGTTGACTTCTCTGCCCTCTTTACAAATGTCCCAATCAATGACAATCCTTCTTTTACAGGACAAATTCCATCCATATATCACTGCACTCTTTGCGCATGTATTACGTTCTGGTTATTTTGTAAGGCAAAATGCTGTCTACCTACAAAAAGAAAGCACAGCTGTTATTCCCCCCAATTGCTAACTTTTATGTGGAGCATTTTGAGCAACTTGCTCTAGATTCCTCTCCTTTAAAACCCAAAGTCTGACTTAGGTACTTTGACGATGTTTTTGTGATCTGGCCCCATGGCTGCCAGACACTAGACACTTTCCTTAGCCACCTAAACAAACAACAGAAAAGCATACAGTTCACAATTGAGATTGAAAAGCAGAACACTTCTATTTCTAGATACACTTGTCACACGTCTTCCTTCTGGCAGTCTTTCCTTCACTGTTTACCGGAAACCAACACATACTGGGCAATATCTACACAAAAACTAGGTGTCATTAATACTCTAAAAAAAATTACTTTGAAGATCTGCTCCAATGAACAAGCGCTTTAAACATGTTCATTGCCAATCATGCGACATCGCGTGATGCGAGTTCTCACCAAACGGCCAATCACGTGTTATCGCGTGGCCGTCGCTAACTATATTTAGTTAGCGACGTCCAAAAAAATTAAAAAAATTTGGCCACCACACGAAATTCCAATTTTCACCCAGACAAAGAACGACATCGCATGATCACGCGATATCGCGTGATGCAACTTCTCACCGGGCGGTCGATCATGCGTTATCGCATGGACGCCGCTAACTAAATAAAAAAATAAAACAATTTCGCCACCACACGAAATTCCAATTTTCAGCTTGGCAATGAAAGTGTTAAAGACGAATTTAAAGTTATCAGCAATACTTTCCTAAAAAATGGTTACAGCCAAAACACTATTAGCAAAATTCTCTACAAGACTTCAATAAAAAACAGATACACGACTACAATAAAACTATAACCATTCCTTACATTAAAGGAACATCAGATAAAATAAACAGAATACTACAGAAATACAACCTGAAAGCCACCTTTAAACCTCCTGCAAAATTAAAAAGCTTACTCAACTCATCCAAAAACCCACTTCCTCCACTGGCCCACCCTGTAGTAGGCCTTATTTATTGCACCTTTATATAGGATATGTATATTTAATCACCCATATATAGGGTAAACGGGATGCACTTTTGTCCTATCAGACAAAAAGAACATAAATGACATTAAATATAATAACTATGGTGAAGCTGGCCTTTCTGATCACACCAAAACATGGTATGAAAGTAAATTTAAGGAAGCCTTAAATTTACTTTCATATTCTTATCAACCATGCTAATCTGAACAATAATGATGGTCTAAAAATTCCAAGCATATGGAAGGCACATAATCTACCCACTGAACCTTTCTCCCTATGAGTTAACTATAAACAGGACTAGATAATCCATTATCTTAAATCTAATATAACAATTGTCATGTTAAATTAGGATATTATTGTTACTGTAAGAAAACTATCTATGTGAAAGTATGTTTCTCTTATGTTATCTTAAATAGATGCTTTGATATAGTTTCTAAATAATTAATTTTATCTTTTTTTATTTATTTTTAATATTATATATATACATATAATTTTATTATTCTTATTATTATATTTTCACTAGAGGTCATGCCAGTAGAATAACTGTTGTTGAAATCATTGTCTCTTTAGTATACTGTGAAATGTAAATCAGCTTGTCCTTGTATATTTGTATATACTCCAGATGACTTTTAATATGAAGGTCAAAATGTCGGGAAATTAAAATAGTTATTTATAACACAGTTGTAAAGTCCATAATTTCTAAAATGAATGCTGATCACTGTGCAACTAAAAGAAAGGACCCTCAATACCTGTGTGCCCTCTGTTACATATTGTCTGAAGTAGTTGTCCCTCAAACACTCAAACTTGTTTTCTTTCCTTCCAGTTGCTGTCTCGTCATCACAATCTAATAATTAAAATCACTCATAATGGTCACCCTTTTCCCATTTACTTGCTTAATTTGCTTAAGACCTATAGCAACATCCAATAAAGTATTTCATTCTATTCACCTCTGTCTCATACCATTCTGCCTCAAAACCATTACCAATATTCCATCTTGCATGTCTACATTGTATGAACAACTCTTTGAATAGGACTCCCCATCCCTTTTTACCCTTTCTATTTCACAAAATGCATCACACTGTTTAGATTTTGTTTATTTTATTTCATCTCTATAAGAGAGATTTTTACTCCGAGTGTTTAGTATTTACACAAGGGTTCAATTCCGACTGGTGCAATGACTTAACTATTTACTTTAGAATCCAGAAAATTATTGACTTGAGACAAAATATATACATTTAATGAAACTAAAACAATATATATAGTGGAGATTTATTGTAGAATTTTTGGATCCAGCTGATTTTATTATTATGTAATTTTATTTAAAGTGTATAATATCATTTCATTCTATTATTGGATTGTTTGACATATATTTAATCATGTCTACCAGACCAAACACCTTGTTTTCACAACAAAAATGTTCAGAGTCGGTATCTTTGTTAGACCCTTTCTGAAAATATAACATTTTCTTCTTTTCCATGGGATCCTTTTTATCTCACTTATGTAGCATACAATATTATTCCTTCTGTCACTGAAGTATAAATATTTCTTACCTCTTGCAGTTATTTTCATGGACAATTTACTAATTTTTGTAGCAGAGAAATAAAAGTTTCTCCTACTACGTCATAAACAACATATCTAAGTTGAGCTCTTTATGTTAAGCCACTTTTACAGTTTCAAATTTCACCAGTTGCTTTTTCCATAAATAATCTGGTGTCCTTAAGACAGAAGCTGAAACTTTCCATTTATCATTTCCTCAAACATTCAATTAGAATGTCGACTGCAATATCTTTTATTTTCTAATTACTTTTTGACAGTCTCGACTCTTCAGTTTAAAGACTCGTAGTTCTATGATTCCTTTTCGGAATCTTCTATGAATATTCTCCCGACTGTCACGTAAAACTTAAAAACTTCCTAAGAAAAAAATTTCTGCGGTCTGCGTTCTTAAACTTCCACTAGCTCTCTTCATTTTCCTTGTTACCCTAATACCAAATGCTCTCTGTCAGCTGTCAATCACCAATCAAACTCCTCGGTGGGTATGCACACTCCATGTAAATTGCGAGTTATGTATAATGGCTGACATGTCTCATTTGTGACAAGAGAATGTCTTCACAAAATGCAACAAATACTTCAACACTTGACAATTTTAAATTATAATAAAAAAAACCCTCAAATTATCAGATTCTAGTCAGTACATCAATTTCAAATGGTTTACATTTCATTTTGACAAGAATAATGTCAATAGCGGGCACATCGCAAGTGCCCGCTGTCAGCTGTCAATCACCCATCAAACTCCTCGGTGGGCATGCACACTCCATGTAAATTGCAAGCGAGTTATGTATAATGACTGACATGTCTTGTTTGTGACAAGAGAATGTCTTCACAAAATGCAACAAATACTTCAACACTTGACAATTTTAAATTATAATTAAAAAAAAACCTGAAATTATCAGATTCTAGTCAGTACATCAATTTCAAATGGTTTACATTTCATTTTGACAAGAATAATGTCAATAGTGGGCACATCACAAGTGCTGAGATGTTACAAAACCAAAACTAATAATATATTAATGTTGAGAAATAATTGTAAAAATATTCATAATTGTAAATTATCATTACTTTTACCATACCCTTTTATCTCTATTCCTCTCAAGATATCATCCTCATCTAACCATATCTCACTTATTTCAACAATTCTTGGGTGAAGAGACTCAATTAATGCAATCCTTTCATTTGCTTTGTTTCTTACACTTCTAGTATTTGCATACA